>NW_024368707.1:0-55213 GCF_014805655.1 Passer montanus | reverse complement strand
TCCTCTCCTCTCCTCTCCTCTCCTCTCCTCTCCTCTCCTCTATCTTTCCTTGCTTCCCTTTGAGTCCATCTCTCCCTCCTCTCCTCTTTCAGTGGCTTTCAGAAATGCAAGAGATGAACATTCATCACAAAGCAGTACAGTTCACTGAGCACATGTAGCTGCAAGGATATTGTTGGAACAAACAAGGGGACTGTTTACAGTACCTCTGCCCTTCTCTAACTCTGCTCCATAGCTCTTATCTCCTGCTCTCATCACCCTCCCTTCTATCTTCTATTCTTTCTTCTACCATTTTCTTGGCACCTCTTTTCCCCTGCTTACCTTTTCCCTACCCTGCCTCTAGTGCTTTCTCCCTCCTCTCTCTGCTGGCTGAATATGAACTGCCTCTTCTTGTTAATGCAAAGCATTCTCTCCATATCTGTTATTTGAAGCAAGTTTCTCAGAGGTGAGACAAAAACTCTTGATTTCAGCCAATTGCGTGCAGTCTTCTTCAACAGTATAGGCATGCAGAGAATGTTTCACAAAGTAAACATGGTGTAAGAAGAGAAACATGAGAATCAAATACGTGCAAAGTATAAACAAGGAGCTTATTCCTGGAGAAAAAAATCTACTCTTTGAGGCAGTCACTTCTGAGATAGTTAGTAGTAATGCTCACTAATGATCCTTCATAAGACTGTTTGCCTCTCCCACCAGAAACAATACTAATAACTTCTTAAATCCCAACAGATAGTGATCAACCATCAAACAGAAAGACGTGTGCTCAGTGCTCATGTGGACTAGGATATAAGCATACTGGAGTGCACACTTTTCTTTTTTTTAACCTCTACAGAAAACTCTTTAAAGTTGATGTGAAACATCTGTTCTTACCTTCTAATGAGGTGACTAGATGAAAGAAGAAGACCATCCAGAGCCAACCCATTCCCGACACTCTTCTTGCACTGATGCCAGCATTAGAATCCATGAAGATTCTCTGTAAATACCACCATCTTCAACAAGCACACACCACTCCCTTGAAATGGTCTGAGATTTCTTGGAATGTTTTAATATCTTCCCAAATTAAAGCACAGAGGTCTTCACAGAGAAATACTGTTTAAGAAAAAACAGAAGGTAGAAACAGAAATCAGGTCATTCTAACACAAAACTGACAGTTTTTATACACCTATTCCATCATTTACTACTTCCAAGATATGGATAAAAAAGACCCAGTATTTTCCATATAAGCACCCTTCAAGAATTCAGTCAGTCACAGGTGGTTTTTTGAGACACAGATTTTGAGACTTTCATGGCATCAGGGACAGTGTGGTTCCCAAATCAACAGTAATCTCTACTACAGTATAGACTGTACTATTATGGAAGTCCTGGTCCTTTCTGCATCTTTGGCAATGTTTCTTGGAAGGTGTCCATTCCATTTCCCCTGTATGCTTTTCAAGTTCCATCTCTTGTAGTTTAGACTTTGCCTTTTAAGGACTCTGCAGGGCAGTAGCCATGACAGGAGTTTTTGCCAACACAAATCTGCACAGCTGACACACTTGTAACTGCATTTCAGATGCAGGCATTTGTCCCTTTAAGCATATGACTGCACAGCACTACTAAGTTGGACAGTATTTTTCCCATTGATATGTTGTACATGAGGAAGCAAATGCTGTGATATTTAAGGTCAAATAGGGAGCCTGCATTATAGCCAGAAAAATCACACAAGTCCAACTTTATTATCTTAAGTGGGAAAAATCCAAACAAAACTCTACCACCACCATACCCGACATAAAAGCTTATCTTACAGTAAGGAAGCAGCATATAGCCTAATCCAGCACTGCATTAGATCAATACAGCATAACAATTTTGCTAAGCAAGGTAATTCTAGCTCCATCTGTCCAATTCTCAGCCCAGCAGAGAAATATCACAGTAATATGTAGGTTGCATGCAAAAAGCCAGTATGGTTTTTTTTCTTCAGGTGCTCTTTGAGCAGAGCATTGAAAATGCTCCAATGTCTTCAGTGAGACAGTGAACCGTAGCTAAGGAGAAAGAAAAATGTCTCAGGCAATATACAGAAATGGCTCAATAATTTGGCTGAAAGAGGGGAGGAGGGGGGAAGAGTTGTAATTAAAAGGGGCAGCCTCATTGCAATTATCTGAAAACCTTGCAGTAGGGATTTGAGCCAGTTGAGCATAGCAGAGGAAAAAGCAGCCTGGGGAGTATGTGAAAAGGCAGTGGACCACAATTAGATTTGCTGTACTGGAGAGGGAGAGAAATTTGGGCAGGATGGAACAGTTCTCTCTGTGAGAACCCAGAGCACCCAAGACAGATGGACCAAAGGCACTCTGGGCATCACTAAAATGTAAGGAAACTAAAGGAATCTCAGCAAGAGGCAAAAGTTTTGGTTCATGACTTCTGAGTAAAGAGAAAAATAAAATCATTAAATATTATTGAGAAAAAAATAAGATTAAATGTGAGGATGGATACAGGTACTGCTTATTACTTTATGAAGCATGTATACAACACATCACAGAATAAAAACAGCACTGGATGCAACTGCAAAAAGGAGAAAATTTCAGGGTGAGAAGTCAGGAAGTCCTTCTTTACAGAAAACAACTACCCAAGCACACAGCAGCAGTCTCCTGGAACAGTAGTAAAGACTGCTGCCTGAGCACACCAAAATCAAACCTGCAAGACACCTTTACATTGAGATATAAATAATCACCATTTGTACTGTAGTCAATCTCTAATATTATAATATCTATAAGTTTTTTATTAGACCAGTGAAATCCTAAGAGATGGGGACTTTTAAGCATTCATAATGAAGGCAAACAAATGCAGTAACAGAGGTCAAACAAACTGAAGAATACTTTCATTTCAGTCAATGGGACCTCATTTATCTGCAGAAGGCTTGAAAACAGCTCACAATTCAGATATGCTCATGTCACACAACTTCGGAGTCACAGAGCAGAAAACAGAACCCAAATATACTTTGGCTGCTGGATCTCACACCAAAACATCAAAATTTCCACAAAACAGATATAACTAAAAAATCCCTCATACACAAAACCAGACACAAAACATTTTCTGGCTCCAAGGAGACCAATTGTTCTGCTGCTACCCTCCTCACCTGCACATCACTCTTACAACATCTGTTTCCCCTGTATCTCACCAAAGTTACATTGCTCTTCAAGAGGAATCATGCAGCCATTATCTGGATTAGACTGGCAATTATTTTCCTTAAAATAAACTGTGGCTAAATCAAAAATCTGGTTGTGATTTAGCAAATAAAAAGGGTAATTTCTTTTTTTTTATGTTTTGGGTTTTTAAAAATTTTTATTCTGCCTTTTCCACACCTCAATGAAAAATGCTTACTCCACAATGAAGGATAGAGTAAACATTATGGAAGCATTTAAGGGAGAGTAGGAGGGAAGCACTAACCTCTGTGAATTAAAGACTACCAAGCCCCTAAATTGCTAACCACTGTCCTGCCCTTCCCCCTAGCACTTGATGTGTACAGAATCTGACTACACCCAAAGACGCTCATCTTTCATTCTTCAGTTCTCCTACTACTTCTGCCCTACACCAAACTACGTAAACAGAAACCTCAAACCATCCCAACTTTCAAACCACCCTCTTCTCTTGTCCACACAAGCACCTTTCCATGGCTGCCTCAGCTAGTTACTTGTTCCAAAACTGCTTTCAGTAAGATTACTTCTCTTTGCTATGGAATCCACTATTCCCCACACTCCTCCAAATCCAAGTGCAAAGCAATACATCTCCTGTGCACAGGATCCTTCGATAAACTTCCTTAATTACCCTTCCTCTCCTTCTGTCTTCTCCAAGTACATGAACTTGCCACTCAGGTACCAGCTGTCAATCCTCTTATGATAACCTATTTTTAGGCATATATTTCCTTAGCTAGTGGAATGATCTCTATTTCCTTGGAAGTCACGAAAATTTTAAACCATCTCAGAAGTAACAGTTCCTGAGGATCAAAATGTCTTTTAATGATTCAACCCTATAAAACTGTGAAGCAGTCAGCAAAGACTGCTCATATATTACTTTTGCTGTAAATCTAAGCTCCGAGATATGGAAGACAGAAGTTTCTGGGTTGTCTCCTTACATTATTCACCAAAGATATCATGACTGTTTACTTTGGCACCATCACTGTGGTACCTAGATGACCAAAATTTATGTTTGAGATCCCAGTTAAAGAGATAAATACAATCACCACCACTATTTTCAAGAATCCTGGTTTCTTAGCTGGTCAACCAGCAATGGAGCAGAGTTCTTTGGGAAGCCTGTCAAGGTGAGTTTTGAACATCACCAAGGATGGAGATTCCTCAACTTTTTTGGGCTTCTGTAGCAGTGTTGAACTGGGTAATTTTTTTTTTTTTTACTGGAGATTTTTTTCTTCCTTATATGTAGTCAGAATCTCCTTTGCTGTCTTCTGTTTGCTATCCGAACAGAAGAGAGTGAGTTCTTCCCAAGCACCTCAAAGCTTCTTCTACCCAAGACTGAAAACACAAGCCATTTCAGCTGGAAAGCCTTGAATGTGAAACAGCATGCCTGGCTTGACTGGCACTGTTTAAACCCTGTTTATTCTCACCAGGCAGGGCCAGCACTGTAATTTCTCACTTTTTCTGAACTCAGTCTTGAAGTGGGAACACTTCAGTACCATCTCCAGGCAAATGATGCTCAGTGGTAGAGAGGAGATAGTGATAGTGCTCCCACATGTGCTAAAACAACTGACAGTAGTACAGCTCTGTGCTTGTGAGACTTCTGTCACAAAGAGGGCTGCTGTCTGCCCATGATGTTCCCAAGCTGTGGCAAAGCATTTCATGAAGCCAGTAGCTTTCCAGCAGCTTCTTTATGCAAACAAAGGATTCCCTCAAAGTTCAAGCATTGTCAGTGATGCCACCTGAAGGGCCATAAGGCACCAGTGCTGCTAAACAGGTCATCATTAATCGAGAACTCCCTTCCATCAGCGCATGTGGGGTTTTTTTAGAAAGGAAGCAGGTTTGCTCCAAGGTTTGTGCAGTCACTTATTTTAGAGCACCTCAGTGGTATATGTCTGGAATCTTGATGAAGGTGGTCATGCACATGACAAACCTAAGAGGGGTCTCCTTGGAATGGACTGCTTTTTTATTCTTCTGGAGTTTGCATGGCACTCTGAGACTGATCAAAAACAGTGACAGCTAGATATATGTGTTAATTCTGTGCTGGCCACAGGTTATTCTGGACCTAAGCTTTGAATAAAACCCCTCCTTTTCTCAACCTTTTGACTCCAACCATAAAACTTTTCGACAAATCTTCACTGAAGCACATTCCAGCTTACTACCCAGACAATATGTAGTCACAGATCAGAAAGTAAAGTACAGTGACCCTATTCCCCTCTGACAGACACCACCAGCAGAACCTCACTTCAAATAGCATTAACCACTCATCAGAACCATGCATGTGTCTGGCTTCCACAGGAGGAATTCAGGTATGCCTTCTGGATTAAGAAAAAAGCTAGGATTGTTCAGGTACTGCACAAGCTTTCTGGAGAAAAGATGAGGGCCTGAATATAGTTGTTTCTTTGAGTTCTACATTTGAACACATAAGAAAATGCAGAAGCAGATGAATGTCCACCTAAGCCAAGTTTTCTCCATGTCCCCAGTGCCAGGAAGAGGTGCTATGCACAGATAGCTTGCAAGTCTGACCTCTATGTGACCCACTTCCCTCCTCTTCCTCCAGTATCCACAAATGTAAAACAAAGATTACTAGAGAATATCCCCCAACTGATTCACTTTAGTATCTCTTTAGAAATTCATCCAGTCCCTGTTTTGAACTTCTAACAGATTTGGAAAGATGTCTACCCTCGTGCAACAAAGTATTTTTATGTATTTTATATTGTTCTACTAATAGAAGCTGAAATCGTAACAGTGCCAATTTTTTTCTGCTTTCAATTCTTCTTATCTGTTCCAAGAACTTTTCCAAATCATCTTGTTTCCTCCCACTGGAACAATGCTTCTTCCTTGTTCATTGTTAACTGACTCCTCTAGGCCTATTTCACAGTAGAAACCATTCTATGGGTCTAACTTCCCTCTGCTACACTTGATTCCAGAAATTTTCCCTGTATTTGTCATACTTCTTCCTCACACAAATGATCTAGATGCAAAATAAATGCACCTCAAGAATTCTCCAGGGTAGAGAAAATGCTGTACCTTTGCAAATACAGTCTTTCCTCCTCCTGCACATTTTGCACTGTGACTCATATCAGCTTAATATTATCTCTCAGCAAGAACCATTAAAAAGATAAATGAGCACATCTGGGAGAGTCAATAAACTACTATTCCAATTAATTTGTGCTGCACACTGATTCATCACACTTAGGCAGAGTACAAAAAGTGGAATTAATACCTCTCATTCACGATAAATAGGGAATCATGATAGTGTTACACATCAAGCAAAAGACCTCCCCCCCTCCTTTGTGCCCCCAGTTCTGTCCTACTATAATTGCTCCTTTGCCACTGGGATGCCCTTGCAGCAGTGGTCACGCATCTCACTGGGATAAATCTCACAATGCTGCTGTGAAAAGCTGTCACTCAGTGCCTGTCCAGCACTCTGAGCATGACATAATACTGCCTACCTTCTTTCTTAGACAATAAATACAATAAGTGCTATTCATAGAAATTTTTCTACGCCCCAAACAGGAAGTGAATGGGGGGGGGCGGGAGCAACACATAATTTATCATTCATAGCTTTAATATAATGAAGTCAATGTGTTATCTTCAAAAATTCTATTACTATTTTTATGGGCACATAAAGCACCACAGAAAAATGATTGATTAAATAACTAGATAATTTCAATAGCTGCTGCATATTCTTTTATCCTCTGTTACTAACTGAGATTATTTTTAATGACACCAAACTACTTTGAAAATATCTGAGAAGAGAGCAGAATTTATTGAGAAAACCCTTGTGGATTTTTTACAGTCTGTTCAGTTGATTCATTTAATTTTGAGAGAAACGGTCTAGATGAAATGTATAACTAAGTTTAAAGGAATACTTCCTCAAGAGCATATTTCATAGCTGGCTTGATCATTTGCTTCCTACAGATTATCTAGATAGAGTTGTGTCTGTGTCTCTTGGGATCCCTTAAGTATACAATGACACTCCAAAAGCTGATTCTGAATGTTCTCCAAAGAAAGGCATTTATTTTCTTGTTTACCATGGAAACACCAGGAGTCTTGAAGCTGATCTTCCATGCTCTGATTATACATTTCCTAGTGGGATCCAAATTAAGGACTTCCACAGCTCTTAAAGGGAAGAAAGAGACGCTTATTTTCATGAATTTTTATTAAACCCTTGAGGGTCTAATAGGGTGCCTAACTTAGAAGCATAATCACTCAAATGACCTCTACAGTCAGTGGATTGAGCTGAATCATGCTCACCAGGGTAACTAGGATCTGCACAAATTAAAAAGGGAGCTATGGACAGCTCCCCCCTCCCCCCCCATGACTCCCCAGGCGTAGCCCGAAGGTATCTAGGAAGATTCTGAGCCTCTGTGTGATCTCCCAACCCACACAGGAGGCAAAGTTAGCATCTCTTTAGATAACTACAGTGCTTTCCCTTAAATCTCTCTTCTCTGCCATGACACATACTTGGCTAGAGTAACTTTACAGCTTAGCTTGTAAATCTAGTCTTTCTTCCAAAGTAAAATTCATTCACAGCTGCCCTGTGTTTCTGAAGACTTTCTCAATGCCTCCGCATCATGTTTTGCTATGCCTAACAAAGATGGACAACTGATCTCTTGAAACTATGGCAATTAAAAAAAAAAGTCTAATTAAAGATACAGACTCTTTCTTCCATCTATTATGTACTTGAATTACATACATATTAAACACAATTAAGTTCCTGAAAACAATTTCTTCCCACCTCAAAAGATTTGACTTCACTCACAATTTTTATAGTGACTTGTGTAGTTTTCAAAGAAACATTGGCAATTATAGTCAAGTTTCTAACATTAACAAGGGGAAGCAAAATCCCAGCTTTAGAATATTAACAGCATTATAGAATGAAAAATGTGAAGAAATTAATTGTTATTCATGTTATCCATTACTTGCCTAATAGACACTCCTCTAAAATATAAAAGGAAGTGATACAGAAATTAATCCCTTTGAATTTTCATACTGTAAATAAAGGAGACTGCACAAACAGGAAGAAATGAATTAGCAGCTGTCCATTACATTTATCTTCTTTGATGGAAAGAGAAGATGACAACTGTACCCACTGGGTATGGTTTCACTGTCCTGTTATTGATTTTACTCTAATTTCTCAGGATACTTCTCTCAGTACAACTGTGCACAGAACCCTGCACTTTTATCTATGTAGAAATAAACATGATGTTATCAACTTCAAGTATAATTTATCTTCAACAATTATACTTTCTGCTGTACAAAAGGAAGACACAACGCTTCAGTGAGGAAAAAAATATGCACTTCACAACTCTAGAGCACAGCTGCAAACCTTTGTCAAGCACTATGTAAAATATTGTATTTCTAAAATTCTAAGCACATAATTTTAAGTTTAGAATACTAGACTCTGAAGACACAGACTAGACAACTGAAGTATCCCTGAAGATCACCACATTATTAACTTCTAGGTGAAAGTAATCTGTGGTACTAAAAATTCTTCGAAAATTGACACTTCCTTCTCTGATGCAACTTAATTTTAAGCAAATACCCCAAAATTCACTGAAATTTTATAACAGAAGACATCTGAAAACAAGAAAAAAGATGCACCCTATTTTGGCATTTAAAAGGGGAAGAGAAATAACACATTTTCACAAATGGTTATTAAACAAAGAATGTTTTACTGACCTGGTTTTGCCTGGGATAGAGTTAAATTTCTTCTTAGGAGCTGGCACAGAGCTGTGTTTTGGATTGAGAATACTCTTAATAACACAGACGTTTTAGTTGTTGCTAAGTAAAGCTTACTCTAAATCAAGAACTTTTCAATTTCCCATGCTCTGCCAGTGAGGAGATGGACAAGAAACTGGAAGGGAGCAAGGCCGGGAACAGCTGACCCCAACAGGCTGAAGAGATATTCCACACTATGGAACATCATGCTCAGTCTATAAACAGAGGGGAGGTGGCCAGGATCTGTTGATCACGGGTCACTGGGCATCCATCAGTAGGTGGTGAGAGACTGTACCATGAAACACTTGTGGTTTTTGGGGTTTATGCCTCTCTTTTCCTTTCCTTTCCTTTCCTTTCCTTTCCTTTCCTTTCCTTTCCTTTCCTTTCCTTTCCTTTCCTTTCCTTTCCTTCATTAACATCATCATCACCATTATTACTCTTATTATTTTACTCCAATTATTAAACTGTTCTAATTGCTGTTATCTCAACCCATGTCTTTTACCTTTATCCAATTCTCCTTCCCATCCCACTGGGATGGGAGGGATGGGAGGGTAGGGGGCTAAGTGAGCAGCTGTGTGCTGCTTAGCTGCCAGCTGGGGTTAAACCACAACAGTGACGTAAAGAGAATGTCCCTAAAATCATGTTCTCATCTACTCAGCAATGCTGATCATGCTTTTTTTTTTTTTCAAGTGAAATTAAAGTTATTGTATACCAAGTTCTGCTTGCTGATGGGTGGAAAGTGGTAAAGAAGCCAAGCACAGTGTTTGCAATGGCCAGACAAGCAATGCCACAAATCAGAAAAATAACCTTGACATTTGCTGACCAAGTCTGCAAATGCAACTGCAAATCTGCACAGACAACCCAAACACAGAACTGCCCAACAGCCTTAAAGGCACTCTCAGGACACTGGAAAAGAAATCAAGGGCCTGAAGGGTTGAGCAGGAGCTAAAGTGAGAGTGGCTTGCAACACTAAGATATGAGTAAGTCTGAGAAAAGAGATGTTTTCTACTAGCGCTGCTTCCCATTGTAATTTAAGAATGTAGCCTTACATGGCATGCCTAGAAATATATGAATCAAGATCCATGCACAAACACTCAAAAGATACAACTCAGGAAAAAAAAAAAGAACAAGCTGAAAATACTTTTCTTAAATTGCTCATTGTGGACCAGTTTAAAAAAATCCTTTAGTAAGGATTAATATTTTCTTCAGCTGCAGTAAAGAACTTCATTTTTTGCAAAAATATGCTTACTGTCTTCATCTCTAATTTTACTTTTGATTTCATGAGGGTTTTACAGTAAGAAATATTCAGCATAAGCAGAAAATGCATGTTATTCATATTCACAGTATCCAAGGTTATGTTGTCTATTTGGATATAGTGGCAGCACTGACAGCCGGTTAAAAGATAATGTTCCTCTTCTATGGGAATTCCCATCATTTTGAAATTACCTTTCATTCCATGAGAGAAACTGTCATTTCAAAACAGATTACAGAAAGGACTAATAATATTAAAGCATCTTAATTTAAGTGCAGCTCTTTTTATTAACCTCCTGTCTGGCTTCAATGAGGCAGCTTGGGTTTTCAGAGAATGTGCTTCATAATTTAAGGGTTAATTAAAACTACTTTTTTCCATTTTAATCAGTTTCACAGCCCTGGGCTGTCACAGAGCTTGGTTCACAAATTGTTGGCTTCATGCATTTGCAGATAGAGGCTACTTTTAAACTATTTAATTACTAGCATTATTTTTCATCACTGTTTTTATTCCTGTTAAGAGAAGCAAGAATGCTTCTTTGTAAAACAACAAGGCAGAAAAGCACTGAAGCACGATCACTTTACTGACTTTTTCACTGCTTTGACCTTGCTGTCCAAACCTAGTCTCCTACCTTCACTCAATGCAGATGATTACCCCCTCTAGTTATAACCCCACAGAATGACAAATACCAGTTTTTGAGTTCGTAAGGTTGCCCCAACTGAGCGCTGTAACATAATATACTCCCCAAATGGTAGTGAGAATAAAAAATTATATTCAGTCAAGCTGATTCCCTTATGTTTTGCTGACTGCACCAACAGGCTATACAATATACAAGCTTTAGCTCCAGCATGTAAATTAGAGCATTTGATGTGGAAATATATGCACAAAACTAGGAAGCTATGAGAGAGGGATAAAATGGCTCAGAGAAGAGCTCTACCACACAGCCTTCATTCTTTTATGACCACTGTTTGCCTAGATGGGAATTCTGTCTGTTCTACCATTAGTTTGAGTCTCACATTCATGTTAGGTACTAAAACATCATAAAACAACCCTGCACTGCACTGGTCATACTCTGAGAAGTGCATACCAACACTTACTACAGTCTGTCTACATCCATTTCTTGCAGGAGGTGTTACTTCACTGTGCAGTAACAGGCAATTAGGGAGCTACCTTGGCAGCATCCTCTTGAGAACACAGAGAAAAGAACTATGAGACCTAGAACTTCTTCTGAAAAGACTTTGAGAAAAAAGATGGTTTCTTCAGTTTTGCTGTCTTCAGTTACAGTCTTGAAATCCATAATATTCATTCAGACTCAGCTGTCTTTCCTCTTACTTCCTTGGTCTCACTGTTAAAATGACTGAACTGAGCAACAAGAACCGACACTACAGAAGTTCTGCTGGACTTCAGAAAAATCTCACTTGGTCTTTCACACTAAGTTTCTTTTAACTTTTGTCAACATCTAGATGTTTATTTGGAGAACAACACTAATGATTCAAGGTTCCAACCACATTTTCACTTTGATTTCAGGAATCAGGTTGCCCAAAACTGGATCTCGTCTACAAGACAATCAAGAGGGAATTGAAGCAGAAATGGTAGCTTGAAGAAAAGAAGTCAGATGAAGGCTGCAAAGAAGAGGTGATCTGAATGGCAATGACTGCTTGACACAATTACCTGAATTCAGTGAAGCATCAGAAGGAGCCCATGTGTAGCAAGAGCTCCACCAAAAATTTGAACTTGCCACTGGCAAAGTCTGAAGAGCAGCCAATTTTGTTCTCAGGTCCTTCCCTCCTCCTCCTCCTCCATCCTGCATTTCCAGTTTGATGTTTCCTCCCTCAGGAAATGGGAACGTTATGTGCCACTAATACTTCATCAGAACAGAAATAGTCTTAAGAGGAAAAGGGAAGGCCAAGCAAGTTACGGTAGAAAGATATTTCAGGCTCACAGCACCTCTTTCTAATGCATGTTTGTATTATTTTTCATGCCAGAGATGAAAGCAACAACACATAATTCTCAGAGTTCATCCTGCCTCCTCAGTGTCTCAAAGGCTTATTTATATTTCAGTGTGGATGCTGGGGCTCACTGCTCCTGTTACATCCACATCCAACCTCAAAACCAAAGGATTACATTTAAAATGGAGTGAGTACAATACACCATTTCCTTTCCTTGGATATCAACCAGTCTTGGTCCTAACAGAGGGGATGAAAGGTACATTTTCTGTCAGGAATGTAGTCCCTCCCCCAGTTGTTGGTAAGACTATAATAATAGAAATTAAAAAGGGAGGATG
The DNA here is from genome assembly GCF_014805655.1 of Passer montanus. Classification (NCBI taxonomy): domain Eukaryota; kingdom Metazoa; phylum Chordata; class Aves; order Passeriformes; family Passeridae; genus Passer; species Passer montanus. The sequence continues at coordinate 42,801 of NW_024368707.1, read as the reverse complement.
GGCACCTTTATTTAGACAATATCTGGCCTACAGTCCCTTGTCAACTGCAGGATTTTTGTCAGCATATTTCTTTAAGCTTCCGTAGTCATATTTTTAAATGTCATCATCAATAAGGCTTCCATGACTTTCTACCATCTATGTGGGTCTTTGCTGGAAGAAGTCATGCCTTAATACTGAACCCAAACCCATCTACTTTGGACAATTTGAGCCAGCCCTTTTCCTTTGGCCAGCACATTGCCTAGGATCGTGTCAATAGTCTTTTAGGTACTCTAGCTACTCCAGAGCAAACCCTTTTCACTCATCAGTAAGCTAGTGCTTTTTAATAGCATTTTAAAAATTCTCCATAGTCACCTAATCACTTCTGTTGCTCTTCACTGAGCTCGCAGTTCATCAGCGCTCTGGCAGAGAAGTTCATGCAGTCAAACACAAATAGTCTCTGTGCATTTGCATTAGTGCCATCAAGTCAGGGACTGTCCAATTTCAACACCACAGGTTCAGACCCGTAAAAGAAAAAAAGTAGAAAATGCCAGGCTGATATGCTATGATTTGGATGGAAGAGGGGAAGGCTAAGCCTTTTAAAAAATAATCTAAAAACTAATTTTAAAATAACTCTCTAAGGATTTAAGGCAAGTTTCCCCTTCCCACTCTGATTTCCATATCCAAAACTCTTTTCAACACTGATCTGGTACAGTGGCCTGGTACAACTATCAGCCAGCAGAAGCAGGAAATGTACAATTCAACAGACCCTATTCTGATCCTTTCAATTAGGACTGTTCAGTAGATGTTAATTTATCAAACAGAGTAAGATCTGTCTTAGCTTAATTCTTTTAAAGAATTTAACAGTTTTGTTTTTACTCTGTTTCTAAAGACTTATTTGCTTTCTTCACACTCTGTCATCATGTACACTTTTTGGGGGGTAACCCATTAAACACAATCAGAAGAATCTATTTAGGAGACAATTTTTAAGTGATTCTTATCAGGTAACAGGGATCTAGTCACTAATTTGATTTCACAAAATAACAGAATGGTTTGGGTTGGAGGGGACTTTAAAGACCATTCAATTCTGACCCCTGCCATGCACAGGGACACCTTCCACTAGACGAGGTTGCTCCAAGCCCCATCCAGCCTCGCCTCGAACACCAGGGATGGGGCATCCACAGCTTTGCTAGACAACCTGTTCCAGTGCCTCACCACTCTCTGAGTAAAGAATTCCTTCCTCTATACCAACCATTCAACTGTGAAGTCTTTCCCAGATATTGTATTGCTCACAGGTCCTTGCCAAAAGTTCCTCTCCAGCTCTCTTACATCCCCTTTAGGTACTGGAAGGCCACAATAATGTCACTCCAGAGTCTTCCCTAGTCTGAACAATCCCAGCTCTTTCAGCTTGTCTTCAGGAGAGGTCCTTCAAGCCCCTTCCTGGCCTTTTCTGGCCCTCCCTTCATGGCCCTGGATCTTCTGCCTGAAGATGTCCTCAGTTCTTTTAAGAACCTCCAGCTCTCTGAGGCTCCAGAGCCACTTCTAATTCAAGAGTGGTAAAATTATCCATGAGAAACACAACTGTCAACACCATTCTTCCAGTCTGAGTTAAGAGGACTTCTGACTGAAACAAGGAGCACAAGTCATGTATCATTCCCATTACGTTATTTCACCAAATGTCTTTCTGGTGCTCAGCGTGGGGCCCCAAGCAAAAAGGTAGCTACAGTAAGGCTCAAAATGAAGACTAATTACTCTTCAGCATCTGACTCCACATACATGTCCCAGCAGAACACGGCACGTGCAAACTAAGAAGATTCCCTCTGTCAAAGCCTCTACCTATCCCCCAGATTTTACCAGACTGCTGATTTACATTCAAGTCACCAGAATTTGTTCTCACATCACATGAGAACATCCTTATGTACTTCTAACATGGTTAGATGCTGGAAGAGGAGAAGACCACTAAGATGCTCTCTGTACTAGCAATGAAATAAACATTCCTCAACAGCACTATTCCATTCCTGATACCATAGTGATGGCAGTGCTAACTGCTGATATGGTAGCCCCTTCATGGATAACACATGCACCAAATGGGATTACTGAACTCACTGAAAAGTAAAAATGTCAGTACATATTTGCATCCCCATTGCTGCTGGCACCAGCTGAAAGCCCACTGACATTAGAAAGGGAAGGGACCGTCTGGGAGACAACTGCAGACATGCATCCCAATCCAGCTGTCCTTCCAGCAGCTTCTTCCTGGCTCAAACCCAAGGAGGAGAAATTTCAAAAATCTTCTGGTGCAGAAAGCATTCCAGATTCTGCGTACTGGAATGAAATTGATCCTAGCTGTGACTGAAAACTAACATTTGGAAATTCAAACAGTCTTATAAACAGCCCAGTTTGAATTTCCAAATTGAAATTATTCAAAACCTGTCCAGAAGAATCTGCAATATTGTCCCTCTTGTGACATCCCACTCTGTTCTTAGAGAATAATTAAGAAGGTAAGAGAGCTCTGCCAAGGAACCATGCTTCCATTTGCAGACATCCCCAGGATCTGAGAGAAGCTTGGTAAGCCTGATGTTAAAGGCTTCCACACAGGCGTCTGTATCCTACACACTGCCTCTGAAGTGGTCAGCTGGGCCAAACAGATTCATATCATGTGAGTGTTCTGCAGTAAGTGGGAGAGAGATCAGGTCATTTAGGGAGCTTTGAAAGCTTTACAGTAACTTGGAGAAACATCAGTATGCTAAAACAGAAATATCTTACAAAGAGTCAGTAGTTCTCAGTCTTTAGCTTCTAGGGTTTAATTACATGATTTAGACACATGGGATATTTTCCATAGACATGGCACAGAGCAAAAAACTGTACTTGGAAACTGCAGAATCAGCAGAGGAATCATTTACTTGGCAAGCTTAAGGAGACAGAGGGGAAAAAAAAGCCTGTCTGAAAATGAAGTCATGTATGTTTCAATGTGCAGGTCTGGGCTGGTGAGAATTTCCATCCCAAGGAGAATCAAGAGCTTAAGGATTCAGCTTTCATATGTAAGACTGTAGTTTTGAGGCTGGAGAGGCTGTGTTCTTATGGTACCCAGCATCTTCTCTGCTCTTTGCCTGCAGCTGTGTGCACACACGGGCATGCGCACACGTGTGCACACGGGTGTGGGGGTGCGCATGTGAAACATTTGAACAAAAATCTTCCTGACAAGCAGGCCTGAGTAGCAGAATGCACAAGGGCCTCTGGAGGCATGAAAAAGTGAAACCAGTGACAAGAAGAGCTTTTGTCAGAAGTGGTCTCAATAACAATCTTCAAGTAGCACCTCTGTGACAGAAGCATCAGCTTGCTCCATGGTGACTTTTTAAGAGGCAAGACAGCACCTTCAGAATAAAATAAGGTGCCAGGATCTCCAAAAAGTACACACATTTTAACTGCATTTTAAAAAACACAACATAAATTAACAGTATACTTCCAATAAAATTCTGTTTCTGGTGGCAGAGGAGTATTTCTTGAAAGCTCAACAGACTGCCTCTGAGAAGGAAATACTAGTGTAGTTTTTTGTTAAGTTTAAAACTCCTTGTATAAATCAAGTATGAGAAAAGTGACAACATGAAATGGCTTTTTCTTACTCAGAGTTGCTGCTCACATATTTGACTGCTGTGGCTGACAGTTACAGAGCTTTTATCCTTTTGGGGGTCTGTTTACCCCCATGCTCATGTCAAAGCAGCACTGGAGAAAAAGTGCTAGTTTGCTGTTGTACAACATCTACAGAATTATTTACAAAATACACCTGTGTTACAATTGTGTACACCCCTGAAGCCCATGACACTTCATTGTTGCCAAAGAGCAAACATGGAGAGAAAAGTGATATCCAGCCCAACATTTATCAGGTAGAAGCTAAAGTATAAGGTCATATTGAGTTGGAAAACTGCTGAATGCATGCAGTCAGTAGCTGGAAGAAATGCCTTATCTGTATTTCTGTAAGATGATACAAAACTTTCTAACAAAATCAAAATCAACAGGAAGATATAACTGTAATATAATACTAAATCAGGTTAAAGGAAAAAAACAACAGCAAACAAGACTAAATAATGAGAGTATTACAGGGGCTCATCAGTTTCTTCCTAAACCTTTAATCTACTTTTCACAGAAATAAGTCATTGAGCTTTTTGAAAAAAATCATCACATGTTTATGACCAAAACCAGACAATCTGAAATATTCTTAATAAATACTTTTTAATGACAACATCCTTTTTAGAAGACACTGCCCTCTTGTTTGGTGGCTAAATGACATTAGAAAGCTCTAGCTTGGCCACCAATTTGTACTTCTTCCACCTTCTATTGTTTAGGCGTGCAGTAAACGTATGCAATATGGCCACAAAAATGAAAAATAAAAATATATTGTGCAACCTTAAGTGTGCTCCAAAAGCACTCTGCACTAATCTGCAGTGACTTCAGGTTAACTCTCTGCACAGGGACTGCTGATGGATAATGAAATACAAAGAAACTAAGGTTTTAGAGGAGCAAATCTGGAGACAGGAGCATTCCTGAACCAGAGGAAAAGCATGCATAAATCTTCTGACAATCCAGGAAAGGAAAGTTGGCCAAAAAACAAAAACTGTCTTAATTAGAGGCACACAAGATAGGGGAGCAGGGGGGAAATACACTCATCTCTTACATGATTCTCTGCATATGGCACATGCAATATCAGAGGGGAGAAGGGGAAGCCATCTGCACCTGGGCACAAAGAGGGATCCACACAGTGAATGCATACAGGCATAAGGAAGACAATTCTCAACAGGCTAAGGGACCAACTCCTTTGTCAGACACATCTGTTGGCAGCCTATGGGAGCATGCTGGAGAATAAGCAGCTGCCTCCTTGGAGCCACCAGCTGCCTTCCCCCCAAAAAGGATTTACACTGTGCCATTGGTCAGCCTCCAAGCAAAATAGCGGAGGCGAAGACAGTAGCAGCCTTGGGCAAAAGAAAAAAGAATTAGACATCTCCTCCCCATCCCCAAGTCTCCACAACCTAAGCTGTTCATGCCACAGATAGGAGCTTGGAATAACTGAGAACTTCAGGACAATGCAAGAAAACATGACTTTTTGTGGGGTTTCAGTGATTAAATTAGAAAGAGATACAATCCTACTTCATACAATATCCAGTGTACCAAAGTGATGCTTTTTCCAAAAATCAAAACACATGGCCATGCAAACAATTCTGAGCAGCTCAGTGCAAGTGCAAGAATGTCAAATAGGAGAGAACTCAGAAGACAAGAAAAATGTTTAGGGGCTAGAGGGGCATACAAGTCAGGGAATTAAAAACTGCATGTGAGTAATTTGGCTGAGAGAGCATAGTCAAAAGGCAGTAAAGGAAAGAATGCAATTATGTGGAGTTATCTGAAGCTTGCCAATACATTACCAAAGTAAACTGAAGTAGTGCAAGGTGTTGAATTTAGGGAATGAACTTCTAGAGAAAAACTATTTTTTTCTGCAATGAGATGGGGTGAGAAGGATTGTGGACTATATTTTCCTTTCCTTCTCCCAAAGGAACATCAGCGTTGGGATTTTTTCAAAATGGGAATGAAGAAATACCTATAAGTAGCCAATAAATCTTGTATTAATGGCTTAGCACAGGTGGATCAGCTGTGACTAAATATGAGGTGCACCCACATCCAGTTCCATGTTTTGGATTATAACCTATATAATAATGAAAAAGGAAGCCTCCTCCTCCATTGCAGCTGAGATTTGTCTCTGTAACAGACATGTCTGGTGGCAGCTAACTCTCCTTGACTTTGTTGTTTCCATTTGCCCCCTCACTCTACTTCACCGTGAATCTGCATGACCTGGTATTACTGCTAGTGAAGGATGCCCCTTGGGAGATTTGCTTCCCTGTCTTCTTCACTCTCTGATTTTTTTAACCTGTAGGAAAGGCAGGTAATGCTCACTCTCCTTCCCAGCCAAATGAGTGTGGTAATAGCAAGAGAAACTTCAGAGTAAGTGAAATCATCTCAGTCGATACCACAAAAGGCAAAATTAAAATTACCCATCACAACAGCCCCTCCCACATTCACGGATTTATTTAGCTTGAGTAGTAGTAACTTGCATTATCTCCTTGAAAAATAGCCTAACATGGTTTTTCTCTGCCACAAGTACTCATACAGCCATCTGTGCCCCACAAGAGCGCTGAGCAACACTACCCACAGACAAGGCCACACAGCCTTCCTTGTGTCGTTCCACGAGGACCGCGAACCCCACACCAGCATCCTTCAAGCCCCACTCAGAGACTTCAAAGGCAGCAATTCCCTATGGTTCTCCAAGGGGCCTAGAGGGAGAGGGGGAAACACCGCTCGGGGAGCAAACCAAACGCACCACGGCCGTGTGGAAGGGCTCTGGGGGTGATGGCAGTCTCCGAGAGCGGAGGGGCCGTGACCCGATTCCCCACATCTGTGCCCACGGCCGGCACCTGACAGCAGACGTGCGCTCGGGGGAGGGTCCCGGTAACGCCGCCTGTGAACAGCACATACCGGGAAAGGAGGGAAAAGAACATCACCGGAGGAGTTTTAACCCCTTTCGAAGTAGTTCTCGTTTGTTCTGCGCCCCCTCCCCCCGGATGGCAGACATCCGCGGGTACCCGCGACCACGTCCCGCCCGCTCCGAGCGCTCCAGTCGGGCTCACAATGCCCGTCATCGCCCGCCCGCCACGGTACCTTGTGCAGGACTCCAGCAAAACTCCCTCCACTTCCCAGCATTACTCGAGCAGTGTTCGCAGGAGCCCTTCCCGCTAGAGCCGCGCCGCCCGGCCTCTCGGCATCAGAAAAGTTGGACAAAGACCATTTTCACCGCGAGAGCTGCACCATCCCGGCGGGCCAGCGCCAGCTCCCTCTCGCTCCGCGCCCAACGTCGCTTTGTCCCCGGCCCCGGGCACAGCCTCTGGCCTCGCTCGACGTCTTTCAACAAGTCGGCTGCTTGTGAGCAGTCCCGATCCTTGCGCTCCCCTCCAGGCCCTTCACTGGGAATGTGCTCTCCCCGCCCAGGTTCTCCCTCCTGCAGGAGTCTCTCTCGCTTCCCAGGATCTGCCTTGTCCCTTTCTCTGGGCTCCACACTCTGGCTCGCTTTCTCTCCCTCCTGCCTCCCTCCCTCTCTTCTCGCCGTGCCCCTCCTCCATTCTCTCTCCGCCCCCCCGACCTGCTTTCCTTAGCAGAAGCCCAGCGACGGCAAATGGGGGTGGGGGCGCTGCGAGATTCCGCACTCCGAGGCGGCTGCAGCCATTCCTGTCACTTCCGCGGCCATCGCTATCCTGTGTGCCGCACGCCCCGCCGGCTCCCCTGGCCGCCGGCTCCCCTGGCCGCCGGCAGCCTCCCCTCGGAGCCGCTCCGCTGGGCGGGTCGCTGGGCGGCTCCGGCTTCCCTCCGCTGCCGAACCCCTCCCGCTTCCCCCAGCCAGCCTCTTCCAGAGGGGGATTTTCCGAAAGGGTCTTCCCTCACCTCCTGCTCTCCAGGGATTCCGAGCGTGGCCGCAGCTGTGCCTGCTCCAACCTCTGGCCGAGCCCCTGCCAGGTTCAGGTCAGGAAGGACGGTGTGGCTGCACAAGACTGATCCTTGCTCAGTCTGTCATTGTTGAAATCCATGTTACTGTGTGCCATCTCCTGTTGGTCTGTATAACCCAGCCTCAAGTTCGTGCATCTGCGCTTACTTGTACTCCACCTCCAATGCTTCCTGTCTACTCAGCCCTTGAGAGGCTCCTCTCGAGTGCTGTGTCCAGTTCTGGGCTTCTCTGCAGTGCTGTGTCCAGTTCTGGGCTCCTCATTAAAGAGAGACATGGATGTCCAGGAGTGGGTCCAGTGGTGGGCTACAAAGATTATTAACAGGCTGGAGCACCTTTCTCATGAGGAAAGGCTGAGAGAGCTGGGCCTGTTTAGCCTTTAGAAGAGATGCCCTCAGGGGGCTCATCAATGTCTTTAAGTATCTGCAGGGAGGGTATTGAGGGTGGATCCAGGGTCTTCTCAGTGGTGCCAAGCACTAGGACACAGGGCAATGGGCAGAAACTGATGCACAGGAAGTTCCACCTGAGTATGAAGAACTTCACTGTGCAGGTGACTGAGCACTGGGACGGATTTCCCAGAGAGGTTACGGGAGTCTCCCTCACTGGAGATATTCCAGAATCATCTGGACATAGTCCTGTGCCATGTGCTCTGAGATGATCCTGTCTGAGCAGGGAGGTTGGAGCAGATGATCTGTCCTGTGATCCCTGCCAACCTGACCCATGCTGTGATTCTGTGAAATGTCACAGAGGCAAGGTGCTTCCTTCACTCTAGGTATTGACAAACCTCAATCATGTGGGTGAATCAAACAGGGTTTCTCAGATCTTCCAAAAGAGAACCTCACCTTCCAATATGGAAACAAAGGACTGAAAGCACCTTTCCTGAAGAATCTTTCCGGGTGTCTCCTGTTTCCTGCTAGTGCAAGAACAAGAGTCTACCTACTCATTCTGCAAATGTCACTGGGCTGCATAGAGAGAAATGACAGCGGATGAGGCACACAGCATTACCCTCCACTCATTCCTACCATTCAGTGAGTTACACAGCCGAGCAGCACAAAATGAGGGAGGGTGCAGTGAGCTAAACACAGCATGCATTAGGACTGGATGGAAAAGTTATCAAAGCTTAGTGCCTTACAATTCATAAATGCTTCTGTGATAACACAGAGCAGAATTTTGGGCTTCTGTTCTCAAAGTAACTCCCTTTGGTTTGAAGTATGAGCTTTACAACACACACAATAGAAAGTGACCGCGATTCCCTTCCACATAAGACACTGGTACACATACAAAAGGAAAAAGCACATTCAATAAAGTTCTGCTTAAAAGAAGTACCATCAGTGTTCAAAAAGCTAGGGCTGGTTTCCACAGAGCACAGTGTTTTCTAGCAGTTCTGTATATATGCAGAGTAACACAAATACCTACTTCTTCCCAGACAGCATAGTTTCTTTCTTAATCCTCTCTGTGGGGGTTTCTAGACACCAATTACAACAGACCTCTTTCCTTCCAACTTCCCTCTCTCTCCCTCCCCCCATCTGATTCTAAAAGAAATTTACTTCAGGAGAAATTGCAGGTATTCAGCTCCTTCTGGAATCTGGTCCTTAGTAGCTGGGTAGTAAATTTTTGCACATATGTTTTCCTTTCTTCCTCGTTTTACTACTACGAGGAGCATCTGGTCCCTAGAAAGGAGCAGTGGGACTGTACCATTGCACTGGGGTCAGGAAAGAAGTTAACTAGCTGCTTTGTTCAATAGCTGCAGAAACACTTCCTCCCCTTTATGGTAACGGAATATTCCTTCCAAAACCTCCTCCTCCTCCTTTTGGAATGAAAGCCAAGCATGAGCGAACTGCTACGCTGAACGGGGAAGTCTGAGAAAAGTTTCTGTGCACGTGCAATATCCAAACCCTCTTTAAAACTTCACTTAGTGAAAGGATGGCTGACAGTCAATCTTTTATAAGGCATTAATTTTACGTCAGCATTTAAATGGTTTTTTCTCCAGTGTTGCAGCATTTGCTGCAGAATGTGTATGTTTAGAAAAAAATTTCCAGTTTCTGAAATCTTCCCTCTGCTAGGCAAATTAACACACCCTACCAGAAAACCTCAGCCCTCTCAATGTATAAACAACCACAGCCGACATGAGAGAAACAGAGAAGTAAAAGCTCTCAATCCGAACTACCACGCATGGATCAGATTCTCAGGAGAATCTTAAATGTGACAAAACCAGCATATCCCATGCAGCAGTGTGGCTTGCATGATAGAGCAAGCATGATAGAGCTGTGATCTCCAAAGAGGGCTGCATGCACCCCAAAGGGATATGTAAGGCAGCCTGCTGGTGTGCAGGAGGAAAGTAATAGAATTTCAGTAGTACATAACTTATAAATAAGTAAATATATGTATAACGGGAGTGTATGCTAAAGCCTTTTACCAAGAGGGATATGTGATCAAGAAAGTTTGGAGACAGTGATAAAGGCAATCATTACACAGACAGACATTCATTTTACAGACACAATTCCACACAATAATGAGTTTCAAATGTCCAGACACACAAACAGATCTCATAATATTTAAAGTTGCAGTTATTGAAACAATGGCCAGAGCAGCAAAGCATAATTCATTTATCAAATACTCTCCTCACTGTGTGAAACGTGTTAGGTCTTGAAGAGAAAAGAATTGGAATGTGCAGGGCAGACCACACAAACCAAAGAGAAGAAAACCACCCATGAGAGAATAGCTGAGGAGGATAAAAGGGAGGGGTGAGGCTAAGACAAGGGGAATAGAGTTTCAAAGAAAAAGGAGAGAAGAAAGAGGGTAAGAGTAAGAGAGGTGGGAGACAGAGGTAGAAAAAGCAATATACACACAGAGTGACTATAAAAGACAGACAAGGAAAGAAAGGGATGTGAAGAAGAAAGGGAGGAGCTGGGAACAGCAAATAGAATAGCAGGCAGAGCAAAGAATAAGAAGGGTACTATTTATACATGAGAGGACATGTTTGACAAGCAGTTTTGAAACAGAACTATTTAGTGGATAAAATCTTCAAGAAGATTTTTTTCAAGGGTAGATTTATCACTGCAACTGTCTGAAATAGCACATTTTCCTTCACAGATTTCTGAAAAATAATCACACAGATCAGTAAACCAAAACCTTATAATATCCTTTTGGATACCCTATATCCAAAGCCTTGTTGTTTTGGTTGTTGCTGTGTTTGGTGAAGTACAAAGGTATTTTCTCCCTAAGAAAGCCTGGCACAGAAAGAGGAGAAGCTTACAGAAAATTCAGAAGAGACAACTGGAGATAATTTGGGGAAGCACAGAAGTGTAAAGGATTGAGGGGCAGCTCAAGATGGAATGTGAAACACCAGATCCTGCACTTTTACAGTCTCCACACTGGTTTTTGGCAACCAACAGTACACAGTGATGCCTTTAAATTTTTTTTTAATCTTTATCACTAATTATGAGATTTTTTTACCAGCAAGAAGTCTTCTAAGTCTCAGTTCTCCCTTGAAACAAGCAGTGTTCTTCTGCTTACAGACCAGGCTTTTTCTCTGCTTTGTTCCTTCTTTGCCATCATTCATTTCTGCTTAGGGCTTTGCTTATGAGCTTTAATGGAAATAAATGCCAGAGAGGAGAAAAACCACAATCTACATTAGCTGACTATTCACCCACCTGTATTTTTAATTATTATTTTCATTAAGTATGTGTATTGGTTGTTATGAAAATTATCTTACTTGACTATTATATCAACAAATCTTTATAGTGTAACAGTGTATTAATTTTGTTAATATATATTATTTCACATTTTTACACTGTATTGTCACAAAGTTGTGAAATTTTACTGCAGTTAGTATTGTTCTTGCTTAAGTAAAAGAAACTAAAGGGTAACCTAGTCCTGGATGTGTGAACTTTGACAACCAAGATAACAGCAGCATCTTAGACCACATCTTGCCAGCATCTTCTGGCATCAGAGCAAGTAACTGTAGCAAAACTGAATCCAGGGATGTCTGGATCAACAGATAAGCAGTAAGAATTCTGCAAAAATGCAGGTGCTTTGCAGAGATTTACTGTTATTAGTAATCAGAAGTGTGGGTGTAAGTGATTAGTCAAATCATGTATTTCCTGAATATTTGAAGGGTATAAGAATTGTGTGTAAAACCACATTCAGGTTGCCCAAATTTGGCTGGGAAACCTCATGCATGTGAATTAACATTTGCCCACTGTAATTCAATGCTTTGCATCCTAACCTCTCTCCTCAGTTGGCATAAGCCAGTTGCAAATTATCATGACAGTCTCAAAGGGGAAGAAACAGCTAGACTTGTGCCAGTTCACCAGACCTACAGTCTAAATGTCTGTTTATTTATCCATTTTCCAGCATCCTACCTATGCAACCTGAGTGTTCTAACACACTCATCACACAGACTGGGTGCCAGTGTTCATCATGTGTTCATCATACTAACAGCCAGAGGGGAAAACAGTCATTTTTACTGTGGACCAGGATTTGGGGAACTTTAAAAAGAGAAGTGCCTGCCTGGGAATCCATGACTAGTTTTACACTAAGCCTTGTTCCTTGCTGGGACTGGACACTATTTAGTCAATTCTGTGCAGACCTGCAATCCAGCTGTGTAAGTTCAATACTGTTACTAGGTTTTACCTGAATGCCCAGACCTTGTAAATTAATTTTTGCTTACAGGAGCATGAGACGCTACAGGGTTTCTGAAGCTGCCAAAGGGAGTAAAAAAGTAAAATTCATGAGCTCTGCAGCCATGGCTGAGGAACAGAAATGTGCAGTTAGAGAGATGTATATTTATTTTGTATATATTGTTACTGAAGTCCTATGAATTCCATAGAAATTATGAATGCATAGGTATATCTTTTATAAAGGGATTGAAGTTGTGAACTTGTATGTCTTTCAATCTCCTCTGTATTCTATAATGCACCTGAGACCAGCCCTGTTTATCTGCTGATCCATGTTGAACCAAGCTTCACTCACTTCGTTTGGATGTGTGCTGCACCCACAGTTCTTGACCAAGCATGAAATTTCTAATTTCTCCTTGTGAAAAACAGAAACTCCAAACTCCTTCTGGAATAGCACAGACAAAATCCCACTGTATTTTTTTCAGTATTGTCTGTTTGACTTGGAAGGAAGAGGGGCTCAAGTAAACTGCAATTATCCTATTGTTCTGTTGCTTCCATAAGAGTGTTTGGAAATATTCCATACTTTAAGGAGATCTGTGCTAGATTTGGGTGACTGTTGCTTATCTGAAGAATGACTCCAGAAAGCTGCAGAAGATTCCAAAAAGCTCTGTTTTCAGTTGCATGCTTATGCTCTAGTGGAAAACATGGACCAACAGTTATGTAGATGGAAAGGGAAGTTGCACTTCCTAAGTGCCCTGGGATTTCAGCAAAATCACTCTGCTAAAAAGATCACATAACATACAACTTATTCTTGGAAGCCCAGTAGAAAAATAAGGACATTAAGTTACTGGCATTGAAAGGCAGAGAGGTGAAGGCTTCACACCCTCAGGAAGCAGAAAGGAATGGAGCTGAGCTTCTGTGAGAGAACATAAGGTATCCACAGGAGTTTTCTTTCTGGCTGCCAAATAGGGTGACTGGTGCCACCCTATGTCTGTACCCATCAATAAAGGTCTCTGAGCCTGCCCAAACTTGCAGCAAGGGGTTACATAAATGACTGCCTTTCTCATTTAGCTCTTGGCTGGAAAATGAGTAGGAAAGGAGAACTACAAATTTAGTTGGGAATAAAATTATTTATTTTCTTTCAGAGAGAAAAAGAATGTGGGAAGTGTTAAAACAATTTTGTTTAGCATGAAGCTCCACTTAATGTAATTATTTCAGGAGTTTTTTGGAGAAGGGAATGAATGGCTGGATACATCTCCTGGCAGAAAAAGTGTTTCATGAACAGAACCGGTCTGTATCCTGGCAGCTCCTGGTTTTCAGACTGAGCCAGTTTCTTCCCCAAGCAATGCTTAATTATTTGTAAGACATGGAAACATCTCAACAGAAAAATTAATTTCTCATTCAATCTCCCATGCACAGACTGCCATATTCAGGAACCCAGAGGTGGCAATATATTTCTAGAAAACAATTTAAAAGCACTGTAGTGCAAAATGGGAATTTACTTCTAAGGCTGTAGTCCCACAGATATTTCAACCCCACAAGAATATGAACCTCTTCAGAGACAGATAACATTACACTTTTTTTCTCTGCCTTTTCCTCATCACCTTCCCAGTGCTATCAGCAAAGATTTGTGCAGTGATCTGGATCAAGGACCTGATCTGTCTGAAAACTAATTCATCAAAAATTAAATGCACAAATTTGATGTACATGTAGGAGACTTAATGGAATTGAATAAAATGCTACAGCTAGAAGATGGATGGGAAGGCAAAGGGTGGGCGGGTTGGGGAGGGACAGTCAAGAGAGTTGATGTTTGTTTTAAGAGGCCATATGCCAGTCTCCAGAGTATGAGGCCTTTGAAATTGAGTATCCCATAACAGGGATGTTTTCAGTACCCCTTGCTGTTGCGGTCTGTGTATGGAACTGTTCTCTTCCCATTAAAAATAAAGCTGCAAAAAAAGAAAGAAAGAAAATTGCTAAGAAACTATGCAAGAAAATAAAGCTAAACCTGAAAATGCCTCCAGAAATTGTTGAAATGCCCTTATTGAGTAAATCTGGAAAACACTGAGGGTGTGCAGGTGTAAAGTCACACAGGTTTAGCCACAGGGTAACATTCCAAGAGTAAACCCCCTATGCATTAGGCATCACAGCTGCAGAAGGTGAGTAAGCTCCTTGAAGGTAACAAAAGCAATGAACAACTGCTTATCTTCATCATGTTGGGAGTAATCTTTTACAATCACATCAGCTCTCTTTCTTATCACCCTGAATCACAGAATTATAGAATCAAAGAATTATAGAATCACAGGATATCTTGAGTTGGAAGGGACCCATAAGGATCACTGGATCCAACCCCCTGCTCCTCACAGCACTGCTTAAATCTAAACCACATGACTTAAGTGCTCCTTGAACTCCAGCAAGCTTAGGGCTGAGACCACTTCCCTGGGGAGCATGTTCCAGTGACCAACAGTGCTCTTAGTGAAGGAATTCTCCCTAATGTCCTATGTAAACTTCCCCTCACACCTTCATATAATTCCAGTGGAATGAAAAGACAGTAATAAATACATCAGCAACAAATGGAGGGCTAAGGAGAATCTCCATCCTTTACTGGATGCTGCAGGGGCAAACATAGTGGCAAAAGATGAGGAAAAGGTACATAATAGAACTTCCTTGCCTCAGTCCTTATTAGCAAGAGCAGTTGTTCTTCAGGTACCCAGCTCTCTGAGATGGAAGACAGGGAGCAGAATGAACACCCCATAATCCAATGGAAATGCTCAGTGACCTGCTGCAGACACACACAGGGCTTTGGATCCAGATGGGATCCATCTGAGGGACCTGAATCACCAGGGAGGGCCCAGGTGACTGGATGTTGACAAATGTGATGCCCATCCAAAAGAAGGGCCAGAGGGAAGATCCAGGGAACTACAGACCTGTCAGGCTGAGCTCAGTGCCAGGGAAGGTCATGGAACAGCTCATCCTCTGTGCCATCACACAGCATGTGCAGTGCAGCCAGGCTTCAAGCCCAGCCAGCATGGATTTAGAAAAGGCAGGTGCTGCTTGACCAACCTGATCTCCTTCCATGACAAGGTGCTTAGTGGATGAGGGAAAAGCTGTGGATGTTTTCTTCTACCTGGACTTCCATTAAGCTTTTGACACCATTTCCCACAATATTTTTTTGGCATAAACTGGCTGCTTATCAATTGGACAGGTGTACTTTCCACTGGGTTAAAAACTGGCTGGATGGCTGGGCCCAGGAAGTGGTGCTGAAAGGAGTTGTGTCCAGCTGGCAGTTGGTCACCAGTGGGGTTTCCCAGAGCTCAAAGTTGGGGCCAGTCCTGTTTAATATCTTTACTGATGATCTGGACAAAGAGATCAAAGGCTTCCTCAGTAATTTTGCAGGAGATAGGCTGGGTGGGAGTGTTGACCTGCAGGAGGGCAGGAAGGTCCTGCAGAGAGATCTGGACAGGCTGGATCCATGGGCCGAGGCCAATGGTGTGAAGTACAATAAGGTTGAGTGAGGAGTCCTGCACTTGGGTCACAACATACAGAGTTACAGTCTTGGAACAGAGTGAAAGGAATGTGACCCAGCCTAAAAGGACCTGGGGGTGTGGCTGAACAGGAACTGGCAGTGTGCCCAGCTGGCCAAGAAGGCCAGTGGCACCTGGCCTGTATGGTCAATACTGTGGCCAGCAGGGCCAGGACAGTGATTGTCCCCTATCTCCTTGGCACTGGTGAGGCCGCACCTGGAATCCTGTGTTCAGTGCTGGGCCCCTCACCACAAGAGAAACATTGAGGGGCTGGAGCAAGTCCAGAGAAGGGCAACAAGGCTGGTGAAACGTCTGTATGTAGCACAAGTCCTGTGAGGAGCTGCTGAGGCAACAGGGGTTTTTTTGGCCTGGAGAAAAGGAGGCTCAGGGGCACCACTGAGCATGCTCCACATGTGCCTGAAAGGAGGGTGTAGCCAGGTGGAGGTATTTTTCCATGTAGCAAGCAACAGGACAAGACGAAGCAATCTCAAATTGTGCTGGGGCAGGTTTAGATTGGAAAATAAGGAAGATTTGTTCACCAAAAGATTAATCAAACACTGGAACAGGTTGTCCGTGAAAGTGGATGAGTCACCATCCCTGGAGGCATTTAAAAGATGTGCAAATGTGGCAATTAGGGACATGTCTTAGACACAGACTTGGCAGCCTTGGGTTTATGGTTGGATTTGATGATCTTAAAGGTTTTTTTCAACCTTAATGATTCTAGATTTCCTTGTGTCCTTTGTCACCAGAGAGAGAAGATCAGCATCTCCCATTCTACTTACCCCATGAGGAAGCTCTAGGGGTAAGGCTCAACAAACCAAGTGGCCTCTGCCTCTGGAGACTTTTCATCATCTTGGTCGCCTTTCTCTGGACACACTCTAGTAATCTGATGCTCCTGTTACATTCTGGTGCCCAAAATGCACTTGAGGTGAGGTCACATCAGTGCAGAGCAGAGCAGGACAATCCCCTCCCGTGGCCATGATGCACCCTGGACCCAGTTAGCCCTTTTGGCTGCCAGGGCACTGCTGACTCATGTTCCACTTACCACCAACCCAAACCCCCACATCCCTTTCCACAGGGCTCTCCAGCCTCTCATCCCCCAGTCCATATGTATTAGAGTCAAGGCTGTGAACAGCACGGACTAAGATTTGTGAAAAAAGTACGAAAAATAATTGAAGAAAACAATGGAATAGGGAGTATAATTTTAAACTAGACTCAGGAGAAGACAGAACAAGTAATAAATTCTCCCTCGCGCTGGGTGCAGACAGTGTGTGCAGGGCCTGGCACTCCTCAGGCTCTGCCCAGGGAGCACGGCTCTGCGGCCGGCTGTGTGCGTACGGGCTCCCGCGCGGGCTATTTCGGGTGCGCCTTGGCGGGGGCCGCCGCTGGGGCCGTTCTGCGGCTGAGCAGCGCCGCCCGGTGGCCAGAGCTGGTGCCGCGTCCCAGCGCCCGTCTCGGCCCGCTGAACGCGGCTCGTCCCTCGCGCTGCCCAGAGCCCGGCGTGTGAAAGCGTCGAGTAGTCAAATGCTAGAAATAAAAAAAAAAAAAAAAAAAAAAAAAAACTTGGGACATTACCAGCCCTCTCCTTTTTTTGGGTCATCACTAGCACTGCACAGTTCAGGGTACTGAACTCGGTAGGGAAAGTAATTTGAAACTACCTACCTAATTAGCATTTCAGGGATCCTCATGCATTCTAAGTGACTGTGAGTGATCACTAATCATTAACTACTACCCTGATGCAGAAAGTACGTTGAAGCAATGGGTGCTCGCTGTTTAAAGTCATCGTTTTCCTACTGACACAGTGTGATGCTACATGTGGTTTAAGTAAATATCTTTTTTCAAAGCCTATGATGTCCTCTGTGATGCTTGTTGAAGCTGTACTCCTTCAGCCAAGACAGCCAGGATCCTGAATGCACCAATAAGCTTTAATTGTTCTAGACAAGCTCACCTGCACACTCCAACAATGCAGTTTCTGTCCCTTGCCCCAAAAGCTGTATTTAAACTCAAATGCCAGCACACATCCCTTGTCTAATCTGTCTTGTCAGCAGGTATTCACCTGTGTTGTTGGTAAGATGGGTGAAATGTACCATTGGCCTGCAGGTCCTGCCTTGCATTTGTTGTTAGAAAAAAGCTCCAGAGAACTTTTATGGACCATATTTACAAATTGGCTGTTCTCATGTTGGCAGTCTTCTGCTGGCTCCCTACTTAGTGACCACTGGATTGAAGCATAAATGCTTGAGAACATTTTAAAGGCAGAGTGTAATTCAGAAAAGGCCAGCTTAAGGTTTTTGTCACTGACACAAATGGCTATGTTACATTGCCAAAATACAGACATTTTTCTCAGATCCCATGAGCATTACTGAGACAATAATCAGTCCTTGTACAGGCAAGAACAGGGAAATGTCCTCTTAAAAAGAACTGTAAGTTTTATGGAAAGTGTCATGGAACCATTTCTGCAATGTCTATCAATTAGAGTCAGGCTTGTGAGGACCCGTATGTGGTTAGATCTCACCTGTACTGCAGCTCACTTGTTGCATAAAAAGGAGTAACAGTTTTGACAAAGATTAGACAGCTCATCCAAATAAATGAATAAATAAATAAACTGTGTGCATGTAAAATGTGTGGTACAGTTGTTTCATTACAGCTGATTATGTGTCTGCTCTGAGAGGATGTAGCAAATAGCTTGTTAGGGCATAAAATGCAGGTGAGGAAGAGGATACCTCTCCTTAAAGCAAGTAATGATGGTTGCTTGCAGTTGCATACTTTTACATTTAACAACATGAACAAGGATGTGGTTGAAAGATTTCTGTCTGTAACTGCAAGTTTGCATCCTTGGCTAAGAATTCTCTGTCTCAGAGAAAAAAAATAGCTTCAAGAAAATGCTGTGACTTCAGATAAATGCAAGACTGTATTTGAGGGTCAGTTCTTAAACTGTGGCTTGTAAAGATAGTAAAGCTGTTTTGTCCACAGTAAGGTGGATTTGCTTTTTTCTCCACAAATAAACTAGCCTAATGTCTTGCTTCTATCTCAGTGTCCTTCGGACAGACTTTAATCCCAAATTACCTGTCTTTTGCTTTCTGAAAAAAAAAAAAGTCCGTTTTTCTTTTTCATTCACATTTATCCTAAAATACAGCCTGTGTCAATCTGCCTTACAATGAGTCTGTGATAGTCTAATCAGGCAGTTTGGTATTTCTACCTGCTGACTTTCTGTCATTCCCTTGATATGAAGTACTTTTCAATGAACTGCTGAAATTCTTAATTTTCCTGGACTGAGCTACTGAACAAGCAAGACTAAATCAATAAATGTTTTGAGCCAGTCATTTAAGAGGAGAGGAAGTTGCCACATGCAAAGAAGTTCATACAGTCGGTTCAGGGTTCAGCATCCTATACTCAAAGAAAATAAATTAATGCGAAAAGTTGTAAAGAACAGAAATTAATGTGAAAAAATTCAGGTTTAAGGTGTATTTATCTCTTCTTTCAAAGATGGAACATAATTCATAGAAGGAATACTCCAGGAAAATGGGACTGGTTTCATGACCAGTTTTTCAGTAGTTCTCTGGTAAAATTATTCTGTGGACATGGAATGTTGAATAAAGCCCCAGAGGAAAAGTATTAACTTCAGATTTTTCTGGAAATTGAAAAAATAATTAAAAAGGAGGAACTGGGAATAAAGGGAGACCCCACAGCATAACCAAATAACAAATCCAGAAAAATTAATTAATGCAGCCTGGGAAAAGGGAGGTTTTGTAGGGAAAAATAAAATCCAGGCAACAGATAGAACATCTGGCTCCCAAGTGCCTGATGTCTCTTGCTGACATCAGTGCAGTTGCAGGACAGGAAAATGCTGACATGGTTGTTGTTGTTTCTCTTTACAGCTGCCGAATGTAAGGACACATTGTAAGCTCCTGACTGGAGCTGTCAGGACCAAGAGGTGTGTCTTCTCTTTTTTCCCTCCATCATTCAGGTGAGTGCTCTCGGGCCTTTTGGTAGGCTCCCTGTTTAGTTTTTCAGCTCCAGCTTTCTGGAGAGCCGCAGGGGCACTGTTCCGCACCACTGGCCGGTGCGGACAGTGCCGCTTGGACAGTGCGAGAGTCCCGCACAAACACTGTCACCGCTGCTTGGCAGAAGTGTGATACCAGAGGTGCCTGGTGCCTGGTGTCTGGAGCTTCATGCTTCTGAAAAATGCATATTTCATTATTGGCTTTTCGCAAATACTAAAATGAATATTATATGTGTTATGTTAGAAAGTTATGCTGTGTTGACATTTTAACAGTATGGCAAACGTAGTTTCATAGTTAAAAGTTAACTTTTGTAGTTAAAATAGGAACTATGTGTGTGGAATGTTTTCTTTTTGGAAAAGAATGAGGTGCTCACATCGGATGGCGGCTGCAGGACAACTAAATCTTTCCGAGAAAGAGAATTTATTGCTCTTTTATCAAGAGAAACCAACTTCTTCCCGCCTTGTTCAGTCAAAAAGACGCCATTAGGATTAAGAGAAGAAGTTGACCAAAGTCCTGTGTTTGAATGGAATTTATGCATCATGTATGATGTGTATGAATATGCAACAGGCGATTGTTTTTAAGGGTTAATCTGTTATGAGTGTCCTTTTTAGGGCTTGTGTTGCCCAGAAAAAGGTAACCGGACCTCCGTATCTCTTTGTTTTTATTGTCTCATATTGTCCTAATCTCAATTGTTCCAATTTTATTACTTTAATTATATTACTATTGTTAAAACCATTTTATTACGATAAAACTTTAAAAAATTTTAAAAACAAGTGTTTGGCGTTTTTCACATGCTGAAAACACATGAGAACATAGCTCTTACACGGAGCTCTTTACGGGCTGAGCAGAGCTGGGCTGGTTTCAGCTGGCACTTCCCACCCTCTCTCAAGGGAGGAGCCTCGGGCTGCTTCCTGATAAATACGGGCTGTTTACCTTTTGTTAATCCCGGAAGCCGAACGAAAAAGGAACTTTTTATTGGTAAAGTCTTTTCAGAGGTTTCATTTCAGATCACAAGTACAATTACTCCCAAGTTTCAAAGAAAATTCTGAGTTAATCAAAAGGTTTTTTACTAATTTTTCCACTATCTCTGATAAGTTTTGTAGGTTTTTTCATTGCTATTTTACATATAAAAATAAGATTCACTGGAAAATATAAAACTGCCTTCTCCTTGAGACTGTTCTTAAATCTGCATTTTCAGGATGTATGGAATGTGGTTCATCTACTTCAGTCTAAGGAATGCTCATCAGTGAGAAATCCTTGGAAAGGTGAGCCCTCAAGTGTGTTCATGCCCTAGGGGAAGGGGAAATAGGATCAGCTCACAATCAGTTTAATTATGTGTGGGAGGGACAATTCCTTTTGACTCACCCTGCACTGAGATTTTATTAATGAATAAGGAACAGGTTGTTCTTAAATCTTGTACAGGCATTGTGCCGGTTTCCTAAAATCCTGCTCAGGAGCTGGCTGGCACTGCTCGTGCTGAGGCCTGACGAATGCTGGGGGCAGACACTGGGTCAAAGAGAGAACACCAGCAGGCAGGACAGGTTCCCAGAAAGGGGCAAAGGGCCATTGTCACCTGCAAATCGCTGACACCTGCATCCATCCTCTCCATCTGCCACATTCTGCACAATCTTTTAATTTATGAAAACGATTTAGATCAAACCTTCGGGATGGAAAATATAAAGCCATCAGCTTACTCAGTGCATTTGGAGCAGACACAGTAGCAGCTGGATTGCTGGGACTTCTGTGCTTCCCAGTGTTTCACAGGGGATGTCCAAAGTGGGACGGAAGAGGAAGGATGAACATTCTCACTATCCAATAAATGCCTAATTGATTTTTTTTCCTTGTAAGGGCATGAATTAACAGTTATGGGTTCTAAGACTTGAAGCTGTATGATTTGAATGCTGAATAAATGAATCCCTAGTCTAGACAAAAGGGGGTCAAGCCCCTGTTTGTCAGACTGGCTGCATTTCTTTATGAGCTTATGAAATAAAATTTAGATCACAGATATTTTTTCCTGTAAATTTGAATTATTCCAATGGACCCTGGCCACATATTTAATTTGACAGCACCTGACAACATTGAGTATGTTCTAATGCTGTTCCATCTGCAGTCTTTTCTAGAGATGCTTGACATTTTCCCACAGGTCGAGAAAAACTTAAGCGTAAATAATGCATAAGAACTTGTTTTAGGGACAGAAAAATGTTGAACATTTTCAAGTAGAAAAAACAAGGCTATAAATAACATCTTCCCTGGGCTGCTTTATGAGAGAAAAACGAATGTCTTTACAAACAATTTGATTGAGGAAGGTGTGGGTGTTAATGTCTTTGAAATGGCTCTTCATGGCTCTGCTGACTTAGGACTGCAGGTTTGCTGCAGAGCCCTGACACCTCGGCCCCTGGAACAGACAAGGGGCTGCACAAGCCTGAACTTCTGAGCTTTGGGGTAAAACAGCAGGTTCAAGGGGGCAATATGTGGTAGGCGGTTCGGGAAGGCTGTACCTTCCTAATGCCTCAGCAATGGGGAAGGAAGAGGGAAACATGCGGCTGGGAGTTCAGGATCAAGGGAGGCTGTGCCCTCCGAAACCTCGAGGGAAAAAACCCTGTGGGTGTGTGTCCCAGTGGACTCTTCCCCTTAATTCAAATAAAGCTGAAGGACTGCTCTGTTTCCTTTTTGGGCATAAGCCTCTGGCGTTTATGGATTTTCCTGAAAATTATACCAGCTTTTTAACATAAATAAACTTTGTCTTCTGATTTCTTTTAAAATATCTTAATACAAGTTTAACTATAGTGAATAGTATGAATAGGAAAATATCCTTTAGCCCTACTGCTATTAGAAATTTAGCATAGTTCTTAAATCATCATATGAAACTGCTGAAATAAAAGATTAATTGATTTGTAGTCTTTTATATTCCTATTTGTCTGCATATACTAATTTATTGACATATATTTGATGCCAACTTTATATCATAGTTTGAGCAAAAATTGTGTTATCACATTTTGCATGTACATCAACATAGGTTCATTCATATAATCACACTGCTCCCCAAACTCCTTTTCAGCTTCACTAAACAGCTTCAAAAGCTTGTAAAGAAAATGTGATAAAGGTTTTTCTGTGGATTCCAGTATATTTGTTAAAGTCAATAGTGTTAAAGCAATGCAGAAGCTCACATATATCTTAGTTATGGAAGTTTATCAATACTATAGAAGTTTATCAATTGAAAATCCTTTACCTTTCTCTGGGAAAAAGTCTAGATACTCAAGGTTTCAAATGGAATAGTGACGTTTATTTGTATTTTATTGTCCCAGTTTCAGCTGGGGTACAGTTAATTTCCTTCCTAGCTGTTGCAGTGCGCATTTTGGATTTGGAAAGAGAATGGTGTTGGTAACACACTGATGTTTTGGTTTTTTGCTTTATCCTGAGTCAAGGACTTCTTTCTTTTTCCATGCCTCAGTTTCTGCCAGTGAGGAAGTACACAAAAGAAGCTGGGAGAGAGCATAGCTGGGACAGTGGACCCAAACTGACCAGAGGGATATTCTACACTGTTATAAGTAAAAATGAAATATGCCCAATTCTAATAAAAAAAAAAATTAATTTATTTTGTGACCGTAATACAGTCCTGACAGCCAACAATCAAACGGACAGCATAACACTCCCGGGAGGTAAGCTGGGTGAGCATAGATATAGCCTCTATTGCACCAAATCCTCCTCGTCCACACCGGCTGCTCCAAGGCAGGGGTTCTTATACTCTTTAATTTGCCCACGGCAGAGTCCCTTTATTTCTTTTTAGAGTTCTTCATATTCAAGTTGGTTCCTTTCTTCGGTCTGGGCTGCACAAAGCCTTCATCCGGGAGTTGATTGATGCACTTCCCCGATTCCCGGAATCTGGTATTCAGATGGCAGGTGTTGATGGCTCTGGTTATCTCAGATTGGTATCTCGTCCAGGCCATCATCTCTTGGGCGTCACTGGACACATGCCTTCATGAATGCCCATCTCCTGTGCAGCCAAGGTTTCCTTCGCATATAAATGTTGTAGTCCCTCCCTGTCCATCTGCCACGATTTTGCCATTCTGAGGATAAAAATTCTTCCCTCTCCCTTCCCCTATGTACAGTTGGTTTGGTTTATATATATGTGTATTTTATATAACTCTACCTGCATTAATTACTAACTATATCCTTAACAATTCCCTCCCCATTCTTATAAACGACTTAATTCATGCAGTTTTCTAAAAACTTACTCAAAAGTTTCTTTTTTAGCTCTTTCCATGATTTTCATACCCCCATTGAATCTATATACATGTTTGTGATTCCTTTACCAGCCCTTCTCCTATTCTAATAATCTTGAGGTATTTCCTGATACTCTCTGAGTTCTGACTCGTTACCTTCTATTTGTTTTTCAAATTGTGCTAGGGCATTTGCCGCCCACTTATGTGGAACATCCTCTTCCAATTTCATAATTTTTGAAACTAAATCGGTTTTCCCTGTTGCACACTCTGGGTCCATAGGCATGGCTGCAATTTGCACCCCTTGTACGACTGAATGTATTAGTCAGATGAAGCAAGGGACTAGACAGGGTAGAAAAATTACTCAGGCTATGGAACAGAGTATAAACAAAATTAACTTTTTCCACCAAGCCCCATTAAACAGATTGTCCCCCCAGGAAGCATTTAGGATTGAATTCAATTTCTGGATGGGCACATGGGCAACCATATTTATTTCTGCTGCTAGTCCTTGTATGGTCTCTCCGTAATCGTCAATCTCAATGCAACATTCAGACTCATTGAATTTTCCACAGACTCCCCTTTCCTCTGCTAATAGATAATCCAATGCAATCCTATTCTGATAGACAAAAGCCCTCATCTGAGAGTGCTGCTTTGATAGTAGTTCAAGGGCATCTGCAGTGTGGTTAGATACAATCTCTACCACTGCCTGGAGTCTAATCAGGCAGTTCAGGAGGTATATTGGGGTACGGTAACCCCAGCTACCATCCTGGGCCCAAGTGGCTGGCCCGTAGTATTCAATAATGTGCTCTGCAGGCCATTCTTCTTCCCCCCATTTTTGGCTACCTTCAAAGATAGGGAATTTCTTCCTTACCTCCCTCTTCTGACGGTCCAGGATCTCATGTAAAGGAGCCCCCAGTGGGCTACTCTCTGACCGGGCCAAGGTGAAGAAAGCCAGTCTGATTAGTCCTAGGGTGCATGACCCTTTCCATTTCCAAGGCAGCTCATTGTATGCCTTTTTCCCACAAATCCAATATATTCCATTTGGTGCTTTCCAGTTCTTGATATCCTTTGGCCTATTCCAGAAGTCTCTTAATTCCCCTATGGATTGGAAAGGGTTAGCACCAGCCATTTTGTTCCAGCAAAGCCCAATTTTCTCACTGCAATCGCATTTATCATTCTTCCCTTGGCTCCAGTACCCCGAGGGAGGTTCTGGCTGCCAATTTTGGCTTTTATTATCCGAGTTTAATGTTAATGTGGAAATACAGGGTGTGTATCCCACAATTTCAGTATATTCTTTCCCTTCCCAGCTTATGCAAATTGTTCCAATTACCCGTTTGTCCAGGACCCATCCTTCGGGTTGTTTTATAATTTTGGAAATTTTGGTATATATGGGTTAACTTACCCTTTCTGGACGCTAACTCTTGCGAGATGCAGACTTCTTCTCCCTCTGTTACACAAGCTCTATATCAAGTGCCATTGAACTAACAGTACCTGCTTACTGTGCCCTCCATGCAGTCCCTGGATGTGAGGTTGGTTGAAGCCTCTGCTTCACCCTGACCTCCCTCAAGGCTCTCAGTGCAGACTCTACAAGTTTGGCTGGGGTTCCACTGCTCCAAATTGATTTAGCTGTCAGCATAAGCACTAGTCCTGAGGCACATGACTAGACTCAGGCTCATCAGAATCACTCCTACTATCATTCCTCTGCCTCCACTCTCGCCCACTGGGTTGCCACCAGTGGCAGGGAGAACCATCTTCTTGGCAGCAGGAAGTAGTTTCATGGAGATCATAACTAGCCCGAGCTGTGTACCTTCGCTTAAATATTCCCCACTAGTTGAGTCTCACTGGCCAAGCACTGCAGGGTACTTTGTTTCGTCTCCAGCACTTGATGGCTAGAATTTGGGTCCAAGATTGAAGCTTTCCCCTTAGTCCGTTTTGAAAGAGCCTAAACCACACTAGGGAGTCTGCCTCAATCACCCGCATTCTGTGAGGAGCGTCAAAAACAGGTTAGTCAAGTGCACTTTGTGATTAAAACAATCTTCACACAGACCCCTGGGCCTCCCTCCCCTTTCGCAGTGCACCACCCACGATTCTTTACAATAGAAGCACTTAAATACCGCAAATGGGTGGCGTGGGCAGTCGGCTCTTGACACTTTACCTGGTAGATCTTGGTCATCAGAGTGGTTTGTGAAGTGTAAGCTTCAGATCTCCAGGGGGAGAAACGACTTCCTACTCTGGTGTGTCTGTTTGAGGTTCCACCCGCTTGACCCTTGACGCGTGAGTCCACCCCTTCTTGGCTGTTCGAACTGCTGTGTCTGTGGTTAAGAGAACAAGAAAAGGTCCTTCCCAATGAGGGGATAATGGTACGTCTTTCCATGTCTTTATGAGGACGTGATCCCCGGGTCGGACTGGGTGAATGGCAAAACCCAATGGAGTCCCTTACATTATCACTCATTGTTTTCTTAGCTCCTGCAAGTTCCTGTTAATTGCTATAAGGTATTTTCTTATTTGTCCATCTTCAATTTTGGGGTGCCCTATCGGCATCCCGTGTTCATACGGCATTCCGTATAACATCTCGAAAGGTGATATTCCTGTCTCTGAATTTGGTAGAGTCCTGATATTCATCAGGGCTAGAGGAAGGCATTTGACCCAGGACATTTTGGTTTCTAGTATCAATTTTGACAATTGTGCCTTTAGGGTCTGGTTCATCCGCTCGACCTGACTGGAGCTCTGTGGGTGCCAAGGGGTATGATATTCCCAGCGGATCCCCAAGGCTTCGGCCATTTGTTTTATCACCCTTGAGGTAAAGTGTGTGCCTTAATCTCAATCAATATATTTTATTAAACCATACCTAGGTATTACTTCTTCTAATAATATCTTGGATACCACATGTGTCGTGGCCCGGGAGCTCGGAAATGCCTCCACCCAATGCGTCAGTTTATCCACTATTACTAATAGGCATCGGTATCTGCCTACCTTTGGTAAATCTGTGAAGTCGACCTGGACCCTCTCAAAGGGTCTGTATGCTACCGGACGGCTTCCCAGTGCCATCTGCTTGGCTCGGCTTCGGTTTACTTTCTGACATATCATGCATCCCTGTACCTCTTGTTTTGCCAATTCATATATTCCTTTACATCTAAAAAACTTTGGGAATTGTTCTGCTAGGGCCTGTGCCCCTCAATGAGTTTGAGTGTGTAATCTCCTTAAGATTTTTCATGTATATTCCTTAGATACCAATTCCCTTCCATCTGGCAGTTTCCACTTACCTCTGTCTAACTTTCCCCCCATCTTCTCATACCCTTTGATTTCCTTTTCAGAGAATTGGGAGGGGGGGGAATTCCTGTGCTTCCCCTTCACAAATTTCTGGGCTACTTATCTGTAAGAGTGTTGCATGCTTGGCTTCTTGGTCTGCCAAGTTGTTACCTCTTGTCCTAAATTGTGCACTGGTTTGGTGCTCCTTTACATGTACTACCACAATTCCTTTGTGTCCTCTGATGGCTGCCAAAATTTGTTTTATTAATTCGTGAACTAACCCCCTTCCTTTAGTGATAATTAACCTCCTTTCTTCCCAGATTTTTCCAAAGATGTGCACAACCCCGTAGGCATATTTTGAGTCTGTGTAAATGGTTCCTATCTTACCTTTTAATCGTAGCAAGGCTCTTAGTACTTCACATAATTCGCATGCCTGGGCTGACCAACCTGCATTTGAGGGAGCTGATTCCACTGTTTCCCCGGTTATCCCATTTATAATAGCATATCCAGTTTTCGTTTTCCTTCTATAACTCTGGTGGATCTATCTACAAACCATTTTCCCCCTTCTTCCAGTTCTTCTAAATCGGACCTGATTTTGGTCTGTAGCTGAACAATTTCCGCACAATTGTGGGTGGGTATACTTAGGGCTTCTCCATATAAAAATTGGGCCGGATTTTGGGCTGCTGTGGTCTTAAGTTCCAAATCGTGAGAATGGATTACGATGGCCTCATATTTCAGAAGCTGTGCGTCAGTGAGCCATTTCTCCGCCTTTTGCTGCAAAATATTTCTGACATTATGTGGAGAATATACTTCTAATGGAGACCCGAAGGTTATCTTTTTTGCTTCCTTTACCAACACAGCCGTGGCCACTATAGCCTGGAGGCACGTGGGCCACTCCCTGCTGACAGGGTCCAGTAGTTTGGATACATAACCCACTGGTTTCTTTGATCCTGCCCAATTTTGTGTTAATACTCTGTAAGCAGTGTGATTGCTTACATCCACGAATAATTGAAAAGGTCTTTTTACATCTGGCAGGCTCAATACCGGAGCTACAATGAGAGACTCCTTTAATTCCCTAAAGATCTTTTCATCCTGCTCGTTCCACTTGGGTTTTTCTGTGGTTAATTTTTCATATAAAAATTTTACCTTTTTACTATACCACTCAATCCATTGTTGGCTAAAAACCCAAAAGTCCCAAAACTTGTCTTACCTCTTGTTTTGACTGAGGAGAAGGCAGGGAGATAATTCTGTCTATTCTATCAGGGTCTAACTTTTTCTTCCCCTCCATAAGCCAGTGACCTAAATACTTTACCTTGGGTTCTGTGAATTAGAGTTTGGATTTCGAGACTTTTAGACCCTTGTTTCCTAAAAAGTTTAGAAGGGAAATGGTGGTTGACCACACTCCCTTCTCATCGGGACCCACTATCAATAGGTCGTCTACGTATTGTAGCAATTTGGTTCCCTTTTCCGGGACAAATTCACTTAAGAGCTGCTCGAGAGCCTGGCCAAACAGGTTTAGTGAGTCTATGAATCCCTGGGGCAGGGAGGTCCACCTGAGTTGTTGCTTATGATTTGTCTCCGAATCCTCCCATTGAAAGGCAAAATAATTTCGGCTCTCTTCTGCCAGAGGGCAGGTCCAAAAAGCCTCTTTTAGATCAATTACACTATACCAGATATCTTCTGGTGACACATTGTTTAGCAGGGTATACGGATAAGGGACAGTAGGAAACAAGATCTTAGTCCTGTGGTTAACTGCCCTCAGATCTTGAACTAGGCGATAGCTCCTGTCCGGTTTCCGGACCACAAGAATGGGAGTATTGTGCCTGGACATACATGGTTCCAAAGTACCCTTCTTTATTGAATCCTCTATGATTGGTATTAGACCCTGCCGACCCTCCAGGGGTATTGGGTACTGTTTTACCCTAATGGGGTCCTCAGGTTTCTCAATTTCTATATATAGAGGTTCCATTTCCAGCTTCCCTGCCTCTCCTTCTTTATGCCATGCCAGGTTGATTTTTCCCTCATCTTCTGAGGTCAGCTTATATAAACTCACCACAAGCTGTGACTTTTGAGGTATCAGGCTAACACCTAAGTTTACCATCAAATCCCTTCCCAACAGGTTATAATCAACTCTTCTACCAACAACATATTCCCTAAGCATGTTTTATTTTTCAATTCTACTTCTATGTTTTTTATCACCGGTACCTTAAAGGGTTCCCCCTTCGCCCCGATTACCATCATGAAATCTTTGCTTTTTGAACATCCTTGTGGCAGATGTTGTGCGGTGCTCCTCTCAGCTCCAGAATCCACTAGAAACATTATTTCCTGCTTGTGGGGTCCAATCTTAAGTTTTATTGAGGGCTCCTTCAGTGTTACAGACCCCATATTAAAAAGCCCCTGACACCTCTAGTCTTCCTGAAACATCTTCTCATCCTTCATCCTTTTCTTGCATTCTCTTTTAAAGTGTCCTTTTTGCTTGCAGTAATAGCACTTCGGTGCCTCCCTTTGACGGGGTGCAGGTTTCGTCGGTGGATACGCGGGTTTCCCCGTGGGTTTCTGTGCATGTGCCGCCTTCCCGGTGGTTAGATTCTTTTCCTACTTCTGGGCTTCTCTTACTGCTATCACCAGAACCTTTGCTTGAATCTTTTGTTTTTCATCCTCCCTCTGCATGTATACTTTTTGTGCATCCCGCAACAGCTCTTGCAACATCTTTTCCTGCCAGTCTTCCAATTTTTCTAACTTTTTCGTATATCTTCCCATGATTTGGCCACAAATTGTGTTTTTAGCAGTATGGCTCCCACTGGAGAGTCAGGGTCTGTACCTGAATACATTTGGAGACTCTTCCTTAGCCCTTCTAACCATTCAGTAGGAGTTTCATCCCTCCCCTGGCATTGCCCCAAAGCCTTCCCCAAGTTCTGTCCCTTCGGCATTGCCCCCCGAATACCTTGGATAACCATGTTCCTTAGTTCTATCATCTTCTGCTGATCTTCTTCTACCTGAGCATTCCAGGATGGCCTTTGGCTGGGCCATTTAACCTCCCTGCTTCTCCCTTGTGGGTTTCTGCATTCCCAATCCTTTATTGCAGCTGCTCGTATCATGTCCTGCTCCTCAACATTAAACAGCGACCTCATGATAGCGCAAATATCATCATATGAATAAATGCACTTCCCCAGAAATTCATCCAGCCGCTCCGCCACCCCCTACAGATCATCCATAATCCTTCCCATTTCCTTTTTGAATGCCCGTACATCTCCTGAATTTATTGGCATGTTTACTTAACCAATAACCCCTGGAGCAGTTGGGACTTCCCTGAGAGGGAGCAGACCCTGTTGTCCCTCCTTGTCTTCACTATCGTCCTAGTGCATTTTCCGGGTTTTGTGTCTCATGCGACTGGCGGGTGGGGATTCCTTCCCTGCCAATGTGTGCGTGCGTGTAGGGCTCTCCTCTAGTTGCACCAGAGGGGGAAGGGATGAGGTCCATTCTGGTGGGGAGGGGATCCCCGACACTTGCTCCTGTGGAGACGGGACTTCTGGTGGCGGCGCCTGCGGTGTTGCCTGGTGGTGTCCAGGGTTATCGGGTTTGGGGAGAGGTCCTTGCATCTGAAGGTTTGGGTACAGAGGAGGAAGTTTCTCCAGGGGTTCCCAGGTTTTTACTACATCTTTTGGTTGCTTACAGGCTCTGACAGGGAATAACCTGACACTGGCTATTCCCATAACATACTCCATTTCTTCCCCCGTAGACCCTTCCTCAAACACAAACTCCCCCAGTGCTCTGCATATTTCTTTGTCAAATGACCCGAACCTAGGCCAGAATATATATTTCATAATCTCCACATTTGCCCATTTTTCCATGCAATAGTAGATTACCTTTTCTTTAGATTTTTGCCTCCTCGTAGGGCCGTCCTCCCAATGTTCTAACATCCAGCCCAGAGGACTGTGCCTCGGTATGTTGGGAGTATCACATCTTCCCTTCCTTCCTGATTTTTCAGGGGTCTTTCCCTGGATCTTGCTCTTTTTCAACCCCATCTTTTATACTTACCTTCCTTTTTACTAAGCCTGTTTTTTTCTGGTTTTACGGGTATACCAAAAAAACCCAAAAAACTGTTGCTGACTTACTGGTCGCGCAGTGAACCGAGCTGCGGATTTTTATTCAACAAAATGAAGAGCTCTCTTACCTATCCCTGGATCCAGTGAGGTCTCGTTGTTCCTTGGTTGTTGATGGACTCACCATTCCCTCCTAATCCAGCCCGTGATCGATAAAACAACCCCCTTCCCCCCCTTAATTTCCCGGGGCTTTTGGGTTGATGTGTGTTTTAAACGAGCTTTTCACCTGCTTCCCCCACGACTGACCACTTTCCTCATGGAAGAGGGGAACTGCGATCTTGGGGTCCACTCGCTTTTTGATAAACCAAAATCACGTGATATCACGTCTCACACACACTCGATCACTCCCCATTCAACCACATGATACTTATGGTTCGTTTTCCCACGTGGAGTCTTCGTGCACATGGTTTTATGAGTAAAAATTGCCGGCTTTATGGAGAATTACCTCCGTCCTCGAGAGCTCTGGGCCCGTTTATACCTTTTGATTGTGGCTTTCTTTTTAGGCTACAAAAAATTTGTGTAATCTGACCGGTTCCACTGGGCTATCCCAATCTTGTCCGGCCCCTGAATTCAGCGGGGCGCCACCTGGACCTCGAGAGGGAACCCTGGAATCCTTATCAGATCATGTCAGGCAGGTCACCAAGTTTGTTTTAAGTAAAAATGAAATATGCCCAATTCTAATAAAAAAATAAAAAAGAATTTATTTTGCGACTGTAATGCAGTCCCAACAGCCAACAATCAAACGGACAGCATAACACTCCCGGGAGGTAAGCTGGGTGAGCGTAGATATAGCCTCTATTGCACCAAATCCCCCTCGTCCACACTGGCTACTCTGAGACAGCAGTTCTTATACTCTTTAATTTGCCCACGGCAGAGTCCCTTTATTTCTTTTTAGAGTTCTTCATATTCAAGTTGGTTCCTTTCTTCGGTCTGGGCTGCACAAAGCCTTCATCCGGGAGTTGATTGATGCACTTCCCCGATTCCCGGAATCTGGTATTCAGATGGCAGGTGTTGATGGCTCTGGTTATCTCAGATTGGTATCTCGTCCAGGCCATCATCTCTTGGGCGTCACTGGACACATGCCTTCATGAATGCCCATCTCCTGTGCAGCCAAGGTTTCCTTCGCATATAAATGTTGTGGTCCCTCCCTGTCCATCTGCCACGGTTTCGCCATTCTGAGGATAAAAATTCTTCCCTCTCCCTTCCCCTATGTACAGTTGGTTTGGTTTATATATATGTGTATTTTATATAACTCTACCTGCATTAATTACTAACTATATCCTTAACACACACCATAGAACGTCACGCCCAGTATTTAAACTGGGGGGAGTTAATGGAATCACAGCCACTGGGGTTGGTCCGAGGGTGGTGAGCAATTGCATTGCAATGGTGAATGCATCACTAGTTTGTTTCATTATTATTATTAACTTTCATTATTATTATGCTTGACTTTATTTTCAGTTATTAAACTGCTCTTATCTCAACATACAAGTTTTACTTTGATTCTCCTCCCCATTCCACTGGGGGAGGTGTGGGGGGAAAAGAAGGGCCATGTGCTGTTTCATTGCCAGCTGAGCTTAAACCCATGACAGTCCTTTTTTGCCAAAGTGGGGCATGAAGGGTTGAGATAAGGACAGATCCAACCAGAGCATGTTGTGAGATTTTTTTTTCCTTTTTTTTTCTATTTTTCTTGGTACTCTGATTACCAACACAAATATCACCACAGGTAAAAGTGCTTATGGACTTAACTGTTATTTATGATTCCCATCTTCTTTCCCAGAGAAGAAGTGTGTTCAAGCAAATATAACTAACTGCATGAGTTATTTTCTCAGGATGTAATAAGAATTATGAAATATTACAGGATTTGTGTACATTGTTGCACAGTGAAAGTGTCCTCATAGATCATGGTCCTCAAACTACAAAAAAAGTTATTAATGTCACTCATATTCAGCCCCCCTTCCCTTCCATTTTTAACTGTTCACAGAATCAGCTTCTAGGTAATTTTAGTCAGTACGTAATAATATTTTTGGAAGAATCTGAACAGTGAAAAAATGGGTCGTTGTGACAGACATAGAAATGGTAGTACTCTTTCTCAATCATATTCTATTACCAAACATATAGTTATATCATTAATTGAAGCTACCTTAAATACTGTAGGGTTATACCTCTGTGTTGTAGTATCATCAGCCAGAAGGATTTCTTCCTTCTCCCATACAGTCCTGGTAGCATTGAAAAACACAAGCTGTGATTCTTGGTCCTGCAGTATGAGACTCCCACTTTACTCACTGCCTGGCTATATGTTATTTTTATGTTGTTTGCAAAGTCAAATGTTTTGGTTTTATTTTTTTATCATACGGATAAGATTGGCACCAAAGACTTTAGTTTTATTTGGTGGTTATATGTGAGATTTTGTACAGATGTGCCAGAAAGAAAACTCTGCAATTAAATACTTTTATCTATTTTAACTAATACATGTTATAAAATACAGTTTCAGGATGGTTTTAAGATTTTGCTGACTTACCTTCTTTCCTTGGTTTTTCAGTAAACTGTTGAATAGTTAATGAGCAGTGTCTTCTACTCAAGAATGTGTGGCAGCCAGCATCCTTTAGGTTTTATTTGCTGTAAAGCATGCTTCTTTACTTACATGAGAATTTAGAGGTCTATAGCTTTTGCTTCCTCTGCAAAGTATTTTATTGACTGTATTGACAGCAAATATACACAAAATCAATACTTTGAATTTTAGGCATTGTTTAGGTGACGGACAAGCAGCTTAATTGCTGCATCTCAGTCCACAGCATTGCAAGTAGACTAAACATCCTTTCCTTGGCTTTATATTCCCTTTATTTCACCCTCCACATATCTCTCTTTTGGCTGAGGTAATACACCTGTTGGTCTCCTGTCTGCTATCTTCCCTCTCACCAAAGTAGTTGCATTGTTAAGAGACAAGAGGACTTAGCTTTATGCCAAACTTTCTCTTTTACTGTTTGACTCCTAATGCTGCCTGTTTTCCCACTGGCTCTCCTTTCTGAAGCATTCATAAGCTAGTTTATTAGTGAGAAGCAAAAGATCAGTAGGGCTGCAACATGTTTGATGCCAGCAGCTAAAATAGGAGGCAGAGTAACAGAAGTTGTGATCAGCTGCCCAAGGAGCCATCAGTCCTGTAGGACAGGATATTCATGGCTTCTGAGTAGTGTGATATGAAAGACTATACCTGGATGAAAGTGAGAATGTGCTTTATTCTGGTGTTGATTGCCAAACAGAAGAAGGCTTTCAGTATAATTCCTCTTACTCTGTGATTGAAAGAACAGAGGGTAGAATTTGCACGATGAGGTTGTGTAGACTAGATGAGTGGGTGGGGAAAGCCTGAGAGTTTCTTGTGTTCTTAAACACTTACAAGATGACAAAAAGTAGTCATTTGAAGGTCTAGTAATAGCAATTTTAAAAGGTTGCTTTGTTATCTGGAGACTAACAAAAGTACAGTCTGATCACAGCTGTGAGGTTTGGCAGGCCTTGATGCAAAATGGCCACTTAGTTGGCACAGGCACAGAAAACTTGTTTAGAAATTATTGAAATATATGGGCAGGAGATCTTTCTCCTTTTTAATGCCTTTATAAAGAAGAATCAGCTCAGGTGGGGAGAAATCGACGGGTCGTGCCCACGCCGCTGTTGCTCCCAGGCATGGCACGGAGGAGGAGGGTGATGCAGCTTTGTCTGCTGGTCTGCCGACAGTGCTGGGGATTCCGTCCTCACGGGAGAGTAGCAGATTCCTGGCTTTTTTGTCTAACACCTCGGGGCGTCTCTTTAATCAACATCTTTTCAGGTTAGGGTGAGAAGCAAAAAGGATCCAAGCAGGTATGGGACTACGCTCCCATCCTTAGACGTCACTTAGGTCACTTGTTGGCTCGTAATTTTAGGGGTTTTTCCTGTAAAAACTGTAAAAATTCGGGGCGCAATGCATTTCTCATCTGCATACTGGCTCTGATGTCACTGCTATTTTCCTCGTACTTGGAGGGTCTGTCCAGTGTCCCTCCCTGGCAAGTGGCCAGCATCAGGGGGACAATGGTTAATCACCAGCCATTAACAGGTAATTGAAGAACTTTTCTTTGGCAGCGAAACTAACTTACAACAACTGGTCTGACTTGTTTTTAACTCTGCCACCTAAAAAAAATAGATAGCTTTCTATTCATAACAATTATGAGTTTTAATTGAGGAATAGGAAAAGCAAGAAGATGGGAAGAGGGGAGAATGGAAGCAATCTGTAAGAGTGTTGTATACAAATTCTGGAGGAAATTAGGGATAAGCTTAAGGTTAAGACAAATGGCAGTGGAAGATAGAAAGTCTGAAATGGTATGTGATTCAACTGGTCTGTAACTTTTACCTGCCTGGAAGAAGGAAAATTGTCTGAGATCAGTGATGTTTAAGGAAAGAAAGATACCTGGGTAGCCATTGCTTCTTCTTTTTATCACAACATTCACTAAATACATTAACAGAAATTATCTGCTGTGCATGAGAAGACTTTGTCCTTTCTCTGGTTTTGTTTGTCTATTTTGCTTATTTTACTCCTTCCCTCTTTCCTTCTTTTTCAGGTGGATTCTCTGATTCTCCACCAGGAGGGGCACAGAGACAATCTTGCACTTACTGGCTCCAACAATTAGTTCAGGGAGTTGAGACAGCATGCTTTAGTGCAGGCAGCAAAACAGGTGGAAGTTTAGACTGAGTATAAAACCACTTTATCAGAAAAACAGGAGACTCCAAAACACTGGGGTGCATTACAGTGCCAGGAGAATTCAGTATGACCAAGCATGTGCAGATCCTGCAACAACAAAAAAATAATTTCCTTTACTCTGACTGTGAGTAGCTGAACAGACTAAGTTTCTGTCAGTAGTGCAATTTTTTTTCCCTTCCACCCTCACCAATGGATGTTTCTATGATAAACAGCACATTCCTTAATTCCATTGTATTTGCACTAAGAATTTAGAACTGGTTCAAATGGAAAAAAGAATACAAAGAAGTCATCCTAAAAAAAGTGGGTTGAAATTCTAGGCACGAGTAGGAGGGCTATAGCACCAAACCTATATTGCCAGTGGCTTAACTGAATGACAAAAATCTTGTGCTGTGCTGAAACTTCCATGACCCTCACTGGTTCTGAAACAAAGACACCATCAACGAGTTTGGGATCCCCTGAAAGAAAACGTGTAATTCACCCTGAATAATAGTAGCATTCAAATTTCTGACAATGAAGAGAGCTAAGAGACCCCTGATTTATGAGATAAATATTTTTACATCTCTGGATGTTATGAAATTCATGCTGAAACCCGCACTGAAATCCTTCTCTGTGTAACTCATCCTCACCAAAAGTGCTGTGTGAAATTGAACTGACCACAGAAGAGACTATGGAACATGCAAATTATACTAAATACCATTATCATATATTTTTCAAATAAAAATAATGTGACAACACAAGTCTGAAACAGCTGGCTTACAGACAGAAGTGAGTATTCTCTCATGTGAAATGTTCCTTACACTCATAACTGGAAGGTGACAAATGTAACTAATTTTTAAATAAATTTGACAAGTTGAGAAAAAAAGGGCATGTTTTCTACATTCCATATTGTCTTTTTTCCTGACAAGATAATAGCCAGGGCATTAGAACAAATATTTTTCCCACTCTAAAAAAAAAAACAGGGAAGTGCAGTATTTAAAAGAAATTTAGAACTTTTTTTTAAATTGACAATGTAATTTTTTCCTGAAAAATGTATTAGCATTTACTGGATCAGTTCTATAACATTGCTAGTAATAACTTTTTCCACATCTTGTAATTTCAGTGTCACACAAAAATTAAAAAAACATGTCTAAAAGTTTAATAATGACGTTTGTTAAGAGTGAAGCCCATGTTACATGTGTTCATTCCCATTAAGAAGAAAGTAGAGCCTGTCATAGCACTGAGCTGATGATTAGGTGATTAGGTTACCAGCCATGTTATGATCAGAGTGCCCCAGCAAGACATTTTGATGCCTTTATTTTTACAACTTCATCGGGAAGACCAACTCAACAAACTCACTGCCAGGATTAGGTGATGAGGTCTCTCCCTCCAACTGCCCACACTTAACTACTTTGACTTAATCACTGGTGTGCAGCAGGATGTTGTGAGTCATATTTTCCTCTTAAAATTCTTTCACTTTGTATTAAGTGAATTATTATTGCATTAAGTGAGTACATACTTAAATAATACTTAAATATTTATTGAATAAATACTTAAATTTATTGATTGAACATAGAATCTGAAATCTAAGATATAAATTTGTATTTTTTATACAGTAGCAAAAAATTAGTCATTAATCCCTTTGTGATGCCTTACTGCACAGTACACTAGAGAGCTGGTTTGTCAGGATTCAGATCTTGTCTCAAAACAGCAACATGGGATTTGAATACAGATATTGCTCTGAAAGGTTTTTACCTGTAACATTGCTGTAGACCCCCTCCTCTGCCTACTGTACCTTGTAAGATCCAGAGGAGACCTGTGTTCTGAGTGAAAAGAGGTTTCTCTTCCCAGCCCGTTTACTTGGATCTTAGGATAGTTTTTACAGCATATCTAATTCAGAACTTCATCAGCTACTACACACACTAATTCCCTCCTAATCTGCATTATGTTTTTGAAATCCCATTCTCAATATCACCTTGATATTTTTCTTGTCCAGATAAAGAACCCATGTACTTGTGAGTCAACACTTTCAAAGCAGCATTTCACAGTCTCCAGTTTAACAACAGCCATGTATATATCTCTGGTACATTAGTTCCAGTCCCTTTTCCATTAATATCTGCAAATGCAAAAATAAAGATCTGTGAAAAATAATCTTCTAAGGATCATTGTAAACTCCCCCTCACTCCACCAGATGGTACCCTTTCACTTAAATAAGAAAGAATATTTTCAGTAGCACAGGTCTTGCTGGATATGAGCACTGGCCTCTGGGGCCACACTTCAAAGATATAAATGGCAAATTATGAATAGTGTGATGACTCCCATGGTGCTTCCAAAATACCATGGTTGGACAGCAATCAGTCTTCTTAATACAGGTTAAAAGTTTGTGTCAGAATCAGTGGTATCACTCTGGATCCTGAAAGTTATATATAGATATATATGTATCTATATATATAAAATATGATTAGTACAGGTACTGCTGGCCAAGAAATTGTTAGATATTTACTTCAGGAATAGCCCAGTTTTCCTTAATTTTTTGCTTTGTGCTAAGGCTGCAACAGGCTCCCATATAAAGCTCTTCCCAAAATAATATCATGCATGCTTGTTCTAACAGTTGGAGAAAGAAGAAAAAAAATTAAGGTCTGAGCACAGATATTGTATTTTTCCTGAAAGAAAAGATCCATCAGTTACCAATACAAAATGAAACGACATTATTTGGTTGCACTAAATATTTTCTGGTTTATTCTGCAAAACAAAATATCAAAAGGTAAAAAAAAACATGCAAGGTAAATAAAACCACAGCTGTCATTGGTAGACTATGAAAAGCTTCCAGATGTGTCAGTTTGAAATTTCCTGTGTGTTTTCAACACATGCACTTCAAATAAAATATTTGCTTGAAACCTTGCAGGAAGGAGCTTGTTTTTCAGCGTAGATGCAGTTGTTACAGAGATATCTGCTATTGGTTTAGGGGAAGCAGATGAAACGGATCTATATAAGTCATATGGGGTAGGTTCACTGACTCCCAAGGCAGAAGTGAGGATGTGGACGGCTCTGTGTGTGGCAATGTACTTCTTTAGAACAAGTAAGGAATCAGTGGAGCCATAATATCTGCTCTGCTGCTGGGAAAATGTGGCTTACTTGTTTTACTGTGTTTTCATTTTGTTCTGTTTTACAGGAGCCGAAATCACCCAAACCCCAAGTCTTGTGGTGAGAGAAGATGAGAGTGCTACCCTGAAATGCAGTCAAAATGATAATCAAAATTCTATGTACTGGTATCTGCAGCAGCCAGGGAAGGCGATGCAATTGATTTATTATTCCTATGGCTTAACTCTAAAGCAAGAGGGTGACATTTCAGCTGGATTCCAAGCTAACCGGCCAAATCTTGCAGAATTCTATTTGGATATTTTGTCTGTGAACTTGAACCACTCAGCCCTCTATTTCTGTGCCAGTAGTTTGGACACAACACTTCAAAGTCACTTGCTTCCTTTACATAAACCTCTCCCCTTTCAGCACCTTCTGTCCGAAGGGAGCCGCTCTCAACACAGGAAAAGGGGGTGTAGGGCAATCACCTACTCACAAACCAGATTTTACTGAGAAGGTGGAACAAGAGCAGGTAGAAATGAGACTTAGGCAAAATAGGTATTTGAAGTGCAGGCTAATTGCTGAACTCCTCTTTCCTGATCAGGAGTTCCAGTTTCCTGATCAGGAAAGAGGAGTTCAGCAGTTTATCCATTTATCCTCCATATTATCAGAACAATTGTAGCTATGATATTTTATGAAAAATCCTTTCCTAGGATTTTTCCCCTCCTGAGAGCTGAGTGCCTCAGGAAAGAAAGGTATACAATAACTGTCTGCTGCTGTGGAATGCAACAGGTGCATCTTCCATTGGTCCATGTTTTCAATTGATGACCAATCACAGCCACCTGTGCCGAGGCTGTGAGCAGTAACAAGATTTTGTTATGCATTCTATTATATTCTTGTTCTTTGTAGCCTTCTGATCGTTCTTCTCTCTCTGTTCTTTTAGTATAGTTTTAATGTAGTATTTTAATATAATATATAACATAATAAATCAGCCTTCTGAGAAAAATGGAGTCAAGCCTCATTCCTCACACTTGGATGGTCCACTGCAACAAACAATCAATAAAGATTGTTAATCAAATGTAGATGTAAAATAAAGGAAATGTAAATTGTAGTTGATACAGCCACACGTTATTGTCCACTAAGACATTTTCATACCTGACACAGAACAGTTGCTTGACATACACAAGTCTGAAATACTTTAGAGATAGTGACTTCTATGTGCACTCTTATTCCTTCCTGAACCACAATGTTTTCCAGTGTGCTTGGAAAGGTTACCCTAATTACAAGAAAACTGTAGAATTATCATTTTCAATGGTAATTAAAATGAGTCTGGACAAAAGATGATGCAGGAATAGAATCTATATAGAATTAATGTGCAACAGACTGGATTAAAGTGACAAAAGAGGAGTCATTACCATGGCCTGCAAGTGCATAGACAAAATCCTGAAAAGCTGAATATATATGGAGGATACAGAGTGGAAAGACAGGTAGTCAAAGTAGTATGCAACTTGGAATGAATTCACATTCAAGAAAAAATAACATAGATTTTCATTTGTTCAGAAATTTTTCTGACTATGGAGTTTACTTCTGGCTGCATAGTGAATCCCATACCACTATGTGAGCCACATCTATCTCTTTATATCTCTCTCTCACAACTGAGTAAGCAGCAATATTCAGTATTAATCTGGTTGATTCCTTCTCTCTGTGGCTGAGTTCTGAGGGCTTTTTTTTATCCAAGGCAACTTTGTGATGTTTCTCAAGGCCTTATAAATCTTTCTGACTGGGAGCTAAGTCCTGATATGAACACTGCTTCAGAGAGCATCCATATTTTGAAGACAAAAAAATATAGAGGGATAAAAAACCAGGATGTGAATGTAAATTTATATACTGCATAACCTTTCCCTAACAGGATATTTCTGGTTTGGCATGAGGACTCTTTCATGCCACACAAAAAGACTTACCAGTGTCTTTCCATCACCACCATTCTTCCAGACAGTGTAATTGATGCAGTGGGATTAGTCATATCCTGAGTTACCTTTTGGTGTAAGCCTTTCATGGTAATAATGTAACAAATTGACTTAAATTGTTCTAAACCAAAAAGCGTTAAGCAAGGTTCTCATGCTGTATAAAAGTCACCTGCATAATTTTCTAGTTCTGAAATAAAGAATTATAATAATTATTATATATATAATAATATGTTTCCAGTTTTGGAAGGGTTTTAATAAAGGATGTAGAATGGGATAATTCCATAATTAGACATAGCTTCTACACTGTGTTATTATTCTTATCCCAGCCTGAACTATGTCAGATTATATTGTAAGTGTTGTAGGGCAAAGGACTATTACCATACATGCAGAATAACGATACTGATCTTCAAAGGAAATTTTCAATATGTCATTATTGTGCAGTGTTTCTTCATTGGGACAGGAATTAATGGACTACAGGCACAACCCTGGAGAAAAGGCAAAGGAACTTTTATGTGAATCCTTTAAATATCAGCTGACTGGCTAGGAGAACCACTTTGCAGAACAGTAATTAAACATGAATAGGCAGCGAGCCCTTTCAGCAATGAAGGCTAGTTGCATTTTTGGTTGCATTAGCAAGGGTGTAATTAACATGCTGAAGCACTCTTGAGAAGACGTCTCTAGTCCACACACATTCCTGCCCTGCCCCAGCCCCAGTACAATAGATAGCAAAAACTGTAGAGTGCAGCAGAGGGTCAGTCACTAAGATAATCAAGGGACTGGGGCAGAAATACAAAAGAGGTTGAGGGAATTGATTTTGTCCATCATGGAGAGAAGGCTAAAAGATTAGTAATTGCATGCCTCCAAATGCCCAACCAGAATT
This sequence comes from Passer montanus, assembly GCF_014805655.1. Classification (NCBI taxonomy): domain Eukaryota; kingdom Metazoa; phylum Chordata; class Aves; order Passeriformes; family Passeridae; genus Passer; species Passer montanus. The sequence goes on along the minus strand of NW_024368707.1, from coordinate 951 downwards.
GTAGTCTTAGAGGGGCACAGTGGAATCAAGTGGGAACAAGCTACAGCAAGATAAACCCTGATTAGACATAATAAAAAGTACTTTCTCTTGATGATGCTTCCATACTGGAAGATGTTTCTTGGAGATTTTGTGTCTGTCCTTGAAGACATTCAGAAATCACCTGGACAAAACTCTAAGCAATGTGTTGGAGCATTGGAGTTAGCCCTGTTTTGACAGGAATTTGTATTGGGACACCTCCAGAAGTCCCCTCCCATCAATTTTTCTACAAGTCTATGATTTTTATTATCTTGATTTGCTGATTTAAGTTGCTGATTTGAGTTGCCTGGAAAAAGCAGTAGAGTTTTTTTAATTTGTAAAAGCAGGTCAGCAACTCCCCCAAAACCACAAATCTTTTTTTTTTTTTGTATGTTGCACAAAGAAAGAGCAGCTGCACATGCAGTACCCATCTGCCGATTTGAGTAACAAGAAGATTGTGTGATAACGTGAAGCAAAAAAACCAACAGTTTTCATGAGACCGTTTATTTGTCACTTTTTCTGCCCAGCTGTAAAATGGTGAACAGAAAGCCACATCCTGTGCATTGTCCTGAGAAGCTGGGGTGGTGTTATGGCATGAGAGGCTGATGCATTATCAAAATGGTTTTCTGAGTAAATGTCAAACCGCATCCTGTTTTGGTAAAATTTAAATGCTGTTCCCTTAAAGACATATTTTCCAGTACATTATGGCACATCACCTGCTCTCATTCTGAAATACCATTTTCAGCTGAGGCCTCCAGAGACGGTTTCCTCTGCTGTTGACTCTATGTTAGACAAAAATTCCCTTTAGGAAGTCTGCTGTAAGTCTCCTACTTCTTCTGCCTGGCTAGTACATTCTCAGACCTTCTGCTTCCAAAGCATCAAAATTGCTCCTTTACCTTAGTCTCCGTTATTCGTACATCTTTGCAGGAAACATTT
>NW_024368706.1:0-1016 GCF_014805655.1 Passer montanus | reverse complement strand
AAAAAAAAAAAAAAAAAAAAAAGAGCTGAAAACAAGAGGAACTGTGCTAAAACTTCCCTTCACCAGATCACAGCAAGAGGCATTATAAACTTTTATTGTGTCCTGTTAGCAATGAACTAAATGTGTGACTGTTTCCTACCTGCTCCTGCAGTCTCCCTGCTGGAAGGGATGGCCAGGATCCATGGGCTGCCAGCTCCTGGCCAGCTCCTGTGGTACCTGTGGCCTGGATCACAGCCTCTGTCTGCAGACAGTGAAAAATTGTATGCTGTCATGGTCAATTTACAGATTTACCAAATCCTTAAGTAAAAATCTATACAACAGAAGTAGATCTATTATTAAATATAATGAAAGGCATTATCTCATAAACTGCACAAGTAAGAATTTAAATCTAATTTTTCTGTATCCAGCTCTTCATCACCATTTTGGGAAGAGTTAAAAGCTACAAGTCTCCTGCTGCCTGTTGTCTTTTAATCCTCTTATTCCCAAGTCACTCACTATAGCATCAAAATACTATAAACTTAATGCTGTGAGTTTTATGTCCTTGCAGTAGCAAATCCTAAAAGCAGGAGGCACACTTGTTGCTCACACATCCCCCTTAAGCTTTATTGCAAGCCTGTTCCCCTATTCCTAAATGCACACCAGCTCTCTTCATCTTCACACTCTTAAACTCAGCACAAGGTGGGGCAGATGGCTGCATAATTCAACTATACTACAAAACAAATATGTCTATTGTAGCCACAGAGAGAGGAAATACAAGGTTAAAACTATCAGTTTCATTTATTCATTCAGTTTTGATTCAAGATAGGGTTTATGAACTGAGTAGCTCGAATTAGGCTCCTGAGACAATTCAAACAGCATGGAGACTTTAAGGTGCTATGGACAAGCAGGGTTGTTTGAATCCCTTGGGTTGAGAGCAATCACTGCAGAATAGTATTAATTTTATAGTGTGCTTTGTGCTGAATTGTAGGTGTCATTAAAAAAAGAACTTGAGATAAAGAGCTCTCTTTTTTTTTTTT
>NW_024368705.1:0-1016 GCF_014805655.1 Passer montanus | reverse complement strand
CCGGAGGAATCTTTGATGGAGGAGGGGCTACAGAAAGGGGGAGGGGCATGAAGGGAGGGGGAGGGGCTAAAAAGAGGGGGCGCTGATCCTGATTTTGGGGCAAATTATTGGGATTTTGGGGTCAGTTTTGAGATTTTGGGGTCAGTTATTGGGATTTTTGGGTCAATATTTGGGATTTTGGGGTCAGTTATTGGGATTTTGGGGTCAATATTTGGGATTTTGAAGTCAATATTTGGGATTTTGGGGTGAATTATTGGGATTTTGGGGTCAGTTATTGGGATTTTGGGGTCAATATTTGGGATTTTGGGGTGAATTTTTGGGATTTTGGGGTGAATCATTGGGATTTTGGGGTCAATCTTTGGGATTTTGGGGTCAGTTTTGAGATTTTGGGGTCAATTATTGGGATTTTGGGGTCAATTTTTGGGATTTTGGGGTCAGTTATGAGATTTTGGAATCAATTATTGGGAATTTGGGGTCGATTATTGGGATTTCGGGGTCAGGGATGGAATTTTAGGGTCAATTTTTGGGATTTTGGGGTCAGTTATGAGATTTTGGAATCAATTATTGGGAATTTGGGGTCGATTATTGGGATTTCGGGGTCAGGGATGGAATTTTAGGGTCAATTTTTGGGATTTTGGGGTCAGTTTTTGGGATTTTGGGGCCCGAAGTCAGACGAAGGCGTCGAGGCTCGCTCGGGTTTGGGTTTTTTCATTTTTATTTTGGGTTTTTTGGGGTTCTCAGGCAGGATTTTGGGGTTTTTGGGGTCGCTGATCCCAATTTTGGGGTCAATTATTGCAATTTTGGGGTTATTGGTATTTTGGGGTCAGTTATTGGAATTTTAGGGTCAATTTTTGGGATTTTGGGGTCAGTTATGAGATTTTGGGGTCAGTTTTAGGATTTTGGGGTCAATTTTTGGGATTTTGGGGCCCAAAGTCAGACAAAGGCATCGAAGCTCATTCAGATTTGAGTTTTCTCATTTTTATTTGGTTTTTTTGGGTTCTCAGTCAGGATTTTGG
>NW_024368704.1:0-1016 GCF_014805655.1 Passer montanus | reverse complement strand
ATTGTCACCCCAGGACACCCGTGTCACCCACGGCCACCCCAGGACACCTGTGTCACCCTGGGACACCACTGTCACCTCATGGCCATCCCCAGGACACCCGTGTCACCCCAGGACACCCCCGGGACACACGTGTCACCCCAGGACATCACTGTCACCCCACAGCCACCCGGGACACCATTGTCACCCCAGGACACCCGTGTCACCCTGGGACACCCAGAGACACCACTGACACCCCAGGACATCACTGTCACCCCACAGCCACCCGGGACACCATTGTCACCCCAGGACACCCGTGTCACCCTGGGACACCCAGAGACACCACTGACACCCCAGGACATCACTGTCACCCCACAGCCACGGCCACCCCAGGACATCCATGTCACCCACGGCCACCCCGGGACACCGGTGTCACCTGCCTGAGGTGCCCCCTCAGGGGTTCAGGGGTTCCACTGTGGGTTTAGGTGTCCCCACATGGATTTAGGGGTCCCTCTATGGGTTCAGGGGTCCCCTCAGGGGTTCAGGGGTCCCTCTATGAGTTTAGGGGTCCCTTCATGTGTTCAGGAGTCCCCTCTATGGGTTCAGGAGTCCCTCTGTGGGCTCGGGGGTCCCCTCAGGGTTTTGGGGGTCCCCTCAGGGTTTCAGGGGTCCCCTCAGTGTTTCGAGGATCCCCCCAGGGTTTCAGGGGTCCCCCCAGGAGTTCAGGGGTCCCTCTATGGCTTCAGGGGTGCCCTCAGAGGTTTGAGGGTCCCTCTCTGGGTTCAGGGGTCCCTCAGTGTTTCGGGATCCCCCCAGTGTCTCGGGGTCCCCCCAGGGTTTCAGGGGCCCCCCCAGGGTTTCAGGGGTCCCCCCAGTGTCTCAGGGTCCCCCCAGTGTCTCGGGGTCCCCCCAGTGTCTCGGGGTCCCCCCGGGTTTGGGGTCCCTCACCGTCCGTCGAAGCGGTGCTTCAGGAAGTCGAACAGCGCCTTCTGCATCATGTCCGTCACCTGGGGGGGACAGGGGGACAGGGGGACAGGGGG
>NW_024368703.1:0-1017 GCF_014805655.1 Passer montanus | reverse complement strand
GCTGGAGAGGGCAGGGCAGGGAGGGGCTGCCCTGAGCCCCCTCCCGGGCCCATCGCAGCCTCTCCCAGGGCTTTCTGCTGCCAAAAGCAGCAGCAGGTTTTCCCCACTCCAGGCTCCCAGGCTGAGCGCTCCCGAGGGCTGGGAACCAAGCTGCAGCAGTCACATGTGGATGTGTCATTCCCTTGCAGCCTCCAAAGCCTTCCTGCTCAGGAGAAGCTCCTGGCTTGGCAGGACGGTGCTGTCCTTGCTTTGGATGGATGTGGCCTTCAGGAGCCACCTGGTCATCTCGGAACCCTCCAGGACCTGGGGCCACTTTCCACAGAGAGACCCGAGCACAGCCACGGCCACTCTACAGGGACCTCCCGGGGGACCCTGCTGCCATCGAGGTGGGCTTGTCCTCACGTTCCGACTGCTTCACCCTTTGCCTGCAGAACTCTGCTCCTGAAGTTGATCCTTCACCCTGTCTGCCCTTCCTGCTCCTGCTCTGTGCCCCCAAATCCACATCTCCTTCCTTCTCTGCTGGAGAGAGGGGCCCTGGAGGGACCCTGGTGCCCTGGGAGTGTCACCGTGTGCCCACAGCCTGACAGCACAGCCAGCACAGCCACGTCTGCCTCTTCTGCTTCTCCTCTCTCGGCTCCTTCAGCTCCATCCAGACCTGTTTTCTTCCCACCTCGTCTCTGCTCCGTCATCCTTGGCTTTTCCTGATCTTCTCCCCAGGGGTAAAGCCCTCCTGGTGGGATGTCTGCTGTGGCAAGTGGAATCTCCGAGCACCCCCGAGGTCCTGAGGCACGGCTGGCTCCTGTCCCAGGCTCAGTCCAGCTCCACTGGGTTGGTGTGCAGGAAGACCTGGCTCTGTGTCCTGGCCGTGCTCCTGCTCAAGGCAGGAGGATGCCCCAGTGTCCCACTGGGCCAGGAGGGCTGCAGGGAGGACACAGCCTCTGTCCTGCCAGGCCTTCCCCAGGACAGCAGTGGGAGCCCAGCCCAGGGGTGGGATGGGTGCAGGACCTGCAGGCCCCC
>NW_024368702.1:0-1017 GCF_014805655.1 Passer montanus | reverse complement strand
TCCACCTGGGATCTTTGTTCTAGTTCTAATAACAAGCAAGGTTCTCCACTCCAAATACACAGAAGGCAGGAACTGGGGAGGAGGTGGGATTGGGAGACAGGAGGAGGAGGGAGAGAGGAAAGGAGGAGCAGAAAGAGGAGGATCAGGAGCAGGAAAAGAAGGAGAAGCAGGAGGTTCCAGTGCCCCCTGTGGCCGCAGCCACGGGACCATCACCCCCACCTCATGCTGCAGGTGAGCGGGGAGGGGGAGCTCGTCCCAAATCTATCAGGGGGTCCCTGAGAGGGTTTTATACTGGGGTGTATTTGGAGCTTGCAGATTGTGGAATTGAGCCCCAAATATCGTCTGGCGTGCCTGGGAGGTTTTATTCTCTGTGTGTGTAGGTTTGGATCTTGCAGGACCCCAGAGCTGAGCTTCATGGGGGGATCTTTGGGGGTCCACATGGCCTCTGTCCGGTATGGGCAGAGGAGGACATTGGTCCTGGGGACCCCTGAGAGAGCAGAGGAGGGGAACCCCTGGGACCCCCAGAGTGGGGAGAGCAGAGAGGGGTGATCCCAGTGCTGGGGGACACCTGGCAGCTTGGAAAGGGGACGAGCCTGGAGAGGAGGGGGGGTGTTTGGAGCTTGCAGATTGTGGAATTGAGCCCCAAATATCGTCTGACGTCCCTGGGAGGTTTTATTCTCTGTGTGTGTAGGTTTGGATCTTGCAGGACCCCAGAGCTGAGCTTCATGGGGGGATCTTTGGGGGTCCACATGGCCTCTGTCCGGTATGGGCAGAGGAGGACATTGGTCCTGGGGACCCCTGAGAGAGCAGAGGAGGGGAACCCCTGGGACCCCCAGAGTGGGGAGAGCAGAGAGGGGTGATCCCAGTGCTGGGGGACACCTGGCAGCTTGGAAAGGGGACGAGCCTGGAGAGGAGGGATCCCTGGGATCTCAAAGTAGAGCATCGGGGAAAAGGAACCCCATGGACCCCCGAAAGATCCTGGATCATACCTAAGCAAGATGCTGGAGAAGGGGAACA
>NW_024368701.1:0-1018 GCF_014805655.1 Passer montanus | reverse complement strand
CCAAACCCCAGAGCTCGGTGCGCGAGCGCCTGTGGGACGTGGCGTTCAGCAAGTGCGGGGTGAGTCACCCCAAAAACCCCCTGAAATACCTGAAAATACCCCAAAATCCCCCCAAAACCCACCCCAAACCCCAGAGCTCGGTGCGCGAGCGCCGGTGGGACGTGGCGTTCAGCAAGTGCGGGGTGAGTCCCCCCAAAAACCCCAAAATTCACCCCAAAAAACCCCCAAAAATCCTAAAAACCCTAAAATCCCCCCAAAACACCCCAAACCACCCCAAAAACCCCCTGAAATACCTGAAAATACCCCAAAATCCCCCCAAAACCCACCCCAAACCCCAGAGCTCGGTGCGCGAGCGCTGGTGGGACGTGGCGCTCAGCAAGTGCGGGGTGAGTCACCCCAAAAACCCCAAAATTCACCCCAAAAATCACCCCGAAACCACTAAAAAAACCCCAAAACCACTAAAAACCACCCCAAAAACCCCCTGAAATACCCGAAAATACCCAAAAATCCCCCAAAACCCACCCCAAACCCCAGAGCTCGGTGCGCGAGCGCTGGTGGGACGTGGCGCTCAGCAAGTGCGGGGTGAGTCACCCCAAAAACCCCAAAATTCACCCCAAAAATCACCCCGAAACCACTAAAAAAACCCCAAAACCACTAAAAACCACCCCAAAAACCCCCTGAAATACCCGAAAATACCCAAAAATCCCCCAAAACCCACCCCAAACCCCAGAGCTCGGTGCGCGAGCGCTGGTGGGACGTGGCGCTCAGCAAGTGCGGGGTGAGTCACCTAAAAACCCCAAAATTCACCCCAAAGTCACCTTAAAAACCCCCAAAAAATCCCAAAAAACCCAAAAATCCCAAAACCAACAAAAATCCCCAAAAATCCCAAATCCCCACCAAAAAAGACCCCAAGACCTCCTAAAGAAACCACAAAAAAATCTCAAAAAACACCAAAATATCCAAATAAACCCCCAAAAAAACCCCAAATCTCCCCCCAAAAAATCCCAAAAAAATCCCC
>NW_024368700.1:0-1019 GCF_014805655.1 Passer montanus | reverse complement strand
AAAATTGGGAAAAAATGGGAAATTTGGGGAGAATTGGGGAAATTTTGGGAAAAAAAGGAATTTTGGGGGGAAAATGGTGGAATTTTGGGGCAAGGTGGGATTTGTGGGAATTGAGGGTGGGGATTTGGGATTTTGGGGAATTTTGGGTGAGATTTGGGGGTTTTGGAGCAGGAGCAGGAGCAGGAGATCCGAGCGGAGATCCGGAAACTTCTGGAAGCGTTTCCGGAGGAGCGGTTCACGGGCAGGGCCGTGGCCAGGATCTTCCACGGCATCGGTGAGAAAATCCCAAAAATCCCAAAATCCCAAAAATCCTGAGCCTGGAATTGCCAAAATCCTGAAAATCCCAAAAATCCCGATCCCAGAATTCCCAAAATCCCAAAAATTCTGAGCCCGGAATTCCCAAAATCCCTAAAATCCTGGTCCCAAAATTGTCAAAATCCCAAAAATGCCCAAAATCCCAAAAATCCTGAGCCTGGAATTGCCAAAATCCTGAAAATCCCAAAAATCCCGATCCCAGAATTCCCAAAATCCCAAAAATTCTGAGCCCGGAATTCCCAAAATCCCTAAAATCCTGGTCCCAAAATTGTCAAAATCCCAAAATCCCAAAAATCCTGAGCCTGGAATTGCCAAAATCCTGAAAATCCCAAAAATCCCGATCCCAGAATTCCCAAAATCCCAAAAATTCTGAGCCCGGAATTCCCAAAATCCCTAAAATCCTGGTCCCAAAATTGTCAAAATCCCAAAAATCCCAAAAATCCTGAGCTCAGAATTTCCAAAAATCCCAAATTCAAAAAAAATCCCAATCCTGGAGTTCGCAGAATCCCAAAAATACTGATCCTGGAATTCCCAAAAATCCTGAAAATCCCAAACCCGGAATTCCCAAAATCCCAAAAATCCTGAGCCTGGAATTGCCAAAAATCCCAAAATCCTGAAAATCCCAATCCCAGAATTCCTAAAAATCCTGAAAGTCCCAAAATCCCAAAATTCCAATTCCAGAATTCCTAAAAATCCCAAATTCA
>NW_024368699.1:0-1019 GCF_014805655.1 Passer montanus | reverse complement strand
GGGATTTTGGGGGGAAAAATGGGGATTTTTGGGATCAAAAATGTGGATTTTGGGGAAAAAAATGGGGATTTTTGGGATCAAAAATGGGGATTTTTGGGATCAAAAATGGGGATTTTGGGGAAAAATTGGGGAAGTTTGGGGAAAAGATTGGGATTTTTGGGGGAAAAATGGGAATTTGGGAGGGAAAAAAATTTGAGTTTTTGGGCAAAAAAGGTGAGATCTTGGAAGGAAAAATGGGGATTTTGGGGTTAAAAATTGAGATTTTGTGATCAAAAATGGGAATTTTTGGGAAAAATGGGGAAATTTGGGGGAAAAATGGGGATTTGGGGTGGGAAAAGGGATTTTTGGGAAAAAGACTGGGATTTTTGGGGAAAAATGTGAGTTTGGGGGGGTTTGGGTGGAAAAAAGTGAATTTTGGGTGGGAAAACGGAATTTCTGGGGTTGAAGGGGGAATTCTGGGGTAAAAAAAGGGAATTTTGGGGTAAAAAAAGGAATTTTGGGGCTAAAAAGTGAATTTTGGGGATAAAAGGGAATTTTAGGGTAAAAAAGGGGAATTTTGGGGTGGAAAAAGGAAATTTTGGGGATTTCAGATGGGAAAAGGGAATTTTGGGGTAAAAAGGGGGGATTTGGGGGTAGAAAAAGGGAATTTTGGGGAATTTTGGCGTAAAAAAAGGAAATTTTGGGGTAAAAAATTGAATTTCGAGGTAAAAAATAAGTTTGGGGAGTTTTGGGGTAAAAAAGGGAATTTTGGGGTGGAAAAAAGGGAATTTTGGGGATTTGGGTGGGAAAAGGGAATTTTGGGGTGGAAAAACGGGAATTTTTTGAGGTAAAAAAGGGAATTTTGGGTGGAAAAGGGGGATTTTGGGTGGGAAAATGGAATTCTGGGGTAAAAAAGGGAATTTTGGGTTAAAAAATGGAATTTTGGGGTGGAAAAAGGGAGTTCTGGGGATTTTGGGGTAAAAACCTCCATTTTGTGTTAACGAAGGAATTTTTCCGTTTCCGTTCTCTCTCCCTGCCCC
>NW_024368698.1:0-1019 GCF_014805655.1 Passer montanus | reverse complement strand
CCCCGACCGGGGGGGCCCAGCCCCAGAGCAGGGGTGGGACCCCATAGCAGGGGTGGGACCCCATAGCAATGAGTTATGACCCCATAGCAGGGGGCTCAGCCCCATAGAGAGGGGTCGGACCCCATAACGGGGGGCTCAGCCCCATAGCAGTGGGGTCTGACCCTAAAATGGGGGGCTCAGCCCCATAGAGAGGGGTCGGACCCCATAACGGGGGGCTCAGCCCCATAGCAGTGGGGTCTGACCCTAAAATGGGGGGCTCAGCCCCATAGAGAGGGGTCGGACCCCATAACAGGGGGCTCAGCCCCATAGCGGGGGTTTAACCCCATAGCAGTGGGGTCTGACCCCATAACGAGGGGCTCAGCCCCATAGAGAGGGGGCTGACCCCTTAATGGGGGGCTCAGCCCCATAGCGGGGGTTTAACCCTATAGCAGTGGGGTCTGACCCCATAAAGGGAGGCTCAGCCCCATAGAGAGGGGCCACAGAGAGGGGTTTAACCCCATAACAAGGGGCTCAGCCCCATAGCAGTGGGGTTTAACCCCACAGAGAGGCACACAGACCCATATGGGGGGCACAGCCCCAAGAGGGGACCCAGCCCCACATCACCCCATGGCAGAGGAGGGCTCAGCCCCACAGGAGAGGGCTCAGCCCCACAGGAGAGGGCTCAGCCCCACGTCTGGGGGCTCAGCCCCACAGAGGGGGAGGTGACCCCACAGCGCTGAGGGGGACACGGCCCCATTGAGGGGGGACACACACAGCCCCATGGGGGACAAGCGACCCCGTAAGAGGGGGCTCAGCCCCATAAGTGGGGTCTCAGCCCCGTAAGAGGGGCTCAGCCCCATAAGTGGGGGCTCAGCCCCATGAGTGGGGGTCCACCCCCACGGAAAGGGGGCTCAGCCCCAGGGGGGCTCGGCAGGACCCACACCCCAATGTGGGGCACAGGTAGGGAGGGTCTGCCCCGCTCTTGGCAGGAATTCGGGTTCCCCCACCCCACAGAATTTGGGCTCCCTTCCTTATATGGG
>NW_024368697.1:2029-3269 GCF_014805655.1 Passer montanus | reverse complement strand
GGTGCGGCAGGTGGCGGGAGGCGGCGCAGCGGCAGCAGCAGCGCTACGGGCCCAGCCTGCGCCTGCTGCGCCTCATCTACGACCGACAGTGACACGCCCGCCACGCCACGCCCACCCTACACGCCCACCCACCAGCCACGCCCGCACCGACCACGCCCACCCTGGCACCGGCCACGCCCAGCCTGAAAATGGCCACGCCCACCCCGACATTCGCCACGCTCACCTGACATCGGCCACGCCCACATCGACCACACCCAGTCCTGGAATGGCCACGCCCACCCTGGCATTGGCTACGCCCACCGGAGGATGGCCACGCCCACCCTGGCATTGGCCACGCCCACCAGAGAACGGCAACGTCCAGCCCGAGGATGGCCACGCCCACCGGAGAATGGTCACGCCCAGCCTGAGGATGGCCACGCCCACCGGAGAATGACCATGTCCACATTGGCCACGCCCAGTCCGATAATGGCCACGCCCACCCAGCATCGGACACGCCCACCCTGAGAACGGCCACGCCCACACCGGCCACTTGCAGTCCAAATGGCCACGCCCACCCGGCAATGGCCACGCCCACATCGACCACACCCACCCCGAGCTCCAACACACCGACCACGCCCACCCGGCCACGCCCCCCCGCAATAAAACCATCTCCGTCTCCATATTTGGGTGTGGGCGTGGCCAATGCCTTTATTTGGGGAAAGGGGCGGGGCTGCCGCGGGCGGGGGGTGACGTCATCGCTCCTGTGGGGGGAGAGGAGGGGAGGGGTTAAATGGGCTGAGGCCACGCCCACTTTTGAGGTGGCCACGCCCACTTTGTGGGTCCCGCCCTTCCCATTGGGAAGGCCCCGCCCCTTCCTGGCTTCCCATTGGCTGGGCTTGGCCACGCCCCCGCTTTCCCATTGGCCGCTTTAAGCTCCACCTCCTCTCCCTGACTTCCCATTGGCTCAGTCAAGCCCCACCCCCACATCCACTCATGGCCCCGCCCCTTTTATTTCCATTGGCCACTCCAAGCCCCGCCCCCAATTCCAGCCCCTCCCATTGGCTGCTCTAAGCCCCGCCCCTGATTTCAGCCTCTCCCATTGGCTGCTCTAAGCCCCGCCCCTGATTTCAGCCTCTCCCATTGGCTGCTCTAAGCCCCGCCCCTGATTTCAGCCTCTCCCATTGGCTGCTTTAAGCCCCGCCCCTTCTCTTCCCCCATTGGCTGCCCCAAGCCCCGCCCCCAATTCCAACCTCTCCCATTG
>NW_024368697.1:0-881 GCF_014805655.1 Passer montanus | reverse complement strand
CCCGTTTTGCCCGTTTCTGCCCGTTTTTGCCCCGTTTTCCCCGTTTTGCCCGTTTTGCCCGTTTTCCCCGTTGTCCCCGTTTTGCCCGTTTTTGCCCCGTTTTTTCCCGTTTCTGCCCGTTTTTGCCCCGTTGTCCCCGTTTTTCCCGTTTTCCCCGTTTCTGCCCGTTTTTCCCGTTTTTCCCGTTTCTGCCCATTTTTGCCCCGTTTTTGCCCCTTTTGCCCGTTTTTCCCGTTTTTGCCCGTTTCTGCCCGTTTTTCCCCTTTTTACCCCCCCGTTTTGCCCGTTTCTGCCCGTTTTTGCCCGTTTCTGCCCGTTTTTGCCCCGTTTTTTCCTGTTTTTTCCCGTTTTCCCCGTTTCTGCCCGTTTCTGCCCGTTTTTTCCCGTTTCTGCCCGTTTTTTCCCGTTTCTGCCCGTTTTCGCCCCGTTCCTCTCACAGCGTTTGATGCGCGGCTGCTCCCCGAAGGGCGGGGCCAGGAACGCCTCGCGGAAAACCCAAACCACGTTCGCCAGCCACAGGAACGGCAGCAGCAGGAACCCACCTGAGAGACAGGTGAGACAGGTAATGACACCTGGGCACACCTGGGACACACCTGGGACAGGCACAGTCACACCTGGGACAGGTACAGACACACCTGGGACAGGTACAGACACACAAACCAAACCACGTTCACCAGCCACAGGAACGGCAGCAGGAGAAACCCACCTGAGACAGGTGAGACAGGTGAGACACACCTGGGCACACCTGGGCACAGGTACAGACACCCCTGGCACAGGCACACAAACCACGTCCCCCAGCCACAGGAACGGCAGCAGCAGGAACCCACCTGAGAGACAGGTGAGACAGGTAATGACACCTGGGCACACCTGGGACACACCTG
>NW_024368696.1:25628-37284 GCF_014805655.1 Passer montanus | reverse complement strand
AAGGGATTTGGGAGCATAAAAAAACTGGGAAAAGGGATTTGGGAACATGTAAAGGACACAAAAATCCTGGGAAAAGGGATCTGGGATCCCAAAAAGGACACAAAAAGCCTGGGAAAAGGGATTTGGGGACACCGGGACCTGCGGCGCCGGGCTGGTCAGGCCCACCAGGAGAGCTGGAAAACAGAAAATCCATGGAATTCCAGAAATTCCGGGTGGGAAAAGGGGAAAATATGGAAAAAACGGGGTTAGGAACGCAAAAAAACTGGGAAAAATGGGGTTGAAACACACAAAAATCCTGGGGAAAAGGGGATTGAAAAATACAAAAATCCTGGGGAAAATGAGGTTAGAAAACACAAAAATCCTGGGGAAATGGGAAGGAAAGACACAAAAATCCTGGGGAAAATGGGGTGAGAGACACAAAAACCTAAAAAACAGGGTTGGAGACACATAAAAATCCCGGGAAAAGGGATTTAGGCACACAAAAATCCTGGGAAAAGGGATTTAGGAACATAAGAATCCTGGGAAAACGGATTTAGGAACATAAGAATCCTGGGAAAAGGGATTTGGGGTCCCTAATAGGACACAAAAATCCTGGGAAAAGGGATTTGGGGTCCCAAAAAGGACACAAAAATCCTGGGAAAAAGGGGAATGAAAGACACAAAAATCCTGGGGAAAACGAGGTTAGAAAACACAAAAATCCTGGGGAAAATGGGGTGAGAGACACAAAAACCTAAAAAACAGGGTTGGAGACACATAAAAATCCCGGGAAAAGGGATTTAGGCACACAAAAATCCTGGGAAAAGGGATTTAGGCACACAAAAATCCTGGGAAAATGGATTTAGGAACATAAGAATCCTGGGAAAAGGGATTTGGGGTCCCTAATAGGACACAAAAATCCTGGGAAAGGGGATTTGGGGTCCCAAAAAGGACACAAAAATCCTGGGCAAAGGGATTTGGGGACACCGGGACCTGCGGGGCTGGGCTGGTCAGGCCCGCCAGGAGAGCTGGAAAACATTCCTTCACCCCAAATCTTGCTGCTTTTTACCCCAAAATTTGGCGATTTTTTTGCAAAATTCACTCTTTTTTCCCCAAATTTTAGCTATTTTTACCAAAATTCACATTTTTCACCCCAAAATCACATTCTTTATCCTCCATTTCAGACATTTCATCCTAAATTTGGGGTTTTTCCCCTTCAAAATTCACATTTTTTCCTTAAAAATTCACATTTTTCGCCCTAAAATCCCCATTTTTTTACCAAAAATTCCGGATTTTTTACCAAAATTTTGGTTTTTCGCCCCAAATTTCTGACCTGCGGCGCGGGCAGCCCCTTTCTTGTGGCTGTTCTTGGCCAGGGGCAGCAGCAGCTCCTGCTCCTCGGGCGGCATCTGCGCCACCTTCTGCAGGAAGAGCTTCTCCAGCGTCTGCGCCATCAGCACGATGTCGTCCGTGGGCTGCAAATGGGCCAAAAACACGGGAAAATGGGAAAAAAAATTGAAATTAGAGGTTGGGAAAACTTCTCAGACCTTAACGAATTTTTTAGATTTTTTTCGGAATTTTTTGGACTTTTTTCAGATTTTTTTCTGATTTTTTTTTCCATTTTTTTTTCCATTTTTAAGGATTTTTTTTTCCATTTCTTGAGAATTTTGGGGGTTTTTGGGTGTTTTTGTGCAATTTTTAGGTGTACTTTTAGTTATATTTTGATGTGATTTCGGGCAATTTTTGGGTCTATTTTGGAGTTTTTTAGGCAATTTTTGGGTCTATTTTTAGGTATATTTTGGGGTGGTTTTGGGCAATTTTGGAGTGTATTTTGGGTATTTTTGTGGAAATTTTGGCTGTATTTTTAGGTATATTTTGGGGTGGTTTTGGGCAATTTTGGAGTGTATTTTGGGTATTTTTGTGGAAATTTTGGCTGTATTTTTAGGTATATTTTGAGGCGGTTTTGGCCAATTTCTGTGCGATTTTTGCGCGGTTTTTTGGGTATTTTTGTGGCATTTTTGGGGGGATTGTTTGTGCAACTTTGGTGTGAATTTTTGGGTGGATTTTGGGTGAATTTTTAGGTATATTTTGGGTGGTTTTTTTACAATTTTTGGGTGGATTTTTAGGTATATTTTGGGGTGGTTTGGGGCAATTTTTAGGTATTTTTGTGGCATTTTGCACAGGATTTTTCGGCTGATTTTTTGCAATTTTTGTGCCATTTCTGGGCATTTTTGCGCCATTTTGCATAGAATTTTTTCTGTGATTTTTGTGCAATTTTGGTGTGAATTTTTGGGTGAATTTTGGGTGAATTTTTACACTTTCTGACCTTGTTGTAGATGTAGCAGTTGGTGAACATGGTGTTGATATTTTTCTGGCTATTTTTGGGTGGATTTTGGCTATTTTTGGGCAATTTTGGGGTGGATTTTTAGGTGCATTTTGGGGTGATTTTGGGTGTATTTTTGGCAAATTTTTGGGCATATTTTAGGGTAGTTTTGGGTGTACTTTTGTGGCATTTTCAATGAGATTTTTTGGCTGATTTTTTGTGATTTTTGTGCGATTTTCGCGCCGTTTGGGGTATTTTTGGTGGGATTTTTTTCTGCAATTTTTGTGCAATTTTGGTGTGGATTTTTGGGTGGATTTTGGGTGAATTTTTGCATTTTCTGACCTTGTTGTAGATGTAGCAGTTGGTGAACATGGTGTTGAAGTCCTGCATGCACTCAGCCGCCCCCCAGTAGTAATTGTTCTCCAGGCGCCGCTTGATGGTGCCCATGTCCATGGGCTGCTTGATGATCTTGTGGTAGTCCTGCAGTTTTGGGGCAAAAAAACACATTTTAGGGAAAAAAAATACATTCTGGGGGGAAAAAACCAAATTTTGGGGGAAAAAACCCAAATTCTAGGGGAAAAAGTTCAGCTTTTGGGGGAAAAAAAACCCAAATTTTGGGGGAAAAAACCCAAATTCTGGGGGAAAAAGCTCAGCTTTTGGGGGAAAAAAAACAACGAAATTTTGATGAAAAAAAAACCCCAAATTTTAGGGGAAAAAACCAACAAAATTTTGATGAAAAAAACCCCCAAATTTTTGGGGAAAAATCCCCAAATTCTGGGGCAAAAAATTCAAATTTTGGGGAAAAATCCCCAAATTCTGGGGCAAAAATTCAAATTTTGGGGAAAAATCCCCAAATCCCTTTAAGATCAACCTTAAATCCCTTTTAGGCTCAGCTTTAAACCACTTTAGAATAAGGTTTAAACCAGTTTAGCTTTAAATCCCTTCTAGGCGCAGCTTTAAATCCCTCTTAAGGTCAACCTTAAATCCCTTTTAGGCACAGCTTCACATCACTTTTAGGCTCAGCCTAAAGTTAATCTCAGGCCTAAACAAAGAGAGAATTTTCAAACTGACACCTGTGCCTGACAGGGACAAAATTTAGGCTGAGGACAAAAAGGATGAGGGACAAAACCCAACACCCAAAACCCCCTAAAAACCCCAAAACCCCCCAAAAATTTTTACCAGTAAGCCGAGCTTAACGGCGTCCATGGGGTGGCAGGAACTCATTTTAGAACCAGCTTTAAGTCACTTCTAGGATGAGGTTTAAATCACTTTAGGCTCAACTTTAAATCACTCTTAGGATCAAGTTTAAACCAGTTTTAAGTGCAGCTTTAAATCACTTTAGGATCAGCTTTAAACCACTTTTAGGACCAGCTTTAAATCCCTTTTAGGACCAGCTTTAAATCCCTTTTAGGCTCAGCTTTAAATCCCTTTTAGGCTCAGCTTTAAATCCCTTTTAGGCTCAGCTTTAAATCCCTTTTAGGCTCAGCTTTAAATCCCTTTTAGGCTCAGCTTTAAATCACTTTAAGGATCAGGTTTATATTAGTTTTAGGCTCAGCTTTAAATCACTCTTAGGATCAGATTTAAATCCCTTTTAGGCTCAGCTTTAAATCACTTTAGGATCAGGTTTAAACCACTTTTAGGCTCAGTTTTAAATCACTTCAATCTCAACTTTAAATCCCTTTCTGGATCAACTTTAAATCACTTTTAGGCTCAGCTTTAAATCCCTTTAAGATCAGCCTTAAATCACTTTCAGGATGAGGTTTAAATCCCTTTTAGGCTCAGCTTTGAAACACTTTTAGGATCAGTTTTAAATCACTCTCAGGATCAGCTTTAAAACACTTTAAGGATCAAGTCTAAACCAGTTTTAGGGTCAGCTTTAAATCACTTTAGGATCAGCTTTAAATCCCTTTAAGGATCAGTTTTAAACCACCTTCAGGACCAAATTTAAAACCCTTTTAGGATCAGCTTGAAATCCCTTTTAGGATCAGCTTTAAACTCCTTTTAGGCTCAGCTTTAAATCCCTTTTAGGCTCAACTTTAAATCGCTTCTAGGCTCAGCCTAAAGTTAATCTCAAGCCTAAACACAGAACTTCAATGTTGACACCTGTGCCTGAGAGGGACAAAACTTGAGCTGAGGTGGAGCAGGATCAAAGACAAAACCCAAAACCCAAAATCCCCTAAAAAAACCCCAAAACCCCCAAATCTTTACCGGTAAGCCGAGCTTAACGGCGTCCACGGGCTGGCGGAAGGGCCAGGCGAACTGGTGCTTCCAGAGCGCCTTCATGACCACCTTGTGCAGGTACTGCAGCTGGTTGGTGACGCGGCCCGGCTTCTTGGGGTTGGACACCTCGGGCGGCGGCGGGTTGGCCGGCGGCGCCGCCAGCGACGGCACCGACGCCATCGTGGGGCTCTCGAAGCCCTCGTAGAGCAGCGAGGGCTTGCGGATGCGCTTGCCCGGCGCCGAGTCCGTGGCCAAGGCCATGAGGGCGGCATTGCCCTCGCCCAGAATCCTGGAAAGAGGTAAATAAAGGGTTAAAAATAAAGTTCCTGGAGTTTCGGGAAGAAATTCCTACAAAAAACGGGAAATTGAGGCAAAAAACGCGGTTAAAACCGGTTTTAAGTGGTGAAAATGGACTGAAATCTGCAATTGCGCTGTTAAAACCGGTTCTAAGTGCATAAATGGAGGGAAATCTGCAATTCTGTTGTTAAAACCGGTTTTAAGTGGTAAAAATGGAGAGAAATCGACAAATCCGCTGTTAAAACTGGTTCTAAATGGTGAAAATGGAGAGAAATCGACAAATCCGCGGTTAAAACCGGTTCTAAGTGTGGAAACTGACCAGAAATCTGCAAGTCCCCTCTTAAAACCGGTTTTAAATGGTGAATATGGAGAGAAATCGACAAATCCGTTGTTAAAACTGGTTCTAAGTGTGGAAATTGACCAAAGATCAAGTCCGCTGTTAAAATTAGTCCTAAGTGTTAAAACCGGTTCTAAAGGTGGAAACTGACCGGAAATACTCAAGTCCGCTGTTAAAACTGGTCCTAGCTGTTAAAACCAGTCCTAAATCCGCAATTCCACTGCTAAAACCGATGCTAAATGGGGTAAAAACCGATCCTAAATCTGCAATTTTTCTGCTAAAACCAATCCTAAATGGAATTAAAACCAGTCCTAAATCCATAATTCCACTGGTAAAACCGATCCTAAATCCCCAACTCTGCTGCTAAAACCGATCCTAAATCCGCAATTCCGCTGCTAAAACGAATCCTAAATCCACAATACCACTGCTAAAACCGATCCTAAATCCACAATTCCGCTGCTAAAACCTATCCTAAATCCCCAATTCCACTGCTAAAACCGATCTTAAATGGGGTTAAAACCGATCCTAAATCCACAATTCCACTGCTAAAACCGATCTTAAATGGGGTTAAAACCGATCCTAAATCCACAATTCCGCTGCTAAAACCCAACCTAAATCCACAATTCCACTGCTAAAACCGAACCTAAATCCGTAATTCCACTGCTAAAAGTCATCCTAAATAGGGTTAAAACCGATCTTAAATCCCCAATTCCGCTGCTAAAACCGAGCCTAAACGGGGTTAAAACTGATCCTAAACCTGCAATTCCGCTGCTAAACCTGCTCCTAAGTGCTAAAACCGCTCCTAAATCCCCAAATCCCCCCCACCAATCCCCATTTCCCGCCCGATCTCGGGCACAAACTCCCGGAATTCGGGGCAGGAGATCCTGAGGATCCCGGGCAGAAATTCCCCAGATTTTGGTCTGGAAATTTTGGGAATTTCAGACCAAAATTCCCGAAATTTTGGCCATAAAATCCTGGGAATTTCGGACAAAAATTCCATGGAATTTCAGCCGAAAAATCAGATTAATTTTTCCATGAACTCCAAGGAATTTTAACCAAAAATTTCGGGAATTTTGGTCAGAAAATCAGGACAAAAAAACCTGAGGATTTTGGGGATCCCAAAGATTTGGGGAATTGATCCCAGGATTTGGGGACATCGATCCCAAGGATTTGGGGACATTGATCCCAGGATTTGGGGACATCGATCCCAGGGATTTGGGGACACTCTTTCCCCAGAGCTGACCTCTGCGTGACCCCAGGACTGTCCCCAAGGTCACGACCTCGGTGACAAGGACAGGGTGACCCCGGTGACACGGTGACAGTTTGGGGTTCCATGTCACTGTCACAATCAGGGGGTGACACTGCCACAGCTTGGAGTCCCAATGTCACTGTCACAGTCTCAAGGTGACACTGCCACAATTCGGGGGTGACACTGCCACAATTTGAGGGTGACGCTGCCATAATTTGGGGTTCCATGTCACTGTCACAGACAAAGTGACACTGCCAGAGTTCGGGGGTGACACTGCCACAATTTGGGGTCCCAGTGTCACTGTCACAATCGGGGGTGACACTGCCACAGTTTGGGGTTCCAATGTCACTGTCACAGACTCAGGGTGACACTGCCAGAGTTTGGGGGTGACACTGCCACAGCTTGGAGTCCCAATGTCACTGTCACAGGCTCAGGGTGACACTGCCAGAGTTTGGGGGTCCCAAAGTGACACTACCATGACCTGGGGTGGCACTGCCACAATTTGGGGTCCCCATGTCACTGTCACAGCCTAAAGGTGACATAAACCCTACACAGACACCCGACAGTGACACTGCCACAATTCGGGGGTGACACTGCCATAATTTGGGGTCCCAATGTCACTGTCACAGGCTCAGGGTGACACTGCCACAGCCTGGGGTGACACTGCCACAGCTTGGAGTCCCAATGTCACTGTCACAGTCTCAAGGTGACACTGCCACAATTCGGGGGTGGACCCAGCACAGGGTGTTCCTCAGTACCACAACCACAATTCGGGGGTCCCCATGTCACTGTCACACCATGGGGGTGACACAAACCCAGCATGGGGGTCCCACAGTGTCACAACCAGGATTTGAGTGTCCCCATGCCACTGTCACAATTTGGGGGTGACACACACCCAGCACAGGGTGTCCCTCAGTGTCACTGCCACAATTTGGGGGTCCCCCTGTCACTGTCACACCATGGGGGTGACACAAACCCAGCATGGGGGTCCCACAGTGTCACAACCAGGATTTGAGTGTCCCCATGCCACTGTCACAATTTGGGGGTGACACACACCCAGCACAGGGTGTCCCTCAGTGTCACTGCCACAATTTGGGGGTCCCCCTGTCACTGTCACACCATGGGGGTGACACAAACCCAGCACGGGGGTCCCACAGTGTCACAACCACGATTTGAGTGTCCCAATGTCACTGTCACAGCATTGAGGTGACACAAACCCAGCACAGGGATCCCAGTGTCACTGTCACACCATGGAGGTGACATAATCCCATTATGGGGTCCCACAGTGTCACAACCATGATTTGAGTGTCCCCATGTCACTGTCACAATTTGGGGGTGACACACACCCAGCACAGGGGTCCCCCTGTCACTGTCACAGCATGGAGGTGACATAATCCCATTATGGGGTCCCACAGTGTCACAACCATGATTTGAGTGTCCCCATGTCACTGTCACAATTTGGGGGTGACACACACCCAGCACAGGGGTCCCCCTGTCACTGTCACAGCATGGGGGGTGACACAGACCCAGCACGGGGGTCCCACAGTGACACTGCATCCTGTGGGGGTCCCATTGTCCCTGCCTCAGTTTGGAGAGTGACACAAGCCCAGCTCGGAGGTCCCACGGTGACACTGCCACAATCTGGGGTCCCAATGTCACTGTCACAGAATGGAGGTGACACCCCCCCCAGTCCAGGGGTCCCACGGTGACACTGCCACAATTTGGGGTCCCAATGTCACTGTCACAGACTCAGGGTGACACTGCCACAGTTCGGGGGTCCCACGGTGACACTGCCACAATTTGAATGTCTCGATGTCACTGCCACAGCCTGGGGGTGACACTGTCACAAACTGGGGGTGACACTGCCACAACCTGGGGTCCCATTGTCCCTGTCACAGCCTCAGGTGACATTGTCACAGACTGAGGGTGACACTGCCACAATTTGGGGTCCCATTGTCCCTGTCACAGACTGAGGGTGACACCGCCACAGTTCGGGGGTCCCACAGTGACACTGCCACAATTTGGGGGTCCCAATGTCACTGTCACACCACAGGGGTGACATAAACACAGAAAAAAGGTCCCACAATGACACTGACAGGATTTAGGGGTCCCCATGTCACTGTCACAGCCTAAAGGTGACACAAACCCAGCATGGGGGACCCACAGTGACACTGACAGGATTTAGGGGTCCCTATGTCACTGTCACAAACTCGGGGTGACACAGGCCCACAACACGGGTCCCACAATAGCACTGCCACAATTTGGGGGTACCAATGTCCCTGTCACAGCATGGGGGTGACACAAACCCAGCATGGGGGTCCCACACTGATGCTGCCACAATCTGGGGGTCCCCATGTCACTGTCACAGCATTGGGGTGACACAAACCCAGCACAGCCACCCCTCAGTGACACTGACAGGATTTGGGGGTCCCAATGTCACTGTCACACCATGGGGGTGACACAAACCCAGCATGGGGGTCCCACACTGATGCTGCCACAATCTGGGGGTCCCCATGTCACTGTCACAGCATTGGGGTGACACAAACCCAGCACAGCCACCCCTCAGTGACACTGACAGGATTTGGGGGTCCCAATGTCACTGTCACACCATGGGGGTGACACAAACCCAGCATGGGGGTCCCACACTGATGCTGCCACAATTTGGGGGTCCCCATGTCACTGTCACAGCATTGGGGTGACACAAACCCAGCACAGCCCACTGTCACAGCCTAAAGGTGACACAAACCCAGCACGGGGGTCCCACAGTGACACTGCCATGACTTAGGGGTCCCAATGTCACTGTCACACCATGGGGGTGACACAGACCCAGCACGGGGGTCCCACAGTGACACTGACAGGATTTAGGGATCCCCATGTCACTGTCACAGCCTAAAGGTGACACAAACCCAGCATGGGGGACCCACAGTGACACTGACAGGATTTAGGGGTCCCTATGTCACTGTCACAAACTCGGGGTGACACAGGCCCACAACACGGGTCCCACAATAGCACTGCCACAATTTGGGGGTACCAATGTCCCTGTCACAGCATGGGGGGGACACAGACCCAGCATGGGGGTCCCACACTGATGCTGCCACAATCTGGGGGTCCCAATGTCACTGTCACAGCATGGGGGGGACACAGACCCAGCATGGGGGTCCTACACTGATGCTGCCACAATCTGGGGGTCCCCATGTCACTGTCACAATTTGGGGGTGACGCAGGTCCAGCACAGTGGTCCCACAGTGCCACAACCAGGATTTGAGTGTCCCCATATCACTGTCACAGCATTGGGGTGACGCAAACCCAGCACAGCCACCCCACTGTGACACTGCCATGATTTGGGGGTCCCTATGTCCCTGTCACAGCGTGGAGCTGACACAAACCCAGCAGGGCCACCCCACAGTGACACTGCCACAATTCGGGGGTCCCAGGGTCACTGTCACAGCATGGAGGTGACACAATGACCCGGGCAGGATTTGGGGGTCCCCATGTCACTGTCACAGCATTGGGGTGACGCAAACCCAGCACAGCCACCCCACTGTGACACTGCCATGATTTGGGGGTCCCTATGTCACTGTCACAGCGTGGAGCTGACACAAACCCAGCAGGGCCACCCCACAGTGACACTGCCACAATTCGGGGGTCCCAGTGTCACTGTCACAGCATGGAGGTGACACAATGACCCAGGCAGGATTTGGGGGTCCCCAGGTCATTGTCACAGCATGGGGGGGACACAAATCCAGCACGGGAACCCCACAGTGCCACCACCACAACCTGAGTGTCCTCATGTCACTGTCACAGCGTTGGGGTGACACAACCACCCCACAGTGCCACCACCACGATTCGGGGGTCCCAGTGTCACTGTCACAGCATGGAGGTGACACAAACCCAGCACAGCCACCCCTCAGTGACACTGACAGGATTTGGAGGTCCTCATGTCACTGTCACCATTTGGGGGTGACACAACCACCCCACAGTGCCGCCACCACAATTCGGGGGTCCCAGTGTCACTGTCACACCACGCAAGCCCCACAACCCCACCACCACCACCCCAATTCCGCTGTCCCACGGCGCACCCCCTCCCCAAAATCCCCTCCGCGTCCCCTCGCCGCCAGCACCTACTTGCTCTGGGGATTCACATTCTGCAACATCCCGGCGGCTGCTGCTGCTGCTCGCGGGCCCGCCCGGCCTTCGTCTCCTCCTCCTCCTCCTCCTCCCGCCGTCTCCTCCGACGAGCCCCCCACTTTGCCCGGCCAAAGCTCCTCCGCTGCCGGCCCGGTCGGGGCCTCCCCAGCGTCAGCGCATCGCCGGTTCCCGGGGAGGGGGGTCTTGCCGGGAGCCCCCTCCCCTCTGCGAGCTGCTCGGGCGGCGGCGGCGGCCGGGGCTCGGCCTCACATCCACGGGGGCGCGGCGAAAATGGCGGCGCGCTCTGAGGGGATGCACCGGGGGGCGCGCGGGGATGGACGAGGGCGGTGGAGGCGGCGGCAGAATGGCGGGGAGAGGCGGCGGAGGGTGGGGGGGGATCGTTCTTCGGAGCCTCACCGGACCCGCCGAACGCGGCGCGATCCGCTCGATACAACCCCGGCCGAGTCGCTGCCCGCCGCCGGCGGCCGCGGGAGGGAAGGAAGAGGCGCGGAGCCGCGCTCGGAGCGGCGGATGACGGCGGATATCGCGGCGGGATCTCAGCGGCCGCGCTCCATCTTGGCTCGCTGAGGGAAGGAGCGGCTGAGGGGAGGGGGGGGGTTGGAGGGAAGGTGGTGGAAGAAGAAGCCGGGCGGAGGCGTCCCCCTCGCCGCCGGTGGCCGCAGGCAGGGGTCGCTGCGGAGGCCGGGGAGGGTCCGGGGAGGGTCCCGGAGCCCTCCGGGACGGCGGAGGCGGGGGATGGAGCCGGGTTGGGGCCGCCCCCCTCGCGCGCCGGGCCCGACCCGCTCCGTCCCTTCGTCCCCGCGAAATGGCGCCGCTCGGCCTGCCCCCGCCCGCCCTTATATAGACGAGCGCCGCCTCGCCATTGGCCGCCCCGCGCGCTGACGTCACCCAACCGCCCCGCCCCGCCCCGCCGCGGCCTCATTGGGCGGAGGCACCCGCGGGGAGCGGCTGCGATTGGGCGCGCGCCGCGTCAATCAACGGCGGGGCTCCCCGCCCCTCCCGGTCTTCCGCCCAGCGCCTCACCCGCCGCGCGCGGCCGCCTCGGCGTTGATTGGCTGGCGCCGGCGCCCGCTGCGCGCTGATTGGGCGACGGGCCGCGCGGGGG
>NW_024368696.1:0-25424 GCF_014805655.1 Passer montanus | reverse complement strand
CCCCCCCCCCCCCACTCCTCCTCCTCCCCGGGGCTCGCAGGACACGGGCGGCTCCGTGTGGCGTCCGCTTCCCTTCCCCCCTCCCCGGGGCTCGCCACCGCCACCGTGACACAGCACTTGGGGCCGCGCCCGCCGCCGCCCCCGCGCGAACACCCAAACATGGCGCTTTTCGCCCCAAACCGCCGCCCCCGCCGCGCGCACAAAGCCGCGCCCGCCCCGCCGCCAATCACCCGCTCCTCGCCTCCCTATTGGTGGAAGCGGCGAAAAGAGGGCGGGACGAGGCGTGATGGACAGCGCGGCGCCGTCACGTGGGCTCCCCCCGCCTCCCCGCCGCTGTGGGGGGGGGCAGGGGGAGGCCGCCCCCCCCCCGGCACTCACCTGAGGCGCCCCCGCCTTGCGCCGCGACCCCCGGGCTCGGCCCCGCTTCATCCGCCCCCTCTCCGCTCCCCAAAAAACCTCCCGCCCCAAAAAACCCCGGGTTTGGGGCAAAAAAGGTAAAAAAAACCATCCCGGGGCAGAAAAGGGAGCCACGAGCTACGTCACCCGCGCGCTGATTGGCTGCCGGGCGTCACGTGGTTCCCCCGCGGCTCCCACGGGCCCCCATTCATGGCCCCCCCCCCGCCGTGGCGGGAAAGGCTCCGCGGGGTCCTAGCGCCGCGCGCATGCGCAGTGCGGGCGCGCCGCAGCGTGGGGTGGGGGGGGCACCCACGGGGGTCCGCGATCGGGGGTGGGGGTGGGGAGGGACCCCAAAAATTCCTGGGGTGTCCCCACGGGGGTCCGTGACATTCCTGAGGGGGGTGGGATGAGGGTGAGGGGCGCCCACGGGTGTTCCAGTAAGGGTGGGGGGGCACCCACGGGGGTCCGTGATGGCGTGGGGGGCACCCACGTGGAGATTCGGGGTCCCCAAAAATTCCGCGGGTGCCCCCACATCCCGCGGACTCCCCCCTTTGCCGCCCCCGATGACGTCAGACCCGCCACGCGTGTCCCCCTAATTAACCCCACGCCGCTCATTAACCCCCGTGACGTCACCCGCGGCACCCCCTGAATTTGGGGGCTCACCCAGGGGGTCTCCCCACCCCACGTGACCCTTGTGGGGGTCTCGGGGACCCCTCCCCACTCGCGTCCCCACGCGGGGATTTCGGCGCCCGCTCTGTCACCGGCCCCGCGCCGCGCTCGGGGCCGTTCTGCCCGGCAACCGCTGACGTCACGGCGGCGGAGCGCTGCCATTGGCTGGCGCCGCGTGGGACCCACGGGTGGGCTCCGCGCGGGGACCTTGGGGACACTGGGGACACGGAGGGGCCATGGGTGTCCTCGGGGCGCTGCTCGGGGGGGTTTTGGTGGCCGTGGCCGTGGCCGAGCCCGGTAGGAGCTGGGGGAGGGGAGAGGGAGGGAGAGGGAGGGGGAGGGGACGCGCGGCGTGGTCTCACTTTGGTGTTTGTCCTCTCTCCTGTCCCTTCGTTGTCACCTGTGTGCCTCCGTGTCTCTCCTGTCCCTCTCCCCTTCCCCTCCTCCTCTCCCTTCTCCCTCTCACTTTCCCTCTCCCCATTCCCCTCCCGTCTCCCCTTTTCCCTCTCCCTTTCCCTCTCCCCTTCCCCATCTCCCTTTCCCTCTCTTTCCTCCATCCCCATTCCCCTCTCCCTCTCCCCATTTCCCTCTCCTCCCTTTTCCCTTTCCCTCTCCATCCTCCATCCCCATTTCCCTTCTCCCTTTCCCTCTCCCTTTCCCTCTCCCAATTTCCCTTTCTCTCCCCATCTCCCTCTCCCTTTCCCTCCCCATTTCCCTCTCCCCATCCCCATTCTCCATCTCCCCCTC
Organism: Passer montanus; assembly: GCF_014805655.1. NCBI lineage: Eukaryota > Metazoa > Chordata > Aves > Passeriformes > Passeridae > Passer > Passer montanus. The sequence continues at coordinate 23,612 of NW_024368696.1, read as the reverse complement.
TCCCTCTCCCTCCCCATTTCCCTCTCCCTCTCTCCATTTCCCTCTCCCCATTCCCTCTCCCAATTTCCCTCTCCCCTTCCCCATTTCCCCCTCCCCATTCCCTTCTCTCCATTTCCCTCTCCCCATTCCCTTCCCTCCCCCTTTCCTTCCCCCTTCCCTCTCCCCATTCCCTTCTCTCCCTTTCCCTCTCCCCATTTCCCTTTCCCTCTCCCTTTCCCTCTCATTTCCCTCTCCCCATTTCCCTCTCCCTCTCCCCATTTCCCCTCTCCATCCCCATTTCCCTCTCCCCATCCCTATTCCCCTCTCCCCCTCCCCATTTCTCTCTCCCCTTCCCTTTCCCCATTTCCCTCTCCCTCTCCCCTCTCCCTCTCCCCATTTCCCATTCCTTCTCCCTTTCCCTCTCTCTTTCCCTCCCCATTTCCCTCTCCCTCTCCCTCTCCCCATCCCCATTTCCCTCTCCCTCCCCACCTCCCTCTCCCCTCTCCCTCTCCCCGCAGCCGCGCCGCCTCCCGCGCACGTCCTGGGGGAGATCCTGACGTGCCAGCCCGACCCTCCCTCCGTGTCGCTCTCGGTCACCCTGGACGGGCTCGGCCTCTTCTGGTTCGACTTCCCGGGCTCGCGGTGGCGCCGCGGGACCCCCGGGCCGGGCCGGCCGCGGGGGCTGGAGACCCCCGGGGAGCTGGGCCCGGGGGCGCAGCTGTGCCGGGACGTGCTCGGGGCGCTGGGGCCGCGGCTGGCCGGGATCCTGCCGAGAGCCAAGGGTGCGGGAATTGGGGAGAAATCCGGGAAATTGGGAAAAATTGGTAAAAAATTGGGAGACATTTGGGAAAAAATTGGGAGAAAAATGGGGGAAAATGTGGAAAAATGGGAGAAAATTAGGGAGAAATTGGGGAGAAATTTGGGATGAAGGGTGGAAAATTGGGGGGAAAATTGGGGGAAAATTGGGAGAAATTGGGGGAAATTCGGGGAGAAATTGGGAAAAAATTGGGGATGAAGGATGGAAAATTGGGGGAGAGATGGGGGAAAATTGGGGGAAAATTCAGGGAAATGGCCGGGATCCTGCCGAGAGCCAAGGGTGCGGGGAGAAAATGGGGTGAAATCGGGGAAATTGGGGAAATTGGGATGTGCCGGGACGTGCTCGGGGCGCTGGGGCCGCAGCTGGCCGGGATGCTGCCAAGAGCCAAGGGTGGGTAAGGGAGAAATTGGGGGGAAATCGGGGGAAATTGGGAAAAAATTGGGAGAAAATTGGGGGACAATTGGGAAAATTTGAAGGAAAATTTGGGGAAAAATTAGGGGAAAATATGGGGGAAAATGGGGGGAAAATTTGGGGGAAATGTGGGAAAAAATTGGGGAGAAATTGGGGGGAAAATTGGGAGAAATTGGGGGAAATTCGGGTGAAAATTAGGGGAAAATTGGGGGAAATTGGGGGAAAATTCAGGGAAAAAATGGGGGAAAATTGGGGAAAAAGGGGTGGAAAATGGGGGAAATTTTGGGGAAAATTGTGGGGAAATTTGGAGAAAAATTGGGAGAAATTTGGGGAAAATTTGGAGAAAATTGGGGGAAAAATTGGGGGAAAAATGGCAGAAATTTGGGGGAAATTCAGGGGAAATTGGGATGGGATGTGCTGGGACGTGCTCGGGGCGCTGGGGCCGCAGCTGGCCAGGATGCTGCCGAGAGCCAAGGGTGGGTAAGGGAATTGGGGAGAAATCGGGGAAATTGGGGAAATTGGGATGTGCCGGGACGTGCTCGGGGCGCTGGGGCCGCGGCTGGCCGGGATGCTGCCCCGCGCCAAGGGTAGGGGGAGAAACTGGGGAGAAATGTGGAAAAAAATTGGGAGAAAATGGGGAAAAATTGGGGGAAAATGTGGGGAAAAAATTGGGAGAAATTGAGAAAAAATTGGGGAAAATTGGGGGAAAATTTGGGGAAAAATTGGGGGAAAATTGGGAAAAATTGCAGAAAATTTGGGAAAAAATTGGCAGAAATTGGGGGAAATTTGGGGGAAATAGGGGGAAATGTGGGAAAAAATGGGGGAAATTGGGGAGAAAATTGGGGAGAAATTGGGGATGGAAGGGTGGAAAATGTGGGGAAAATTTGGGAGAAATTGGGAGAAATTGGGAGAAAATTGGGGGAAAATTGAGGGAAATTGGGGGAAAATGTGGGATGAAGGGGGGAAAATGTGGGAAAAAATTGGGAGAAATTGGGGAAAAATTTGGGATGGAGAGTGAAAAATTTGGAGATGAAGGGGTGGAAAATGTGGGGAAAATTTGGGATGAAAAGGTGGAAATTGTGGGAAAAAATTTGGATGGAGGGATGGAAATTGTGGAAAAATTTGGCACAGAGAGTGAAAATTTGGGGATGAAGAAATGGAAACCACCAAAAATTCCCATTCCCAATCCCAAACCCTTTCCAATTAGTCACATTTTTCACATTTTTCCCATTATTTTTCCATTTTTCCCTAAATTTTTCCCTTTTTTCCCATTTTTCCATTTTCCTCATAATTATTCTCTTTTTTTTTTTCCATTTTCCCCATTTTTCCCATTATTTTTCCCATAAATTTCCCCATCATTTCCCCATTATTTTTCCCATTTTTCCCATATTTTTCCCATCATTTTTTCCATTACTTTCCCATTATTTTTCCCATTTTCCCCATAATTTTCCTATTATTTTTCCCATCATTTTCCCATTTTTCCCATATTTTTTCTGTCATTTTCCAATCATTTTCCCCATTATTTTCTCATTTTCCCCATTATTTTCCCCATTATTTTTCCCATTATTTTTCCCATAGTTTCCCCTTTTTTCCCCCTTAATTTTTCCCGTTTTTTTGGTCCATTTTTCCCATTTTTTGGTCTATTTTTTCCATAATTTTCTCATTTTTCCATAATTTTCCCATTTTCCACCCAGGAATCCCGATGATCTCGGTGTTCCTCACCCCAGGAGAAGCCTGCTGGAGAACATCTCCCATCCCATTTTCCCCATAATTTTTCACCTCAATTTCCCCATTTTTTGGTCCATTTCCCCCATAAATTTTGAATTTTTTCCCATTTTTCCCATTTTTCCCAATTTTCCATCCAGGAATCCTGATGATCTCGGTGTTCCTCACCCCAGGAGAAGCCACCCCCGTGGTGTGCCCGCTGGAGAACATCTCCCAGCCCATTTTCCCCCTCATTTTCTCCATTTTTTTGGTCAATTTTTCCCATTTTCCCCCCTTTTTTGAGTCCATTTTTCTCCTTAAATTTTGAATTTTTCCCATTTTCCACCCAGGAATCCCGATGATCTTGGTGTTCCTCATCCCAGGAGAAGCCTGCTGGAGAACATCTCCCAGCCCATTTCTCTCCTCAATTTCCCCATTTTTTCCCATTTTTTGGTCAATTTTCCCCATAAATTTTGAATTTTTTCCCATTTTTCCCGTTTTTCCGCGCAGGCGTGCCGCTGCTCTCGGTGTTCCCGGCGCCTCCCCCGTCCCCGGGAGAGGCCACCGCCCTGGTGTGCCTGCTGGAGAACATCTCCCAGCCCATTTTCCCCAACATTTTCTCCATTTTTTGGGTCCATTTTCTACATTTTTGGTCAATATTTTCCATAATTTTCTTATTTTTCCATAATTTTTCCATTTTTCCACCCAAGAATCCTGATGATCTTGGTGTGCCTCACCCCAGGAGAATCCACCCCCCTGGTGTGCCCGCTGGAGAACATCTGGGTGGAAAATGGGAAAAATTGGGAAAAATATGGAAAAATTGACCAAAAAAAGGGGAAAAATGGGATTTGGAATGGAGAAAATGGGCTGGGAGATGTTCTCCAGCAGGCTTCTCCTGGGGTGAGGAACACCAAGATCATCGGGATTCCTGGGTGGAAAATGGGAAAAATTGGGAAAATTGGACCAAAAATTGGGAAAATTGACCACAAAATGGGAAAAAAATTTGATTTGGAATGGAGAAAATGGGCTGGGAGATGTTCTCCAGCAGGAACACCAGGGTGGTGGGATGAGGAACACCAAGATCATCAGGATTGCTGGGTGGAAAATGGGAAAAATGGGGAAAATTATGGAAAAAATGGACCATAAAAAGGGAAAATTGAGGAGAATTGGTCAATTTTTTCCCCCCCAGGCGTGCCGCTGCTCTCGGTGTTCCCGGCGCATCCCCCGTCCCCGGGAGAGGCCACCGCCCTGGTGTGCCTGGTGGAGAACATCTCCCAGCCCATTTTTCTCCTCAATTTCTTAATTTTTTTTCTCCATTTTTCCCATGTTTTGGTCCAATTTTTCCATAATTTTCCCAATTTTTCCAATTTTTCCACCCAGGAATCCCGATGATCTTGGTGTTCCTCATCTCCAGGAGAAGCCTGCTGGAGAACATCTCCCACCCCATTTTTCCCCTCAATTTCTTAATTTTTTTCTCCATTTTTCCCATTTTTTGGTCCATTTCTTCCATAATTTTCCTATTTTTCCACAATTTTCCCAATTTTTCCAATTTTTCCCCCCAGGAATCCCGATGATCTTGGTGTTCCTCATCCCAGGAGAAGCCTGCTGGAGAACATCTCCCATCCCATTTTCCCCATCATTTTGCACCTCAATTTTCCCATTTTTTGGTCAATTTTCTCAATTTTTCCCAATTTTTCCCATTTTCCCCATTTTTCCATCTAGGAATCCTGATGATCTTGGTGTTCCTCATCCCAGGAGAAGCCCGCTGGAGAACATCTCCCAGCCCATTTCTCTCCTCAATTTCCCCATTTTTTCCCATTTTTTGGTCAATTTTTCCCATAAATTTTGAATTTTTCCCGTTTTTCCGCACAGGCGTGCCGCTGCTCTCGGTGTTCCCGGCGCGTCCCCCGTCCCCGGGCGAGGCCACCGCCCTGGTGTGCCTGGTGGAGAACATCTTTCCCCCGTCGCTGACCATCGGCTGGACGCTGGCCGGAGCCGCGGTCACTCGCGGCGTCACCTCGGGGCCCTTCGTCCCCGGCGCCGACCTCACCTTCGCCCGCGTCTCCCGGATTTCCGTCACCCCCCGGCCCGGCGACGTCGTGGCCTGCGAGGTCACCTCGGACAGGGACAACGTCACCGCCGTGGCCTACTGGGGTGAGAGGATTTTTGGGGGATTTTTTTGGATTTTTTGGGGAGTTTTCTGGGATTTTTTGGAGATTTTTAGTGGATTTTTAAATAATTTTTTGTAGATTTTATGGGATTTTTGGGGGGGATTTTTTTGGGGATTTTTTTGATTTTTTGGGGGATTTTTTCATGATTTTTTGGTAGATTTTATGGGATTTTTTTGGGATTTCTTGGGATTTTTGGGGGGTCTTGGGGATTTTTGGGGATTTTTTGGGGGATTTTTAGGGGGATTTTTTGGGGTTTTGGGGGGATTTTTTTGGGATTTCTGGGTGATTTTATGAGTGATTTTGGGGGTATTTTGGGTGATTTTGTGTGTGATTTCTGGGTGAATTTGGGGGTATTTGGGGGTATTTTTGGGCACACCCCGTGGCCGGAGGTGACCTCGGGGCCGTGTCCGCAGTGGCTCCGGACACGGCGCTGGACGAGCAGCTGGACACGGCGCTGGTCGGAGCCGCGCTGGCCCTGGGCCTGATCCTGGCCCTGCTGGGGGCCGGCCTGGCCCTGCTGGCCCGCCGGGACCCGCATGGTACGGGATAGGCCCGGCCTAAACCTGGGCCTAAACCTGGGCCTGGGATTGGGCCTGATCCTGAGCCTAAACCTGGGCCTGGCCCTGCTGGCCCGCTGGGACCCGCACGGTACGGGATAGGCCGGGCCTAAACCTGGGACTAAGTTTAGGCCTGGGATTGGGCCTGATCCTGGGCCTAAACCTGGGCCCGGGCCTGGTTCTGGTTCCAGGCCTAAGTCTAGGCCTGGGCCTGGGTCTGGTTTTGGGCCTGGGTCTGGTTCTGGATCTGGTCCTGATCCCAGTCCCAGTCCCAGTCCTAATCCCAGTCTCAATTTGGATCCCAGTCTCAGTCCTGGTTCTTGTCCTGATCCGTCCTAATTCTGATCCCAGCCCTGGTCCTGGTCCTGATCCTAATCCTGGTCCCAGTCCCAGTCCCAGTCCTGGTCCTGGTTGAAATCCCAGTCCCAGTTTGAATCCCAGTCCCAGTCCCAATCCCAACCCTAATCCCAGTCCCAATTCCAATCCAATCCCAGTCTCAAACCCTAATCCCAGTCCCAATCCAAAACCCAATCCCAGTCCCAATCCCAGTCCCAATTCTGATCCAGTCCCAGCCCCAGCCCTAAAATTCTGATCCAGTCCCAGTCCCACTTCCAATCCCAATCCCAGCCCAAACCCCAATCCCAGCCTTAAACCCTAATCCCAATCCCAGTCCAAACCCCAATCCCAATCCCAGTCTTAAACCCTAATCCCAATCCCAGTCCAAACCCCAATCCCAATCCCAGTCTTAAACCCTAATCCCAATCCCAGTCCAAACCCCAATCCCAATCCCAGTCTTAAACCCTAATCCCAATCCCAGTCCAAACCCTAATCCCAATCCCAGTCCAAATCCAAATCCCAGTCCCAATCCTAATTCTGATCCAATCCCAGTCCCAGCCCTAATCCCAGTCCCGAACCCCAATCCCAGCCCCAGTCCCAGTCCAAACCCTAATTCCAGTCTTAGTCCAAGGCCTAATCCCAGTCCCAATCCCAATCCCAGTCCCAATTTCAATCCAATTCCAGTCCCAACCCTAATCCCAACCCTAATCCCAGCCCTAATCCCAGTCCCAATCCCAACCCTAATCCCAGTCCGGGGGTGCCATTGGGGGAATCGTCCCCAAGGTTGGGTTTCTGTTCACAGGCTGAGCTCATCCCCGCGGGAATCTGGGAGTTAGACCCCGCCCGTCCGAAATAAATCCAGGCTTTGGCAGAGTCCGTGTCCTTCTTTGTCACAGGCCGGGCTTTAGTCCTGGCTTTAGTCCTGATCCAAGTCCCGGTCCAGGTTCTGGTCCTGGTTTTAGTCCTGATCCTGATCCTGGTTTTAGTCCTGATCCTGATCCTCGTCCTGGTTCTGGTCCTGGTTTTAGTCCTGATCCTGATCCCGATCCAAGTCCCTGTCCTGGTTCTGGTCCTGGTTTTAGTCCTGATCCTGATCCTGGTTTTAGTCCTGATCCTGGTCCTGGTCCTGGTTCTGGTCCTGATCCTAATCCTGGTTTTAGTCCTGATCTCCCAGTCCCTCCCAGTTCCCTCCCAGTCCCTCCCAGTCCCTCCCAGTCCCTCCCAGTCCATCCCAGTATCCCCAAATCCCCATTTTCCCATCAATTTTACCCCCAAAATTCCAATTTTTTCTCCACTTTTCCCCAATTTTCTCCACTTTTCCCCCATTTTTCTTCCCAAAGCCCCAGCCCAGTCCCTCCCAGTCCCTCCCAGTCCCTCCCAGTATTCCCAGTTCCATCCCAGTCCATCCCGGTTCCCCCAAGTCCCTCTCGCGGCCGCTCCCAGCCCAGCCCTGCCTGGCAACGAGTGACGCGCGCCCGCCTCGCGCTCCCATTGGCTGCCCCAAAATGTCCCCAAACGTCCCCACCCTGGAGGGGGCCACCCCAAAGCACGTCCCAGTCCCTCCCAGTTCGGCCCAGTTTGTCCCAGTTCGTCCCAGTTCGGCCCAGTTCGTCCCAGTTCGTCCCAGTTCGTCCCAGTCCGCGATGCTGCCGCTGCTGCTGGCGGCGCTCGGAGCCCCCGGGGCGGGTGAGGAGCGCGGCTTTGGGGGGAAAAAGCGGGAAAAAGGGAAAAAAAATTGGGGAAATTTGGGAAAAGGGGAAGTTGGGGATGAGGGGGGGGATCCGCCCTAAAAGATCTGGGGGGAGGGGCGCGGATTTTGGGGTGAAAAATTGGGATTTTGGGGAAGTTTCGAGGGGAAGGACGACTCCACCCAGCGGGGTTTTGGCGGGGAAAAATTGGGGGAAAAAGGAAAAAATTGGGAAAATTTGGGGAAAGGGGAAGTTGGGATGAGGGGGGGACTGGGGGGGATCCGCCCTGTAAGATTTGGGGGGAGGGGCGCGGATTTTGGGGTGAAAAATTGGGATTTTGGGGAGGTTTTGGAGGGGTTCCGCCTTGTGGGAAGCGGATTTGGCGGGAAAAAAATTGGGAAAATTTGGGGAAATTTGGGAAAAGGGGAAATTTGGGATGATGGGGGACGGGGGGGTATCCGCCCTGTAAGATTTGGGGGGAGAGGCGCGGATTTTGGGGTGAAAAATTACGAATTTGGGGGGGCTCTGCCAAAAAATCCCCCAAAAAATCAACAAAATATCCCCCCCAAAAAACCGAAATTAAATCCCAAAAAAACCCACAAAAAATCCCAAAAACCCGCAAAAAAATTTAAAAAAAAATCCCCAAAAAATCCCAGAAAAAAAACTTTAAAAAAACCCCCAAAAAATTAAAAAACAATCCCAAGAAAATCCCAAAAAATCCCAAAAGACCACAAAAAATCCAAAAAAATCCCCCAAAAAATAATAAAAAAAACCTTTAAAAAAATCCTCAAAAATCAAAATACAATCCCAAGAAAATCCCAAAAAATCCCAAAAACCCGCAAAAAAATTTAAAAAAAATCCCCAAAAAATCCCAGAAAAAAAAAAACTTTAAAAAAAACCCAAAAATCAAAATACAATCCCAAGAAAATCCCAAAAAATCCCAAAAGACCACAAAAAATAAAAAAAAAAATCCCCCAAAAAATTCCCCAAAAAAAACTTAAAAAAATTCCTCAAAAATCAAAATACAATCCCAAGAAAATTCCAAAAAATCCCAAAAACCAACAAAAAAATTTAAAAAAATCCCCCTAAAAATCCCAGAAAAAAAACACTTTAAAAAACTCCCCAAAAATCAAAATACAGTCCCAAGAAAATCCCAAAAGACCTCAAAAAATTAAAAAAATCCCATTTAAAAAAACTTTAAAAAACCCCCCAAAAAAATCAAAATGCAATCCCAAGAAAATCCCAAAAGACCTCAAAAAATTAAAAAAATCCCATTTAAAAAAACTTTAAAAAACCCCCCAAAAAAATCAAAATGCAATCCCAAGAAAATTCCAAAAAATTCAAAAAAATCCCCAAAAAATTCAAAAAAATCCCCCCAAAATTCCAGAAAATACAAACTTCAAAAACCCCCCAAAAATAAAAATACAATCCCAAGAAAATCCCAAAAAACCCAAAAAAATTTTAAAAAATCATCAAAAAATCTCCCAAAAATCCCAAAAAACCCAAAAAAATAAAAATGCAATCTCAAGAAAATCCAAAAAAATTCAAAAAAATCCCCCAAAAATTCCAGAAAATACAAATGTAAAAAAAACCCCAAAAATAAAAATACAATCTCAAGAAAATCCAAAAAAATCCCAAAAAACTTTAAAAAATCATCAAAAAATCTCCCAAAAATCCCAAAAAACCACCAAAAAATAAAAAAAAATCCCAGAAAAAAAAATCTTATAAAAACCCCAAAAATCCCCCAAAAAATCATTTTAAAACCCCCAAAAATCTGGGTTAAAATCCCATTTTTTTGCCCCTTCCAGCCCCGTTCGTGCTGCAGGTGGCCTCGTTCTGCTCGCTGGCCGCCGACGGCTCCTTGGTGGCCACCAACGGCTCTCAGGAGGTGCTGGTGGCCCTGTCCACGATGCCACTGGTGTGCGGGGACCTTCGGGGACCCCGCGCCGGCGCCTGCCAGCAGGGGGGACCCCTGGGGGCCCTGGGGGACGGCCTGGTGGTGGCGCTGGGCAGGGACCCCCGGTGGGGACAGCGGCTGCAGCAGCGCCAGCGGCTCTGCCAGGAGCTGCCCAGGAGCGTGTGGCCACCGCCCAGAGGTGAGGGGACACCGGGGACACCGGGGACACCGGGGACACTGGGGACACTGGGGACATCTGGGAACCTTGAGGACATTGGGGGGATTGGAGATGTTGGAGACATCTGAGGGCTTTGAGAACATTGGGGACATTGGGGGCATTGGGGACATTGGGGACACTGGGGACATTGGAGGCATTGGGGACATTGGGGGTGTTGGGGACATTTGGGACCTTGGGGACATCATTGGGGGGATTGGGGACATTGGAGATGTTGGAGACATCTGAGGGCTTTGAGAACATTGGGGACATTGTGGGCACTGGGGACATTGGGGGCACTGGGGACATTGGGGACACTGGGGACATTGGAGGCATTGGGGACATTGGGGACATTGGGGGTGTTGGGGACATTGGGGACACTGGGGACATTGGGGACATTGGAGATGTTGGAGACATTGGGGAGCTTTGAGGACGTTGGGGACATTGGGGACATTTGAGGATATTTGGGACATTGGGGACATGGAGGACATCACGGTCGTTAGGGACACAGAGGACATTTGGGGACATTTTGGGCATTTTAGGACCATTTAGGACCATTTGGGGTAAATTTTGGCGGCATTTTGTGGAACATTGGCGGCCATTTTGGGACACATCTGGGGCCACATTTGGGGCCATTTTGGGGCCACTTTGAGACCATTTCAGGGCCAATTTGGGCCCATTTGGGGACACATTTGGGGACATATTTGGGGCCATTTTGAGACCATTTTGGGGCCATTTTGGGTACCCTGGCAGCCATTTTGGGGCCCATTAGCGGCCATTTTGTGGAGGACATTTTGATCACCTCAGGACATTGGCGGCCATCTTGGGGCCATTTTGAGCCCCATTTTCGCCATTTTGGCGCCATTTTGAGCCCGTTTTTCGCCATTTTTCGGCCATTTGGTGACACAAAGCCACCTCCACGACGTCCCTTTGTGTCCCCTCAGCGCCACCGCAGCTGCGCATCGTCCCCGAGCGCTCGGGCCCCGCGCTGGCCCTGGTGTGCCACGCCTGGGGCTTCTCCCCCGCCGAGATCACCCTGAGGTGGCTCCGCAACGGAGCCAGCGTTGGGGACACACTTGGGGCCAGCGTTGGGGACACCCTTGGGGACACATTTTGAGGCACATTTGGGGCACAATTTGGCGCCATTTTGGGGACCATTTTGGGATCATTTTGGGGCAAATTTTGGCGCCATTTTGGGGAACATTGGCAGCCATTTTAGGACACATTTGGGGCCATTTTGGGACCATTTTGAGACCATTTCAGGGCTAATTTGGGGACACATTTGGGGACAGGTTTGAGGCCATTTTGGGACCATTTTGGCCCATTTTGGGTACCCTGGCAGCCATTTTGGGGCCAATTAGTGGCCATTTTGTGGAGGACATTTTGATCACCTCAGGACATTGGCGGCCATCTTGGGGCCATTTTGAGCCCCATTTTCGCCATTTTGGCGCCATTTTGAGCCCGTTTTTCGCCATTTTTCGGCCATTTGGTGACACAAAGCCACCTCCACGACGTCCCTTTGTGTCCCCTCAGCGCCACCGCAGCTGCGCATCGTCCCCGAGCGCTCGGGCCCCGCGCTGGCCCTGGTGTGCCACGCCTGGGGCTTCTCCCCCGCCGAGATCACCCTGAGGTGGCTCCGCAACGGGGCCAGCGTTGGGGACACCCTTGGGGACAGCGTTGGGGACACCGTTGGGGACACTTCAGGACAAAGCCGGGTGCTTCCGGTGGGGGACGGAACGTTCCGGACGCAGGCGACGATCCAGGTGCCACCGGGGACGTCTGGGGACACTTTCGAGTGCGTGGCGCTGCACCCCACCCTGAAGGAGCCCCTCAGTGTCACATGGGGTGAGGAAATCTTGGGGAATTTTGGGGTAATTTTGTGGTTTTTGGGATTTGAGGGAATTTTTGGGGATTTTTTTGGGAATTTTTTGAATTTTTTTTAATTTTTATTGGAATTTTGAGTGTTTTTTTACGATTTTTTGATAATTTTTTTTGGGTTTTATCAGGATTTTTAACAATTTTGTGGTTTGGCGGGTTTGGGATTTTGAGGAATTTTTTGTGGAATTTTGAGGAATTTTTTGAGGGTTTATTCCAATTTTCTTTTTAATTTTGGGCAATTTATTTTCATTTTTGGGGGGTGGATTTTAAACATTTTTCAGATGAATTTCTTTTAATTTTGGGTGGAATTCTTTTAATTTTTGAGAAATTTTTTTTACATTTTTGGGGGTGGTTTTTTTTGGGGGGGGATTTTTTAAAAATTTCTGGGTGGATTTCTTTTAATTTTGGGGTAGATTTAAAAAATTTTTGGACGGTTTTTAAAATTTTGGTTGGATTTCTTTGAATTTTGGGTAGATTTTTTTTTTTATTTTGGGGGTTGGATTTTATTTAATTTCTGGGTGGATTTCTCTGAAGTTTAGATTTTTTTAAATTTTGGGGAAATTTTTTAATATTTATGTGGGTGAATTTGTTTAAATTTTTAAGTGAATTTATTTGAATTTTGGGTGGATTTTTTTAATTATTGGGGAAAATTTTTTTTTTAAATTTCTGGGGTGAATTTAAAAAAAAATTAGGAGTATTTTTTTAATTATGGAAAAAAATTTAAACAATTTAAGTGGGATTATTTTTTTTAAATTCTGTGTGAATTTCTTTGAATTTCAGGGGCATTTTTTTAATTTTTGGGGGTGAATTTTTTAAATTTTGGGGAAATTTTTTTTAAAAATTTCTGGGGTGAATTTAAAAAAAAATTAGGAGTATTTTTTTAATTATGGAAAAAAATTTAAACAATTTAAGTGGGATTATTTTTTTTAAATTCTGTGTGAATTTCTTTGAATTTCAGGGGCATTTTTTTAATTTTTGGGGGTGAATTTTTTAAATTTTGGGTGATTTTGTCCCATTTTTGTCCCCGCAGCCCCAGGATTGTCCCCAAGGTTGTCCCTCCTGGTGGCCCTGGCGGTGCTGGCGCTGATCCTGGGGCTCCTCCTCTTCACCTTCGGCCTCTGCCGCTACCTCCGGACAGGTGACAACGAGGGGACACTTTGATGGCACTTTTGGTCACTTTTATGGCATTTTTTGTCCATTTTATGTCACTTTTTGTCACTTTTTGTCCATTTATTGTCATTTTTTGTCACTTTTATGTCAATTTTTGTCCTTTTTGTGTCATTTTTTGTCCATTTATTGTCGTTTATTGTCATTTTTTGTCACTTTTTTGTCATTTTTATGCTGTTTTTCTTGCTGTTTTGTCCCATTTTGTTGTGTTTTGTCCTTTTTGTGTCATTTTTTGTCCATTTATTGTCATTTTTTGTCACTTTTTTGTCATTTTTATGCTGTTTTTCTTGCTGTTTTGTCCCATTTTGTTGTGTTTTGTCCTTTTTGTGTCACTTTTTGTCCATTTTATGTCACTTTTTATCACTTTTTTGTCATTTCTTGTCACTCTTTTGCTGTTTTTTCTTGCTTTTTGTCCCATTTTGTTGTGTTTTGTCCTTTTGTGTTACTTTTTGTCCATTTTATGTCAATTTTGTCCATTTATTGTCATTTTTGGTCACTTTTATGTCACTTTTCGTCACTTTTATGGCAGTTTTTGTCCATTTATTGTCATTTTTGGTCACTTTTATATCACTTTTTGTCCATTTTATGGCACTTTTTGTCCATTTATTGTCATTTTTTGTCACTTTTATGTCACTTTTTATCACTTTCTCGAAATTTTTGGCACTTTTATGCTGTTTTTTCTTGGGTTTTTGTCCCATTTTGTTGTGTTTTGTCCTTTTTGTGTCACTTTTTGTCCATTTTATGTCACTTTTTGTCCATTTATTGTCATTTTTTGTCATTTTATGTCATTTTTTGTCCATTTTTGTCCTTTTTTGCCCACTTTTCTCTCATTTCAATCTCATTTTTGTCCCTGCAGGTTACACCCCACTCCCTGGTGGCTCCCACAAAGGTGAGGGACCCAACGTCACCTCCTGTCACTTTTGTCACCTTTTTTTGTCATTTTTTGTCACTTTTCCCACTTTTTTTGTCACTTTTCCCCCTTTTTTGTCACTTTTCCCCCATTTTCTGTCATTTTTTGTCCCTTTTTCTCATTTTTTGTCCATTTTTTCTCACTTTTTCTCCTTTTCCTCCCCCTTTTCTGTCCCTTCTTCTTCATTTTTGTCGCTTTTGTCCCTTTTTTGTTGCTTTTTCTCCCTTTTTTCTCCTTTTTTGAACGATTTTTGTCACTTTTCTGTCATTTTTGGTCACTTTTGTCACCTTTTTTTGTCATTTTTTGTCACTTTTCCCCCTTTTTTTGTCACTTTTCCCCCTTTTCTGTCATTTTTTGTCCCTTTTTCTCATTTTTTGTCCATTTTTTCTCACTTTTTCTCCTTTTCCTCCCCCTTTTCTGTCCATTCTTCTTCATTTTTGTCGCTTTTGTCCCTTTTTTGTTGCTTTTTCTCCTTTTTTGAACAATTTTTGTCACTTTTCTGCCATTTTTGGTCACTTTTCTGTCCCTATTTGTAATTTTTTGTCCATTTCCCTCTCTTTTTATCCCTTTTCTGTTCCCTTTTGTTGATTTTTGTCTTTTTTTTCTCCTTTTCTGACACTTTTTCTCCTTTTTCCACTTTTTAAATCTCTATTTATCCATTTTTTGTCAATTTTTGTCCTTTCTTGTCCCTTTTTTTCCTTCCCCCACCTTTCTGTGCCTTTTAATTGCTTTTTCCTCCTTTTTTGTCACTTTTTTCTCCTTTTTTCCCACTTTTTCTCCCTTTTTTGTCACCATTTGTCCCTTTAATCTCTATTTTCCTCATTTTTCCTCCCTTTTTATTGCTTTTTTCATCATTTTTTCACTTTTTCATCCATTTTGTTGCTTTTTTGTCCATTTTTACTGCTTTTTTCTCTTTTTTTTTCACTTTCTCTCCCTTTTTGCTGCTTTTTTGTCACTGTTTGTCCCTTTTTTGTCTTTTTTTGTCCCTTTTTTGTCATTTTTTATCCTTTCCCCCCATTTTTCTCCCTTTTTCTCCCTTTTTTCTCCATTTTTTCACTTTTTCTCCCTTTCTGTTGCTTTTTTCTCCCATTTTTGTCTATTTTTGCCTCATTTTTTGCCCATTTTTGCCCATTTTTGCCCCATTTTTTCCCTGCAGGTTACACCCCCCTCCCCGGTGACACCTACGCAGGTGAGGGACCCTCGATGTCACCCTCGGCCACTTCTTTGTCCCTTTTTCCCCCTTTTTTCCCCCATTTTTTGTCACTTTCCCTTCCCAGGGAGCATCTGAGGAACCTCCCAGGGCGGTGACGGCGGCGGGGACCAAAAACCCGAAAATCACCCCAAAAATCACCCCAAAAATCCCCCCAAAATCCCCCAAACCTAGCCCAAAACTCCCTCAAAAATCCCCCCAAAAATCCCCCAAATCCAGCCCAAAAATCCCCCCAAAATCCCAAAAATTCCCCTTAAAACCCCCCCAAAATCCCCCAAATCCAGTGCAAAAATCCACCCCAAAATCACAATAAAAATCCAAGAAAATCCCTAAAAATTCTCCCAAATCCCGCCCAAAAATCCACCCCAAAATCCCATTAAAAGATCCCAAAAAATCCCAAAAATCCCCTAAAAATCCCATTTAAAAACCCCAATATCACCAAAAATCCCCTCAAAATCCCACCAAAAAACCCAAAAAATTCCATTTAAAAAACCCAAAAAATTCCCTAAAAATCCCCCTTAAATCCCATTTTTAAAAATACCAAAAATTCCCCAAAATCCCAATAAAAATCCCAAAAATCCTCTCTAAAAACCCCCCAAATCCCACCTAAAATCCACCCTAAAATCCCATTAAAATATCAAAAAAAATTCCCAAAAATCCCATTTAAAAAACCCAAAAATCCCACCAAAAAACCCCAAAAATTCCTTTAAAATCCCCCTTAAATCCCATTTTAAAAAACACCAAAAATTCCCCCAAATCCCCCTTAAATCCCATTAAAAATCCCCAAAAAATCTCCCAAAATCCCACCCAAAAATCCCCTTTAAATCCCATTTAAAACCCCCCAAAAAACCCCCAAAAATCCCCCCAAAATCCCCAAAAAAATCCCCAAATTCCCCCTAAAAATCCCATTAAACCCCAAAAAATCTCCCCAAAAATTCCCCAAAATTTCCCCGTTGTGAAAAATAAAAGTGGTGAAATTTTGGGGGGGATTTTTTTGGATTTTGGAAGAATTTGTGGGGGGGATTTTTTGGGGATTTTTGCAGGAATTTTTTTTAGGATTTTGAGGGAAATTTGGGGAGGAATTTTGGCATATTTTGGGTAAGGAGTGGTCCGGGGGGGTTCAGTTTTGGGGTCCCCAAAACGCCCCCAAAAAGGGGGTCCCGCGTAAATCTGCCTAGCAACCTATGACGTCACACACATAACGACCCGTGATTGGTCAGCGCTCCTCAGCCTCGCTTAATGGGTGCCCTCCCATTCCTCGCCCACGCGTGAGCGGCCATTTCCCCTCCGCGTGTCATCTCCAGTCCCCTCTTTGTCCACTTTTTTACCTTTTTATCACATTTTTGTCACTTCCGCGCGTGTTTTTACCCCTTCAAAGCTCCCATTTTCCTCCCACGCGTGTTTTTACCCCCTCAAAAGGAACCCCGGCGGCCTTTGAGGCGAATGCCCGTAACCAACATGGCGGCCGCGTCCGTAACATCGCTACAGCGCATGCGTAATACACGCAGTGCGGGCTGGAAGGGCGGAAGTTTTGTGCCGTACAGCAAAATTGCGCGTGCGCCACCGGAAGTGGGCCCCTGCCCGCTATATAAACGGCAGGGAAGCCCCGTAGTGCCCTTTTTGCCGGGTCGGAGAAGGAGCCGCCGCCATGTGAGGGGGGAGAGCGGGAAAAGGGGGAATTTTCCGGAAAAAATGGGATTTGTGAGGGAAAAAATGGGATTTGTGAGGGGAAAATAGGGATGGGGAAGGCGGCGGGGTGGGAATTTGGGCGGTGAGGGCCGGGGAAAGGGGGAAAAATGGGGATGGCAGCGGTGAGGGGGGAGCGGCCATGAGGGGAAGGGGGGGGGGAAGCGGCGGTCTCGGGTTTCTTAATTTGGTTTTAAATTAAAAATTTGCCTTGGGATTGGGGAGTTTAGGGAGGGAAAAGGGGGATTGGGAAAAGGTTGAGGGGAAATACTGAGAAAAGGGAGGAAAAAAAAGGAATAAGAGTCGGAAAAGAGGAAAAACTGGAAAAATGGGATTTAGAGCAGAGGAATTTTTTTTCTCCATTTTTCTCATATTTTCTCCCCAATTTTCCCCCTTTCTTCCCTACTTTTCCTCACATTTTTTCTCTTTTTTGTATATTTTTTTCAAACACTTTTTCCCACTTCCCCCCCATATTTTCCCCACATTTCTCCCACTTTTTCCCACTTGTTTCCCCACTCTTCCCCCCACTTTTCCCCACATTTTTCCTCCTATTTTTCCCCACATTTCTCCCACTTTTTCCCACTTCTTTCCCCACTTTTCCCCACATTTTTCCTCCTATTTTTCCCCACATTTCTCCCACTTTTCCCCCCACTTTTTCCTCTTTTTTTCCTCCTTTTTCATATGTTTTTTCACACATTCTTCCCACTTTTCCCCACATTTTTCCCCCATATTTTTTCCTCATTTCTCCTCTCATTTTCTCACTTTTCCCCCAAATTTTTTCCCACATTTCTTCCACTTTCCCCTCTTTTTTCCTCATTTTTCATATATTTTTTCACGCATTTTCCCCCAGATTTTTCTCCTCTTTCCCCATATTTTTTCCCACACTTTTCCCTCATTTTCCCACTTTTCCCTCAAATTTTCATATGTTTTTTCACACATTCTTCCCACTTTTCCCCACATTTTTCCTCCTATTTCCCCCCCTTTTTTTTTCTTTTTCATATATTTTTTCACACATTTTTTCACACTTTTTTCCTCTTTTCCCCATATTTTTCCCCTCATTTTCCCTCTCATTTTCTCACTTTTTTCTCATATTTTTCCCACTTTTCCCCACATATTTTTCCCATCTTTTTTCCCCCTTTTTTCTTCCTTTTTCACATGTTTTTTCCCTGCTTTTTCTCCTCTTAATCCATATTTTTCCCCACATTTTTCCCCTCATTTTCTTACTTTTCCCCCCAAATTTTTTCCCACTTTTCTCCCCATTTTCTTCTCTTTCCCCCCTTTTTTTTCTCTATTTTCATATATTATTTCCCATATTTTTCCCCTCATTTTCACACTTTTCCCCACATTTTTCCCCCATATTTTTTCCTCATTTCTCCTCTCATTTTCTCACTTTTCCCCCAAATTTTTTCCCACATTTCTTCCACTTTCCCCTCTTTTTTCCTCATTTTTCATATATTTTTTCACGCATTTTCCCCCAGATTTTTCTCCTCTTTCCCCATATTTTTTCCCACACTTTTCCCTCATTTTCCCACTTTTCCCTCAAATTTTTTCCCACATTTCCCCCTCATTTCTCCCCATTTTTCCCACATTTTTCCCCCTTTTTGTCTCCTTTTTCATACATTTTTTCACACATTTTCCCACATTTTTCCCCATATTTTTTCCCACATTTTCCCCCTCATTTTCTCACTTTTTTCTCATATTTTTCCCACTTTTCCCTCAAATTTTTTCCCACATTTTCCCCCTCATTTTCTCACTTTTCCCCCCAAATTTTTTCAATTTTTTCCCACATTACCCCCCACATGTTCCCCCCACTTTTTCTTCTTTTTGCATGTATTTTTTCACTTTTTTTCACATTTTTTTTCTCTTTTCCCCATATTTTTCCCCTCATTTTCCCTCTCATTTTCTCACTTTTCCCCCATATTTTTCTCACTTTTCCCCACATATTTTTCCCATCTTTTTTCCCCCTTTTTTCTTCCTTTTTCACATGTTTTTTCCCTGCTTTTTCTCCTCTTAATCCATATTTTTCCCCACATTTTTCCCCTCATTTTCTTACTTTTCCCCCCAAATTTTTTCCCACTTTTCTCCCCATTTTCTTCTCTTTCCCCCCTTTTTTTTCTCTATTTTCATATATTATTTCCCATATTTTTCCCCTCATTTTCACACTTTTCCCCACATTTTTCCCCCATATTTTTTCCTCATTTTCCCTCTCATTTCCTCATTTTCCCTCCAATTTTTTCCCCATTTTTCCCCTGCTTTTTCCTCCTTTTTTTCTCCTTTTTCATATATTTTTTCTCACATTTTCCCCCTCATTTTGCCACTTTTCCCCCCATATTTTTTCCCACTTTTCCCCTCATTTCCCCCCTCACTTTCCCCCCCATTTCCCCCCATTTTTCCCACATTTTCCCCCTTTTTTTCTAATTTTTCATCTATTTTTTCCCACGTTTTCCCCCATATTGTTTCCCACATTTTCCCCCTCATTTTCTTGCTTTTCCCCCCAATTTTTTTTTCCACTTTTTCCCACTTTCCCCCCCATTTTCCCCACATTTTTCCCAACTTTTCCCATTTTTTTCCCCCCAGCATGACCGACTGGGAGACGGCTCCGGCCGTGACCGAGACCCCGGACATCAAATTGTTCGGCAAGTGGAGCACGGACGACGTCCAGATCAACGACATCTCCCTGCAGGTGGGAACCCCCAAAATTCCTGGGAATTTGGGGCTGGAATTCCCAAATTTTCTTGGGAATTCGGGGCTGGAATTCCTGGGAATTTGGGGCTGGAATTCTCAGAAATGGGAATGTGGGGTTGGGGCAGGAGCACGGACGACGTCCAGATCAACGACATCTCCCTGCAGGTGGGAACCCCCAAAATTCCTGGGAATTTGGGGCTGGAATTCCCAAATTTTCTTGGGAATTCGGGGCTGGAATTCCTGGGAATTTGGGGCTGGAATTCTCAGAAATGGGAATGTGGGGTTGGGGCAGGAGCACGGACGACGTCCAGATCAACGACATCTCCCTGCAGGTGGGAACCCCCAAAATTCCTGGGAATCTGGGGCTGAAATTCCTGGAGTTTGGGGCTGGAATTCCCAAATTTCCAGAGGAATTTGGGGCAAGAAATCCAGGGAATTTGGGGTTGGAATTCCTGGAGATTTGGACTCGAATATTCAAATCTCGATGGGAATTTTGGGCTGGAATTCCCAATTTTCCATGAGAGTTTAGGGCTGGAATTCGTGGAGTTTGGGGCTGGAATTCCCAATTTTCCATGAGAGTTTAGGGCTGGAATTCCTGGAGTTTGGGGCTGCAATTCCCAATTTTCCGTGAGAGTTTAGGGCTGGAATTCGTGGAGTTTGGGGCTGGAATTCCCACATTTCCATTGGAATTCCTGGAGATTTGGACTCTAATATTCAAATTTCTATGGGAATTTTGGGCTGGAATTCCCAATTTTCCATGAGAGTTTAGGGCTGGAATTCGTGGAGTTTGGGGCTGGAATTCCCAATTTTCCATGAGAGTTTAGGGCTGGAATTCCTGGAGTTTGGGGCTGGAATTGCCAAATTTTCATGGGAATTTTGGGTTGGAATTCCTGGAATTTGGGGCTGGAAATTCCAAATTTCTATGGGAATTTGCAGCTGGAATTCCCAAATTTCCATGAGAGTTTGGGGCTGGAATTCCCAAATTTTCATGGAATTCCTGGAGTTTGGGGCTGGAATTTCCAAATTTCCATGAGAATCTGGGAAGTTTCCTACAGGTTGGGATTTTTTGGAATTCTGGAGGGTATTTGGGTGTTCAGAATCACAAATCCAACCCCAAAATTCCCAAATTTCCCAAAAATTCCCAAATTTTTTCGGATTCCATCACACTCACTCCGTGGGGCCTTACATGGCCAAGAATATTTTCATTTTTATGAGATTTTTATGGCATTTTTATGGGATTTGGGCCAAAATTTCACGATTTTTGGGGCTTTTGACCCCAAAACTGATCTTAAAATTCCCAAAATTTTGGGAATTCCCACATTTTTTAGGATTACATCATAATAGAGCAGAAATACACCGAGAGCCTCCCTCAGTGGGCATTAGTGGAATGGAAAATCTTTGACTTTTGACGCGATTTGAGCCAGAAATTCGCGATTTTTGGGGTTTTCGACCCCAAAACTGATCCCAAAATTCCCCAAATTTTTGGGAATTCCCAAATTTTTAGGCTTCTATTATAATAAAGACGAAATACACCAGGTACCTTCTATGTTTTGTGTTAGCGTGACGGAAAATATTCAAATTTTGACGCGATTTGAGCCAGAAATTCGCGATTTTTGGCGATTTTAACCCCAAAACTCATCCCAAAATTCCCAAAATTTTGGGAATTCCCAAATTTTTCAGGCTTTAATCATAATAGAGCAGAAATACACCAGGTACTGTTTTCCTCCATGTTAGCGGAATGGAAAATCTTTGAATTTTGACGCGATTTGAGCCAGAAATTCGCGATTTTTGGTGCTTTCGACCCCAAAACTGATCCCAAAATTTTGGGAATTCCCAATTTTTTCAGGATTACATCGCCGTGAAGGAGTTGAGCCAGAAATTCGCGATTTTTGGCGATTTTAACCCCAAAACTCATCCCAAAATTCCCAAAATTTTGGGAATTCCCAAATTTTTCAGGCTTTAATCATAATAGAGCAGAAATACACCAGGTACTGTTTTCCTCCATGTTAGCGGAATGGAAAATCTTTGAATTTTGACGTGATTTGAGCCAGAAATTCGCGATTTTTGGCGCTTTTGACCCCAAAACTGATCCTAAAATTCCCACAATTTTGGGAATTCCCAAATTTTTTAGGAATTCCCAAATTTTTTAGGATTACATCATAATAGAGAAGAAATACACCAGGGACACTTTTACTTCATGTTAGCGGAATGGAAAATCTTTGAATTTTGACGTGATTTGAGCCAGAAATTCGCGATTTTTGGCGCTTTTGACCCCAAAACTGATCCCAAATTTTCCCAAATTTTGGGAAATTCGCGATTTTTGGGGTTTTCGACCCCAAAACTGATCCTAAAATTCCCAAAATTTTGGGATTTCCCAAGTTTTTTAGGATTACATCATAACAAAGGAGAAAGATAGGTACTCTCTAGGTACTCTCTTACTCCATGTTAGTGGAATGGAAAATACTCAAATTTTGACGCGATTTGAGCCAGAAATTCGCGATTTTTGGTGCTTTCTACCCCAAAACTGATCCCAAAATTTTGGGAATTCCCAATTTTTTCAGGATTACATCGCCGTGAAGGAGAAATATGCCAAGTACCTGCCGCACTCGGCGGGGCGTTACGCCGCCAAGCGCTTCAGGAAGGCGCAGTGCCCCATCGTGGAGCGCCTGACCAACTCCATGATGATGCACGGCCGCAACAACGGCAAGAAGCTCATGACCGTCAGGATTGTCAAGCACGCCTTCGAAATCATCCACCTGCTCACTGGGGAGGTGAGGGGAGCCCAAAAAATGGGGGGAATCGGGGAAAAATGGGGAAAAAATGGGGCAAAACACAAAAAACCCCGTGAAAAACGGAGGAAAAATGGGGGTTTTAGGGGGAAAAATGAAAGAAAAATGGGATTTTTTGGGGAAAAAATGGGATTTTTAGGGGGAAAAGTGGGGGAAAAATCAGATTTTTAGGGGGGAAAAAAATTGGATTGTTAGGAGAAAAAAGGGGGGGGAAATGGGGGAAAAATTTGAATTTTCAGTGGGAAAATGGGGTTTTTAGAGGAAAAAATGGAGTTTTTAAGAGGAAAACTAAGGAAAAAATGGGGATTTTATGGAGAAAAGGGGAAAATGGGAAATTTGGGTTGGAAATGGAGAGAAAAAATGGGATTTTAAGGGGAAAAATGGGATTTTTAGGGGGAAAAATGGGGAGAAAATCAGATTTTTAGTAGGGAAAAATTGGATTTTTAGAGGGAAAAAAATTGGATTTTTAGGAGGAAGGATCAGATTTTTAGGAGAAAAAATAAAGAGGGAAATAGGGGAAAAAACTGGAATTTTCAGGGGGAAAATGGATTTAAAATGGGGAATTTTAGGAGGAAAATTGGATTTTTAGGGGGGGGAAATAAGGAAAAAATGGGAATTTTAGGGGGAAAAAGTGAAGGGGAAAATGGGAATTTTAGGTGGGAAATGGGGAGAAAAAATGGGATTTTTTAGGGGGGAAAATGGGAGCAAAATGGGATTTTTTAGAGGGGAAAATGGGAGAAAAATGGGATTTTTAGGGGGAAAATGGGATTTGGGAAGGGGAAAAGGAGGTGGGTTGGAGATTGTCCATCTGCTCACTGGGGAGGTGAGGGGATCCCAAGAAATGGGGGGAAAATGGGGAAAAAATGGGGAAAAATTGCAAAAAACCCCGTGAAAAACGGAGGGAAAATGGGGGTTTTAGGGGGAAAAATGGGATTTTTTTGGGGGAAATAAAAGGGCTTTTTAGGGGAAAAACGGGGTTTGGATAGTAAAAAAGTGGAGAAAGGGATTTTGGGATGAATTTTTTGGGAATCTCCCCCTTTTTCTCTGCCAGAACCCCCTGCAGGTGCTCGTTAACGCCATCATTAATTCGGGTCCCCGCGAGGATTCCACGCGCATCGGCCGCGCCGGCACCGTGCGCA
Source organism: Passer montanus (assembly GCF_014805655.1). Taxonomy (NCBI): domain Eukaryota; kingdom Metazoa; phylum Chordata; class Aves; order Passeriformes; family Passeridae; genus Passer; species Passer montanus. The sequence goes on along the minus strand of NW_024368696.1, from coordinate 374 downwards.
GGCAGGCCGTGGACGTGTCCCCCCTGCGCAGGGTCAACCAGGTAATCCCCACATTTTGAACACTTCCAAGCATTCCCAAATATTCCCAACATTCCCAGCTTTTTTTCCCATTTTTTTCCCATTTTTTCCCCAATTTTTTCTGATTTTTTCCCAATTTTTTTCAATTTTTTCATCATTTTTTCATCATTTTTTTCCCATTTTCATCATGTTTTTCCTATGTTTTGTCTCTGGTTTTCTCCTGTTTTTTCCCCAATTTTCTCCCCTTTTTTTCCTTCAATTTTTCCCAATTTCCCCCATTTTTGGGGATTTTTTCCCCCATTTTTTTGGATTTTTTGCCCACGCACTGTGCGCAGGCAGGCCGTGGACGTGTCCCC
>NW_024368695.1:0-1019 GCF_014805655.1 Passer montanus | reverse complement strand
GGATTTTTGGGGATTCTTTTGAGATGAAATTTTAGGATTTTGGGGGTGGATTTTTGGGATGAAATGTTGGGGTTTGGGAGTGGATTTTTGGGATGGAATTTTGGGATTTTTGGGGTGGATTTTTGGGGTGGAGTTTTGGGATTTTGGGATGGAATTTTTCAGTTTTCAGCTGGATTTTTGAGTATTTTTGGAGTGGATTTTGGGAATTTTTTTGGGATGAAATTTTGGGATTTGGGGGTGGGTGAATTTTTGGGGTGGAATTTTGTGATTTCAGGGTGGATTTTTGGGGAGTTTTTGGGATGAAATTTTGGGACTTGGGGGTGGAATTTTGGGGTGGAATTTTGTGATTTCAGGGTGGATTTTTTGGGAGTTTTTGGGGTGGAATTTTGGGATTTTGGGGTAGAATTTTGGGATGGAATTTTGGGATTTTCAGCTGGATTTTGGGGGTGGAATTTTGAGATTCTGGGTTGGATTTTTGGGTATTTTTGGGGTGGATTTTTGGGGATTCTTTTGAGATGAAATTTTAGGATTTTGGGGGTGGATTTCTGGGATGAAATTTTGGGGTTTGGGGGTGGATTTTTGAGGATGGAATTTTGGGATTTCGGGGGGGATTTTTGGGGTGGAATTTTGGGATTTTGGGGTGGAAATTTGGGATTTTTGGGATGGAATTTTGGGGGTGGTTTTTTGAGGTAGAATTTTGGGACTTGGGGGTAGAATTTTGGGATGGAATTTTAGGATGGAATTTTGGGATTTTGGGGATAGATTTTTGGGTATTTTTGGGATGGAATTGTGGAATTTGGGGTGGATTTTTGGGGGTTTTTCTGGTGGATTTTGTGGATTTTTGGGACTTTGGGGCTGGATTTTAGGGGTGGAGTTTTGGGATTTCAGGGTGGATTTTTGGGAATTTTTGAAGTGGAATTTTGGGATTTTGGGGGTGGAGTTTTGAGACGGAATTTTGGGGTTTGGGGCTGGATTTTTGGGATGAAATTTTGGGGTTTGGGGCTGGATTTCTGGTGCCT
>NW_024368694.1:0-1045 GCF_014805655.1 Passer montanus | reverse complement strand
GAAGGAGGGCTCAAGGCCTTCAGGACAGGTCAGTGTCACTTCTCTATTCTGTGGGTATTCAGGTTTGTTCTCCAAAAACTGAAGTCTTGCATCCCACTGAGGTTTTCGGCATTTAGCTGTCAGGGAGAAAGTGTGAGAATCGTACTCAGTGAGTGAATGCTCAGGCAGGGGAGGGACCAAGGCTTTTCCATGATGAGCTGTGGTTAATGTCAGCATTCAACACCATGAGGAAGCCCAAGGACCGCCAAGAGCAGAAAAAGAGCATGTGCCTGGGCAAGGAGGTGACACAGGGCACTGGGAGAGAGGTGAAAAGTGAGGGGCAGGATCCCCTCCAACTTCCCTGTGACATACAACTCAGGAATAGACTGGGAGATGCAGGGATAGAGAAAACCTGTCCCACACTGAAAGCTTCTAACCCTGTCCATCTTGGAGACTGCTCCCAACTGGGACCTGACTCTGAGCAGTGCCCAGGGTTATCTGCTGTCTCACAGATACAGCACGATGTCCAGTGAGAAGTGCACGTTGCACGGGAGACCTACTGCTTCCCAACTTACCCTTGGTGCAGCTCAGGCTCTGTGCCAACCTGTGCCATGTTCCTGACATGTCCAACACCTCCAAGCATTCTTTGCACATCTGACCGTAGCGAGGGGAGGAGAGTTGTTCACAAAGCAGCTCAGTGTCACCTCTTCACCGACCCAGTAAAATGTCTGGTTTGGGCTAAACTGAAGCTGTGACTCCCACTGGGGCTTCTGGCATCTCTCCGCACAGAGGAGAGGAGAAGTAGCTCATGTAGGCAGGATGGGAAGTGGTCTGCTGGGATATCTCTTGCTCTGATTTGGACAGGGCCCATCTCCTTTGGTTACCACATTCAGCTACTGATCCCTCTCTTGCAGCCTAGAACAGGCAGCAGAGCAGCAATGGAGCAGTCCCATCCATGCCTACTACAGTCTTGCAGGCTTCCCAACTCAGGCTGCATTTGGAAAAGGCTGGGCAGGGACTGAATTCCTTCCCAGTCTTCACACAGAGTTCCATCCCCTCCCACCAC
>NW_024368693.1:0-1056 GCF_014805655.1 Passer montanus | reverse complement strand
GGGCCGCGGGGGCGGCCGAGGCGGCAGCGATGGCAGGGGTGACGCGCGGCGGCAGCGGCGGGCAGCCAGCGCCCGTCCGGGGGATGCTGCGGGGGCAGTGCCGAGTGCAGCCGGGCCGGGTGGAGCGGAGCACGGGACTGCGGGACCGCAGTGCGCGGCGGCAGCGGCGGGACACAGCAGATGCGTGCTGATGACGCGAAACCTGGAAGTCGGAGCAGGGAGGGTTTTCTCCCGTTCCATGGGCACGGCAGGGACACCGGTGGAGAGGGACATGCTCCCGCTGGCTGCGGGTGCTGGCGCAGAGCCAGGGGTACCAGCCCGAGCGGAGATCCAGGCGGAGCGGACCCCAAACGAGATCGGGACTGCGCGGGTCTGGGCGCATCCCTAATGGGACCCGGGCAGAGTGGATGGCGATCCTGGGGAGGAGGGGAGCGTTCCCGAGGGCGCGGCTGCCCCAGAGCCAGTGCAGGCAGGGCGCGGCCGGGCTAGGGCATTCCTTTCCCCACCCCTGGGGTGGCGCAGGCTGAGGCTGTGCCGGAGCAGGCGGAGACGGGCACGGGCAGATGGTCCTGAGGCACCGCCCGGTCACAGCTGCAGGCAGCCACAGCAGCCGGCACATCGCAGCAATGCAAACAGGCATCTGAGCAAAAACAGGCCAGTAAATCTCTTCAAGAGCAGGATGGAAAACTTCTGAGAATTCTCACAGTGCTTTATCCAGCTTTTTAACAGGGCAACTCCACAGAAAATGCGGCAGATGTTATATGGGGCACTTCACCCAGCTCTTCCACAGGCCAATTCCATAGAAGTGATGGCAGCAGCATTTGCTGGGGGGGCCATGCTTCAAATGTAGAAGACATGGACAGGTGGAAAATGAACTGTCCAGAATCTTCATTAGAAAAGTGAGAAAGCACCACATCTTTGCCCAAGATTCAGAAAGACAGAAAAGAGAACCCTATGCAAATTAATGTTAACTCTAAATATGATATAGATAGAAATATTATATTGTGAAAAATAATTCCCAGAGAGAAAAAATGTCATGTAAAGATGAAAGTATTA
>NW_024368692.1:0-1021 GCF_014805655.1 Passer montanus | reverse complement strand
AAAATCCCCAAAAAATCTCCAAAAAATCCTAAAAAATTCCCTTAAAAAGTCCCCAAAATTTAAAAAAAATCCACAAAAGTAAAAAAAAAAAATCTAAAAATTTCAAAAAAAATCCGCAAAAATAAAGAAAAAATTTCCAAAAAAATCCCCCAAAATTCCAGAAAAATTCCCCAAAAAAATCCCCAAAATTTTTTAAAAATCCCCCAAAATCTCAAAAGCAATTTCTCAAAAAATCGCCCAAAAATCGCCCAAAAATTAAAAAAATTCCCAAAAAATTTCCCAAAAATTCTCAAAAAATTTTAAAAATCCCCCCAAAAATTAAAAAAAATTCCCCAAAAACTCCCAAAAAATCTGAAAAAAATTTTAAAATCCCCAAAAAGAAATAAAAATCCAAAAAAAATCCCCCCAAAAATTAAACAAACACCCCCAAAAAATTCCAAAATTCCAAAAATCCCCAAAAACCTCGAAAAATTCCCAAAAAACCCCGAAATTCCCGCCAAAATCCGCCCCAAAATCTCCAATTTTTGCCCCAATTTTTGCCCCGGGCCCGGGAAAGGGGCGGGGCTTAAAGGAAGGGGCGGGGCTTAAAGGGAAGGGGCGGGGCTTGAGGGGAAGGGGGCGTGGCCAGGCCGCATCCTGCCCGAGGTGAAGCCGAGATGGTGAGAGGGGAAATTTGGGGGGAAAAACGGGGATTTTGGGAAATTTGGGAGGAATTTGGGGGATTTTGGGGAGATTTGGGGGAAATTTTGGGGAAATGTGGGGATTTTGGGGAGATTTCGGGGGAATTTGGGGAAATCTGGGGGAAAATTTGGGGGATTTTGGGGGAAATTTGGGGCAAAATTGGGAAATTTGGGGGTGAAAATTGGAGAATTTGGGAAAATGGGGGGAAAATTTGGGGATTTTGGGGACATTTGGGAGAATTTTGGGGAGATTTGGGGGAAAATTTTGGGGAATTTGGGGAAATTTGGGGGAAGTTGGAGGAATTTGAGAAAAATTTTTGGGGGATTTTGGGGAAATTTGG
>NW_024368691.1:0-1021 GCF_014805655.1 Passer montanus | reverse complement strand
AATTTAGCCCCAAAATTGTGGGAAATTTCTCCTGACATTGGAGGAATTTAGCCCCAAAATTGTGGGACATTTCGCCTGACATTGGAGGAATTTAGCCCCAAAACTGTGGGACATTTCGCCTGAAATTGAGGAATTTAGCCCCAACATTGTGGGAAATTTCGCCTGAAATTGAGGAATTTAGCCCCAAAATTGTGGGAAATTTCGCCTGAAATTGTAGGAATTTAGCCCCAAAATTGTAGGAATTTAGCCCCAAAATTGTGGGAAATTTCGCCTGAAATTGAGGAATTTAGCCCCAAAATTGTGGGAAATTTCACCTGAAATTGAGGAATTTAGCCCCAAAATTGTGGGAAATTTCGCCTGAAATTGAGGAATTCTAGCCTAAAATTGTGGCAGTTTTATACCATAATTTAGGGGATTTGAGCCCAAATTTGAGGGGATTTGACCCTAAAATTGTGGGAATTTGAGATCAAAATTGCGGGAATTTTATCCTAAAACAGAGGGAAATGATTCCCAAAATTGAGGAAATTTTAGCCTAAAATTCAGGGGATTGAACCCCAAAATCGAGGGAATTTTAGCCCAAAATTGAGGGGATTGACACCAGAATTGTGGAAAATTTATGCTAAAATGGAGGAAATTTATCGCCAAAATTAAGAGGATTTTATCCCAAAACTGAGGGAATTTTATACCAAAATTGTGGGAATTTGACATCGAAATTGTGGAGATTTTATCCCAAAATTGAGGAAATTTTTATCCCAAAATTCAGGGGATTTGATGCCAAAATTGATGGAATTTTAGCCTGAAATTGAAGGAATTTTATCCCAAATTTCAGGGGATTGGACCCCAAAATTGTGGGAAATTTATCCTAAAATGGAGGTAATTATTCCCAAAATTGAGGGAATTTTAGCCCAAAATTCAGGGTATTGAGCACCAAAATGGAAGGAATTTGATCCCAAAATTCAGGGATGTGATGCCAAAATTGAAGGAATATTAGCCCCAAAATTCTGGGGATTTGACCCTAAAA
>NW_024368690.1:0-1021 GCF_014805655.1 Passer montanus | reverse complement strand
AAAATTCCAATTTTTTTGCACAAAAATTCAATTTTTTTTTACTTGTTTCAGCCAATATTGATATTTTATTAATTAGTAATTAAAGAATTTAATTTATGTTCTTGTATCAAAAAATCCTCTATTTTTTTTCCCTTTTTTCCCCCATTTTTTAGCCCAAAAATACCAATTTTTTGGCCAAAAATCCACTTTTTTTTTTCTCCCATACAAGCCAAAATTCCCCTTTTTTCCCAAATTTTTATTAATTTTCCCCACATTTTTCTTCATTTTTCCCCAAAACTTTTGTTAATTTTCCCAAAATTTTGTTATTTTCCCAAAAATATTTGTTGTTTCTCCCAAAATCCTCATTAATTTCCCCAAAATTTTTGTTAATTTTCCCAAATTTCGGTTAATTTTTCCCAAATTTTCGTTAATTTTCCCCTAAATTTTGGTTAATTTTTCCCAAATCTTCATTAATTTTTCCCAAATTTTCATTAATTTTTCCCAAATTTTCGTTAATTTTCCCTTAAATTTTTTTTGTTAATTTTCCAAATTTTGGTGAATTTTTCCCAAATTTTCGTTAATTTTCCCCTAAACTTTTTTTGTTAATTTTCCCAAATTTTGGTTAATTTTTCCCAAATTTTCGTTAATTTTCCCCTAAATTTTTTTTGTTAATTTTCCCAAATTTCGGTGAATTTTTCCCAAATTTTCGTTAATTTTCCCCTAAACTTTTTTTGTTAATTTTCCCAAATTTTGGTTAATTTTTCCCAACTTTTCGTTAATTTTCCCCTAAACTTTCTTTGTTAATTTTCCTAAATTTCGGATAATTTTTCCCAAATTTTCATTAATTTTCCCTTAAATTTTTGTTAATTTTTCCCAAATTTTCATTAATTTTCCCGAATTTTCGTTAATTTTCCCCTATTTTTTTGTTAATTTTCCCAAATTTTGGTTAATTTTTCCCAACTTTTCGTTAATTTTCCCCTAAACTTTCTTTGTTAATTTTCCTAAATTTCGGATAATTTTTCCCAAATTTTCATTAATTTTC
>NW_024368689.1:0-1021 GCF_014805655.1 Passer montanus | reverse complement strand
AAAAAAAAAGCCATTGTAATGGAAAAGTTAGGGGATAAGATTCAGACAGTGTGCTTTATAAAGTCCCAAACTTAGAAGGAATATAGATAAATGGATAGATATTTTTTCATTTCTCTTAGCTTGCAGCCGAGAAGCCACTCCACATACTGTGCACTGTTTGCACAGATTTACTGCGCCTTCCATGTGATGTGACACATTTACTCAGTGCCCACTACTAAAGGTTAATGGCTTGGTCACAATCTTCATATTAAATATGGTACAAACACTAACTTGTTATTCATGGGTCATGAGAGAGTCTCAGGGTCACCTTTTTACAGGCTTCTAAATATGGTCTTTAAATTTATGCTGGTTATGTTGCAGGTGCCCAGCTTCAGCTTTGCCAAAGAGTAGAGACCATGAATAAAAAGGAAATTCTACACATTGTGAAAAATTTGCCCTCTAAACAAAGATAAACAGCCAAAAATAAATTGTCCTGTTGAAAATAATCTGGAGGCATCAGAATGTGGGAATATTTCTTGACCTTCATGCCATTTTTCTTCTTTAGTATCACAAGGCAGTTGCCTGAGTCACGGTCATAGCTGTTGACTGTGATTCTTCTTCCTGTATAGTTATTAACACTGCCTACTACAAGCCATTCTCCAAGCTCACACAGTGATCTGACAATCAAAATACAAACTGAAATTCAGAAACATCTGTGCATCAATGCATGTCTGGCCACAAAAGATTTATCAGACTGTAAAATACTGACTTCTCTATATTTTTTTGCCACGAGCAGAGCTAAAGAATCCTCTCTGGGCTATATGCACTGCCTGGGACATGAACCTGCCATTACCAGAGCAGCCATTACCAGTCAGGACAAGAGATCATGTGATGAAAATCTGAGTCTTCTCTCCACATCAAATTCTCCTGAATTTTTAATGCAAGACCTCTGAATCCTTTCCACTGCCTTTCTCCCTAGGCTTTTGCATTTGCTCTACATGTTTAATCTTGAAAAAAGGAGCCTGTGACAGATGGCTGCATC
>NW_024368688.1:0-1063 GCF_014805655.1 Passer montanus | reverse complement strand
GGCTGGGGGCTCTCGGTGCGGTGGGGAAATGCGTTCTGCAGATTCCATCCTCTATTCCTCCCACACGGAGCACCACGCACTCAGCACAGACCCTCCTTCCAAAGGCCAAAGGAAGGGACACGCCGGCGAGAGAAAGCAAAGGCGGGGGGCAGGCCAGGAGCTACCGGCGTTGCCGTAGCCGCTGTCGCGGCACCACTGACCGCGACAGGCTGGAAGGGGGAGGGAGCTCCTGAAATGGCGGCGCTCTTCTCTGCCGTTCGGAAGGAACAGCGAAGAGCACCTCGTAGCGCCCCAGGGACCGCACACCAGAGACCCTGCGAGCCCCGTGCTCTGAAGCCCTCCCGCCCGCCCCGCTTCTGAGGCTGCCGGTTCTCCAGGCACCGCTCTCGCCTTCCCCCAGCACAGCCCCTTACAGCCGTGTCAGCCCCGGCGGCTTCAGGCGGTGAACCTCAATGACGGACACACACCGGGGTGCAAGGGACGGCCAAGGCTGGGCAGTACGGAAGGCTCCCACTCCCCGTTATCCCCAAATTTCCACTAACTTGGGCACTCAAAAGCCCTTGGCATGGGTGTAACAGAGACAACAGCTCTCCAGTGGTGCTGTGGTGGCTCTTAAAAGAGCCTTTCGGTTTGATACAAAAGGGCAGGGGGCTCAGGCGCGCTCTCCGCGGATGCGGCGGGCCAGCTGGATGTCCTTGGGCATGATGGTGACGCGCTTGGCGTGGATGGCGCACAGGTTGGTGTCCTCGAAGAGCCCCACCAGGTAGGCCTCGCTGGCCTCCTGCAGCGCCATGACGGCCGAGCTCTGGAAGCGCAGGTCGGTCTTGAAGTCCTGCGCGATCTCGCGCACCAGGCGCTGGAAGGGCAGCTTGCGGATCAGCAGCTCCGTGGACTTCTGGTAGCGCCGGATCTCGCGCAGCGCCACCGTGCCGGGCCGGTAGCGGTGCGGCTTCTTGACGCCGCCCGTGGCCGGCGCGCTCTTGCGGGCAGCCTTGGTGGCCAGCTGCTTGCGGGGCGCCTTGCCGCCCGTCGACTTCCGCGCCGTCTGCTTCGTGCGCGCCAT
>NW_024368687.1:0-1021 GCF_014805655.1 Passer montanus | reverse complement strand
AATTCCCTGCTTTTTCCCCAAAATTCCCGTTTTTTTCCCCAAAATTCCCGGTGTTTTCCCCAAATTCCCTATTTTTGCCCCAAATTCCCGCCTTTTCCCCCCAAATTCCCGGTTTTTTGCTCTAAATCCTGGTGGTTTTTGCCCCCAATATCCGTGTTTTCCCCCAGATTCCTGGTTTTTGCCCCAAATTCCCGTTTTTTGCTCCAAATCCCAGCGGTTTTGGCCCCAAATTCCAGAAGTTTTTGCCCTAAATCCCGGTGATTTTGCCCCAAATTCCCACCTTTTTCCCCTCAAATTCCCATTTTTTGCCCGAAATCCTGGTGTTTTCCCTCAAATTCCCTGTGTGTGCCCCAAATTCCCGCCTTTTTCCTCCAAATTCCCGGGTTTTTTTGCTCCAAATCCCAGCAGTTTTTGCCCCAAATTCCCGGTATTTCCCCCCAAATTCCGGGTGTTTTTGCCTAAATCCCAGCGGTTTTTGCCCCAAACTCCCTTTTTTTGCTCCAAATCCCAGGGTTTTATTTGCCCAAATTTCCCTGTTTTTGCCCCAAATTCCTGTGTTTTGCCCCAAATCCCCATTTTTTGCCCCAAATTCCCGTGGTTTTTTTCCCCAAATTCCCATTTTCCCCCCAATTTCCCTGTTTTTGGCCCAAATTCCCGTCTTTTGCCACAAATTCCTGCCTTTTTCCCCCAAATTCCCTCGGTTTTGCCCAATTCCCGCTGTTTTTGCCCAATTTCCCCTGTTTTTCCCCCAATTTCCCTGTTTTTCCCAATTTCCTGGTGTTTTTCCCCAATTCCCGCTGTTTTTTCCCCAATTTCCCGTGTTTTTCCCCAATTTCCCTGTTTTCCCCAATTCCCGCTGTTTTTCCCCAATTCCCATGTTTTCCCCAATTTCGCCGTTTTTCCCCAATTCCCGCTGTTTTTCCCAATTTCCGTGTTTTTCCCAATTCCCGCCGTTTTTTCCCAATTCCCGCCGTTTTCCCCAATTCCCGCTGTTTTCCCCAATTTCCCTGTTTTCCCCAAT
>NW_024368686.1:0-1022 GCF_014805655.1 Passer montanus | reverse complement strand
AATTTGGGGGGAAAAATGGGGAATTTGGGTCAGGGGGGAATCACAAAATTGGGGGGAAAATTGGGAGAAAAAACCCCAAAATTGGGGGGAAAAAAGTCAAAACTGGGGGGCGAAACCCCAAAGTTGGGGTGATGGGACCCCGAAACTGGGGGAAAAACCCCAAAATTGGAGGGGAAAAACCTCAAAATTGGAGTGAAAAACCCCAAAATTGGGGGGAAAAGGGGAAAATTGGGGTGATGGGACCCCCAAAAATTGGGGAAAAAAACCCCAAAATTGGATGGGAAAAACCCCAAAATTGGGCTGAGGAACCCCAAAATTAAGACACGAAAACCCCAGAATTTGGGGTGCAGGGCCCGCAGGTGGAGGGACTCCATGGACTGGGAATTTGGGGGGAAAAACGGGGAATTTGGGTCAGGGGTGAAGAACCCCAAAACTGGAGTAAAAAACCCCAAAACTGGGGGGAAAACCCCAAAATTGGGGGGAAAAACACCAAAATTGGGGGGGAAAGGGCAAAATTGGAGGGAAAACCCCAAAACCGGGGTGAGGAACTCTGAAATTGGAGGGGAAACCCCAAAATTGGGGGGGGAAGCCCAGAATTGGGGGGTGCAGGGCCCGCACGTGGAGGGACTCCATGGACTGGGAATTTGGGGGGAAAAACGGGGAATTTGGGTCAGGGGGGAGAAATCACAAAACTGGAGTAAAAAACCCCAAAATTGGGGGGAAAAACCCCAAAATTGGGGGGGGGGAACCCCAAAATTAGGAGAAGAAAACCCCAAAATTGGGGGGGAAAACCCAAAATTGGGAGGGAAAACCCCCAAAATTGGGGGGGGAAAACCCCAAAATTGGGGGGAAAAACCCCAAAATTGGGGGGGGGGAACCCCAAAATTAGGAGAAGAAAACCCCAAAATTGGGGGGGAAAACCCAAAATTGGGAGGGAAAACCCCCAAAATTGGGGGGGGAAAACCCCAAAATTGGGGGGAAAACCCCCAAAACTGGGGGGGGAAAACCCCAAAATTGGGGGG
>NW_024368685.1:26000-35623 GCF_014805655.1 Passer montanus | reverse complement strand
CCCCAAAATTCCCAAAATTCCACCCAAAAATCCCACCAAAAATCCAAATTTGGGGCAAAAAATCCTGTAAAAATCGCGTTGAAATTTGATTTTTAATGGGTTTGTTACGGATTTTTAATGGATTTTTTTAGTGTGAGTCACTAAAATCCAGCCCAGAATTCCACAATTCCCCAAAATTCCCAAAATTCCACCCAAAATCCCACAAAAAATCCCGTAAAAATCGCATTGAAATTGGATTTTTTATGGGTTTTTTATGGATTTTTAATGGATTTTTTGAGAGTGCGGTCACTAAAATCCATCCCAGAATTCCTAAATTCCCCCTGGATCCTAAAATTCCCCAAAATTCCCAAAATTCCACCTGAAATTTCCACAAAAAATCCCAATTTCAGGGCGAAAATTGCTTAAAAATTGGCCTTAAAATGGCTTTAAAATCAGATTTTTAATGGATTTTTTTAGTGGGAGTCACTAAAATCCAGCCCAGAATTGCAAATTCCCCAAAATTCCCAAATTCCACCCAAAATCCCACTAAAAATCCCGATTTTGGGGTGAAAATCGCATAAAAATCGATTTAAATCGGATTTTTAATGGATTTTTTATGGATTTTTTTATTGATTTTTTTAGGGTGGGGTCACTAAAATCCATCCCAAAATTCCTAATTTTCCTCTGGATCCTAAAAATTCCCAAAATTCCCAAATTTCCACCCAAAAAATTTCCCAAATTCCCACCAAAAAATCCCAATTTAGGGGTAAAAATCCCTTAAAAATCAGATTTAAATTGGATTTTTAATTGGTTTTTTTTAGGGTGGGGTCACTAAAATCCATCCCAGAGGGGGATTTGGGGGGTCCTGAGAGGTTCCCAAAAATTTGGGGGGTCCTGAGGGGGTCTCAGGGAGATTTTTGGGGGATCCCTGATCCCCTTCCCCCCACCCAGTTTAGGGTGGACCTGTCCATTGTAGATTTTGGGGGGGTTCCAGGTGAATTTTGGAGCTCTCAGGTGAATTTTGGGGGGTTTCCCCCCCAGGTTTTCCTCAAATTCCCCTTTTTTCCACCCAAATTCCCACTTTTTTCCACACAAATTCCCCCTTTTCCCCACACAAATGCCGCCATTTTCCACCCCCAGCCTCCCAATCCTGAGGGGAAATTGGGGAGGGGGATTCAGGTGAGACCCTCCCTGGGGAAAATCCCCCTGGGGTTCCCTCAAATTCCCCTTTTTCCCACACAAATTCCACTTTTTTCTACACAAATTCCCCCTTTTTTCCACCCAAATTCCCCCTCTTTCCCACACAAATGCCGCCATTTTCCACCCCCAGCTTCCCAATCTCAGCCACTTCTGAGGGGAAATTGGGGAGGGGGATTCAGGGTGAGATTTCCCCCGGTGAAAATTCCTTCCTTTATTCCCAAATTTGGGGGTTCCAGAGGGGTTTTGGGGAGGTTCCAGTTGAATTTTGGGGCGGTTTCAGCTGAATTTGGGGCTCTCAGCTGCGCTTGCTTCCCCCCCACGCCAGCGCCGGGTGGAACTGTCCATTACCAGTTTAGGAGGCTTCCAAGTGAATTTCGGGGGGGAGGTTCCAGGTGAATTTTGGGGGCTCCCAGCTGAATTTGGGGCTCAGCTGCGCTTGCTCCGCCTCAGCGCACAGTGGAACAGTCCATTACCGATTTCAGGGGGGTTCCAGGTGAATTCTGGGGCGGTTTCAGCGGGATTTGTCTCTCAGGTGCGCTTGCTCCCCCCCCGCGCCAGCGCCGGGTGGAACTGGCTGTTGTAGCGCCGGGTGGAACAGCCCATTACCGATTTCAGGGGGGTTCCAGGTGAATTCTGGGGCGGTTTCAGCGGGATTTGTCTCTCAGGTGCGCTTGCTCCCCCCCCCGCGCCAGCGCCGGGTGGAACTGGCTGTTGTAGCGCCCCCTCTCGGGCGCCCGGGGCTCCCGGGGGTCTGGGGGCTGCCGGGGGTCCCGGCGGTTTTGGGGGGTCCCGGGGGGGTCCCGGAGCCCCCCCAGCAGCTCCCGGCTCCGCGCCGCCTCCGCCGCCTCCCGCGCCAGGCGCTGCCGCCGCAGCTCCGCCAGCCTGCCACGCAATTAGCGTTGGTTAAAGGGGTAATTAAGGGGTTAATTGGGGGTAATTAAGGGGTAATTAGTTAATTAAGGGTGATTAGGGGAGGGGTGGAATTCCTAAGGGGGAGGGTAAATGGGGTGGGAATAATAATAAATACTAATAAATTAATAATAATAATGTAAAATAATAGTAGTAGTAATGATAATATAATTATAGTTGAAAGGTTAATTAAGGGATGAATTCATTAAGGGGTTAATCAGCATGAAGGGAGGTGTCAACCCCCAATTTTAAGGGGATAAAACCAAATTTTGGGCGGTCAAACCTTAATTTTAGAGGGAGAAAAATCCCAATTTTTAGGGGAGACAATCCCAATTTTGGAGGGGTTCAATTCCAGTGTTAAGGGGATCATTTTTGGGGGGTCAAACCCCAATTTTGAATTCATTAAATCCCCATTTTTAGGAGGTCAAACCCCAGTTTAGCAGGGATTAAATCCCAATTTTGAGGGGTCAAACCTCACTTTTAGCAGGGATTAAATCCCAGTTTTGGTGGGGTTAAATTCCAATTTTAAGGGGCTAATTTTTTTAGGGGTGAAAGCCCAGTTTAGGAGGGGTTAAATCCCCAAATTTTAGGAGGTCACACCCTCATTTAGGAGGGGTTAAATCCCAATTTTGAGGTGCCAAATCCCAATTTTGGCACCTTTACTAGAGGGGTTGTGGCGTGACACTGAGGCTTAATTAAGGGATTCATTAAATAATTAATCAACTAATTAACAGGAGGAGGATGTTCAGGGCAGCACTAAGGGATGGAAAAAGGGATTAATCAATCAATTAAGCACTAATTAATGAGTGACTCACCCTCCTCCTCCCCCGCCCCTCTCAGGGGGGGCTCTGGGGGGGCTCCTTGGCCGAGGCTGGGGGGATTTTTTGGGGCTGGGGGCTCGGTGCAGCCCCTTCTTCATGTCCTGGAGAGGGTCCAGCACGGCCTTGCGCCCCCCCTGCACCTCCCGGGACCCCTCCCCAGCTTTCCTGGGGGGCTGCAGGTACCAGGGGGGGCAGGTCTGGGCCTCGGCCGCGCTCTGGCCCAGGTAGGTCAGGACCCCCAGGGCCCGCTCGCGGCGTTCCTGGGGGGAATTGGGGAGGGGGATGCGGGGTGAGACCCTCCCTGGGGAAAATCCCCCTCTGTTTCCCTCAAATTCCCCTTTTTTCCACCCAAATTCCCCCTTTTTCCACCCTAATTCCCCCCTTTTTCCACCCTAATTCTCCCTTTTCCCCACACAAATGCTGCCATTTTTCACCCCCAGCCTCCCCATCTCAGCCACTTCTGAGGGGAAATTGGGGAGGGGGATTCGGGGTGAGACTCTCCCTGGTGAAAATCCCTTTGGATTTTCCTCAAATTCCCCTTTTTTCCACACAAATTCCCACTTTTTTCCACAAAAATTCCCCTTTTTTCCCCCACAAATTCCCCCTTTTCCCCACACAAATGCCGCCATTTTCCATGCCCAGCCTCCCAGTCCTGAGGGGAAATTGGGGAAGGGGATTCGGGGTGAGACCCTGCCTGGGGAAAATCCCCCCAGGTTTCCCTCAAATTCCCCTTTTTTCCACCCTAATTCTCCCTTTTCCCCACACAAATGCCGCCATTTTCCAGGCCCAGCCTCCCAGTCCTGAGGGGAAATTGGGGAAGGGGATTCGGGGTGAGACCCTGCCTGGGGAAAATCCCCCCAGGTTTCCCTCAAATTCCCCTTTTCTCTCCCTTTTCCCCACACAAATGCCGCCATTTTCCACCCCCAGCCTCCCAATCCTGAGGGGAAATTGGGGAGGGGGATTTGGAGTGAGACCCTCCCGTGGTGAAAATCCCACTGTGTTTCCCTCAAATTCCCCTTTTTTCCACACAAATTCCCCCTTTTTCCACCCAAATGTCCCCTTTTCCCCACACAAATGCCGCCATTTTCCACCCCCAGCCTTCCAATCTCAGCCACTTCTGAGGGGAAATTGGGGAGGGCGATTCGGGGTGAGACCCTCCCTGGGTGAAAATCCTTTTGGGTTTCCCTCAAATTCCCCTTTTTTCCACCCAAATTCCCACTTTTTTCCACCCAAATTCCCCCTTTTTCCACCCTAATTCCCCCCTTTTCCCCACACAAATGCCGCCATTTTCCACCCCCAGCGGGGTATTTTTACCTCCCAAATCTGATCCCACAGACTTTTTTAAAACCCCCCCCATTTATTTTGTGTCCCCCCGCGAAATTATTTTACGCCCCCAAATTTATTTTGTCCCCTAAAAAAAACTTTTTTAGCCCACTCCATCCCCCCCTCCAGTAGACCGAAATGGTTCATGCCAAAACACGCCAATCAACCTAAGCCACGCCCCTCAAGCATAATATATTCAAAGCCGCTCGCGCTGATTGGCTCGCAGCTATCTAGCCCCGCCTCCTTTCCCCCCCCCCCCCCCCCCCCCCCCCCCCCCTCCCTCCCCCCCCCCCCTTTTTCCCTGTGGCAGGATGGAGAGAAGAGCACAAATAGGTAAAGATCACTGGTTGAGATTAGAAAAATTTACTAGAAACAGCAGTGAAAAAAGAACACAGACGGTAATAACAACACTAAAAGGAGAGTGTACAAGAGGCGAACGAGTCACGCGTGATCGTTCTCCACACAGAACTTGGCACACCCCATGACTTACAGCACACAGGTGGAGGAAGAACAAACCCTTCCATTTGCCCCTGCCACGTGGCAGGTGGTATCCAGTTACCCCAAGGTCCTGGCGGGGTATTTTTACCTCCCAAATCTGATCCCACAGACTTTTTTAAAACCCCCCCCATTTATTTTGTGTCCCCCCGCGAAATTATTTTACGCCCCCAAATTTATTTTGTCCCCTAAAAAAAACTTTTTTAGCCCACTCCATCCCCCCCTCCAGTAGACCGAAATGGTTCATGCCAAAACACGCCAATCAACCTAAGCCACGCCCCTCAAGTATAATACATTCAAAGCCGCTCGCGCTGATTGGCTCGCAGCTATCCAGCCCCGCCCCCTTCCCCCCCCCCAGTACTCGCCTCCTGCTCCGCCCGCAGCGCGCGCGCCTCCCGTTTCCTCCGCTCCACCTCGGCCGCCGCCTCGTCCCGCCGCACCCGCGCCACATTGTCCTTGTTCCGCACGTGCCACGACTTCTTCGGAAGGATGTTCATGGCGGCGGCGGCGCCGGGAGCGGGACCAGGCCGCGACTCTGAGGCACCGCGGCCGCACCGCCCTCTTTGCCGCCCTCTCGGCTCTGATTGGCCGAGCCCCTGTCGCTCCGCCTTTCTCTCGCTCGCTGATTCGCCCAGCTATTTGGCACCGCCCCGTTGTTGCTCTCTGATTTGCCGAGCGCTGTAGTCCCGCCCCCTCCCCGCCTCTGATTGGCTAACTCGCCTTCCTTATAGGGGAGACGCCGGACGGGAGGGTTTCCCGCCTTCTCGCATTGTGGGAGCGCCGCCATATTGAGCCGTGAGGGGAGGCAGGGGCATCCCTGAAACCTCCCCAAAAAAATCCCCAGATCCCCTCGGGATCCCCCAAAATAACCCTAAAACCCTTCAGGCAACCCTCAAAATCTCCTTGGAGACTCCCGGCCCGAGTTCTTTCCACATTTCAAGGATTTGCCTCCATATTTGCCTGATATCCTTCAAAGGTTTACTTCGGACACTCGGGGGTCCTGCAGGATCAGGTCAGTTCAGAGGGATTTGGATCCATTTTTTGTATTTGGCTTCATTTTAGATGCATTTGAGTCAATCTTAGAGCTTTGGGGGTTAGCTTTGGGGTGGTTTTGGTCAGTTTTGGGGTCTCCACACACACCAAACACACCGGGGATGTCACTCAAGGCTTTTATTGGTCTCAGTTTTGGGGGGCCCCTTCCAAAAACAGAGCCCCCCACTCCCACCCCCCTTAAAAAACCCCCCGGGGGGTGCCCGCAGCCCCCAACACCCCTAAATCCTCATTTTTGGGGTCCCTCCTCTTCCTCCCCTGGGGGTCCCCCTGGTTTGGGGCTATCGGAGCTTCCCCATTTTGGATTTCGGGGTTCAGGGTGTTTTTTCCCCCCCCGAGTATTGGGGCGCTTCCTCCTCATCCTCACCCCGAATTTTGGGGTCCCCCCGAGCTCTGGTTATTGGGGTTCATCCCCACCCCGACCCTCGGGGTCCCTCCTCTTCCTCAGCTCCTGGGATTTGGGGGGCTCCTCCCTGGCCTCCGTTTTGGGGTTCAGGGGGTCCCACCCCTCCTGGATTTGGGGATTTTGGGGGTCCTCACCCTCATGAACTTTAGTATTTAGGGGATCCCATCCCTCATGAATTTTAGGATTTAGGGAATCCCGTCCCTCACGAATTTCAGGATTTAGGGGATCCCTCCCCTCATGAATTTTAGGATTTAGGGGATCCCCACCCTCATGAACTTTGGGGCTCAGGGTGTCCTCACTGTCACAAGTTTCAGGATTTAGGGGATCCCCCCCCTCACGGATTTTAGGATTCAAAGGGTCCCATCCCTCATGAATTTTAGGATTTAGGGGGTCCTCACCCTCATGAATTTCAAGATTTTGGGTGACCTCACCCTCATGAACTTTGGCGTTCAGGGGGTCCCATCCCTCATGAATTTTAGGATTCCTGGTGTCCTCACCCTCACGGATTCCAGGATTTAGGGAATCCCCCCCGTCCCCCTCACGGCGCTCCCTCCTCCTCCTCACCTGCGCGTCCCCTGCCCCGCCGCTCCCCTCAGGCTGCTCTTCCCGCCCTTTTCCCCTCCCCTCAGGCTGCTCTTCCCGCCCTTTTTCCCGCCCATCTTCCCGCCCTTTTCCCCTCCCCTCAGGCTGCTCTTCCCGCCCGCCCCGCCGCTCCCCTCAGGCTCCTCTTCCCGCCCTTTTTCCCGCCCTTTTTCCCTCCCCTCAGGCTGCTCTTCCCGCCCATCTTCCCGCCCTTTTCCCCTCCCCTCAGGCTGCTCTTCCCGCCCCTTCCCGCCCCGTCCCGCCGCCGCCGCCGCGAGGAGAATGAGCAGGGGCACGATGTGGAGGCAGAAGTGCACCGAGGCCCAGAAGCGCAGCGTGGCCGCCGCCTCCCGCAGCACGAAGCCCATGCTGAGGTACTCGAACGCCCTCATCTTGAGGAACCACTGCGCCGCCCTGAGCGCCGAGCCCTTCCAGCCGCCCAGGCGCTCCAGGGGCACCCCGAAATGGCGGCGCAGCGCCTCCTCGGCCGCCGCCTCGGCCGCCAGCCACAGCGGCACCGTCAGGAAGGACAGGTACTGCCCGCCGTGCAGCCCGTGCCAGTAGGCTGAGGCCAGCATGGTCCAGGCGTTCCTGGGCAGGGGAAAAATGGGGAAAAGGGGGTCAGGGAGGCGGCAAAGGTTCCTTTGGAGGGGTTGAAGTTGGGGTAGGAGGCGCTGGGATGGTGTTTATGTGGCCCCAAAGTCAGCAGAAGCGTCACAAAATTCAGTTTGTGAGTGTCATATCCAGCACATACACCCTAAAATTCAGTTTGTGACTCCCAAGTCCAGCACAAGCATCACAAAATTCAGTTTGTGAGTGTCATATCCAGCACATACACCCTAAAATTCAGTTTGTGACTCCCAAGTCCAGCACAAGCATCACAAAATTCAGTTTGTGAGTGTCAAATCCAGCACAACCACCCTAAAGTTCAGTTTGTGACTCCCAAATCCAGCACATCCATCCCAAAATTCACTTTGTGAGTCTCAAAATCCAGCACAAGCATCACAAAATTCAGTTTCTGCCTTTCAAAGTCCAGCCCAAACACCCCAAAACTGAATTTACACCTCTCAAATTCCAGCCTGCTCCACGGCAAGTTCAATTTACACACCCGAAATTCAGTTTGTGCCTCCCAAAGTCCAGCCTAAGCACCCAAAATTCAATTTACACCCCCAAAATTCAATCTACACCCACTGAAACTCAGCTTCCACTGCCCCAGTGTCCACCTTAATCATTCTCCCAGTGTCCCCAGTGCCCTCCCAGTGCTCCCAGTGCTCCCAGTGCCCCCAGTACCTGAGCAGGGGGTACTGGCGGGGGCCCCGGCGGTGCACGTAGGCCGCCAGCCACCACTGCACCGTCATGTTCCAGTGCCCCCAGTGCCCTCCCAGTGCTCCCAGTGCCCCCAGTACCTGAGCAGGGGGTACTGGCGGGGGCCCCGGCGGTGCACGTAGGCCGCCAGCCACCACTGCACCGTCATGTTCCAGCGCCGCAGCCCCCCCCGGAAGCGCCGGCCCACCTCGGTGCCCCAGGGGTCCACGGTGCGGATGGCCTCGAAATCCCACTGATCCTCGGGGAGCTCCGTGCTCCTGGGGAGGGGACACAGAGGGGACACAGGGGACACTCAGGGGACAGAGGTGACACTCAGGGACCCCCACTCTGCCCCACGGTGTGGATGGCCTCGAAATCCCACTGATCCTCGGGGAGCTCCGTGCTCCTGGGCAGGGGCACCCAGGGGACACTCAGGGACAGTCAGGAACACTCAGGGGACACTCAGGGACCCCCCACTCTGCACCCCAATGTCCCTGTACCCCAGTGATCTCCCCAATGTCCCCAGTGTCCCTGTACCCCAGTGGTGTCACTCATGTTTTGGGGCGCTCCCAGCTCACTGTGGGTCCCTGTACCCCATATCCCTGTACCCCAGTGTCCCCAGTGTCACTCACGTTTTGGGGCGCTCCCATGGCACCGTGGGTCCCCAGGGGACACTCAGAGTGACACACAGGGACAGTCAGGGACCCCCCGCTCTGTGCCCCATGGTGCGGATGGCCTCGAAATCCCACTGATCCTTGGGGAGCTCCGTGCTCCTGGGGAGGGCACAGACAGGGGACACGCGGGTGACACACAGGAACACTCAGGGGACAATCAGGTAATCCTCAGGTGATACAGGGGACACTCAGGGGACAGAGGTGACACTCAGGGACCCCCCACTCTCTGCCCCATGGTGCGGATGGCCTCGAAATCCCAGTGATCCTCGGGGAGCTCCGTGCTCCTGGGAAAGGGGACAGAGAGGGGACACAGGGGACATTCAGGGACCCCCCGCTCTGTGCCCTGTGTGTGGATGGTGTCAGGGTCCCACTGCTCCTGGGCAGGGGGACACAGGGGACACTCAGAGTGACACCGAGGGGACACTCAGGGACACTCCACTGTGCACCCCAGTGTCCCTGTACCCCAGTGATGTCCCCAGTGATGTCACTCACGTTTTGGGGCGCTCCCATGGCACCGTGGGTCCCTGTCCCGGTTTTGCCCGGGCGGTTTTGGGGTACGCGCCCAGCCCCGCGGCCACGCAGCCCCTGTGCCCCATATCCCTGTGCCCCATATCCCTGTGCCCCATATCCCTGTGCCCCACATCCCTGTACCCCAATGGTGTCACTCACGTTTTGGGGCGCTCCCAGCGCACTGTAGGTCCCTGTCCCGGCCTGGCCCGGGCAGTTTTGGGGTACGCGCCCAGCCCCGCGGCCACGCAGCCGGCCTCGGCGCAGAGCCAGCCCACGTAGAGGCGCAGGCGCAGCGCCAGGAACACGGGCACCATCAGCGCCAGCCGCGCCGCCCACGGCCGCGCCGCGAAGTCGGGGCTCAGGGTCCCA
>NW_024368685.1:24807-25677 GCF_014805655.1 Passer montanus | reverse complement strand
CCCCAACCCCACAGGACCCCCCCCAGCTGTCCCTTGGCCCCGCCCCTTTAGGCCCCGCCCACCTGTCAGCAGCCCCAGGTAGCAGTAGCTGTAGCACAGGATGTCAATCAGGCTGGGCACGCGCCGCAGCGAGCCAATCAGCAGCCGTGTCTCCTCTGACGTCACCCCCTTCAGCTCCGCCTCTCGCAGCTCCTGCGTGTCGCTGGCCAGGCTGGCCATCTGGGGGCGGGGCCGCGGTCAGGCCACGCCTGTTTTCCCGTATATGGGCATGGTGCACCGCAAAGCCACGCCCCCTGGAGGCGCTTAGCGCCCCCTGCTGGCTCAGTGGTGTTGCTACAATTGCCACGCCCAGATTCCCCCAAAATCACCCCAAAATTACCTCGAAACTCCCACACGGGTCAGACACGTCTGACACACACATGGCACACGTATGACACACACATGGCACACAGCTGACACATAAATGGCACACAGGTAGGACACAGGTGACAACGGCACACAGGTGGCACCCAGGAAGGCCCAAATTTGTGGAGAACGGAGGCGAATTTGGGTGACAAAAATCCCCTCTGGGAGCCTCTCAAACCCCCCCCAAATTGCTCCCAAAAATCCCCCCCATGAAGGATCTGGGGGTTCCCAAAATGTCTCGGACCCCCCAAATTTCCCCTCCCCCCCCCGAGAGTTCGGCCCCTCCCCCCTCGTCACCCTCGTCCCAATTAAGCAATAACGAGCTCGGGTGAGCTAACGAGCCCCAAACCGGGGGGGGGGGGGGGGGGGGGGGGGGGGCCCCCCAAATTCAGGGGTGCACCCCAAAGAGGGGGGGTCCTTGAACCCCAATTTTGGTCTGGGGGGGTTCTGGGGTCCTTCTTGGGG
>NW_024368685.1:18149-24091 GCF_014805655.1 Passer montanus | reverse complement strand
CCCCCAAAAATCCCCCCCCCCCATTAAGGGATTTGGGGGTCCCAAAATGTCTCTGAGCCCCCCCTAGAGAATTTGGGGGTCCCAAAAATCCCCCCCATGAAGGATTTGGGGGGTCCCAAAATGTGTTTGAGCCCCCCCAAATTCTACCCTCAGAAAATTTGGGGGTCCCAAAAATCCACCCCCGATTTGGGGGTCCCAAAAAATCCTCCCCATAAAGGATTTGGGGGGGTCCCAAAATGTCTCCGAGACCCCAAAAATTCCTCCCCCTCACTGAGAATTTGGGGGTCCCAAAACATCTCCGACGCCCCCAAATTTCTGCCCCCCTCAGAGAATTTTGGGGGGTCCCAAAAATCCCCCCCATGAAGGATTTGGGGGTTCCCAAAATGTCTCGGACCCCCCAAATTTCCCCTCCCCCCCCCGAGAGTTCGGCCCCTCCCCCCTCGTCACCCTCGTCCCAATTAAGCAATAACGAGCTCGGGTGAGCTAACGAGCCCCAGACCTGGGGGGGGGGGGAGGGACTCGGGACACCCCAAAAATGGAACAGGGACCCCAAAAATGGGGCTGGGAACCCAAAATTTGGGTCAGGGACCTCAAAAATGGGGCTGGGACCCCAAAAAATGGGGCTGGGACCCCAAAAATGGGGCTGGGAACCCCAGAAAATGGGTCAGGGACCCAAAAAAATGCATCAGGGACCCCAAAATGGGGCTGGGGACCCCAAAAATGGGGCTGGGACCCCAAAAAATGCATCAGGGACCTCAAAATGGGGCTGGGGACCTCAAAATGGGTCAGGGACCCCAAAATGGGGCTGGGAACCCCAGAAAATGGGGCTGGGACCCCAAAATGGGGCTGGGACCCCTAAAAATGGGGCTGGGACCCCTAAAAATGGGGCTGGGAACCCCAGAAAATGGGGCTGGGGACCCCAAAATGGGGCTGGGACCACCCAAAATGGGGCAGGGACCCCAAAATGGGGCTGGGACACCCCAAAAATGGGTCAGGGGTGGGACCCCAAAAAATGGGGCTGGGACCCCAAAAATGGGGCTGGGAACCCCAGAAAATGGGTCAGGGACCCAAAAAAATGCATCAGGGACCCCAAAATGGGGCTGGGGACCCCAAAAATGGGGCTGGGAACCCCAGAAAATGGGTCAGGGACCCAAAAAAATGCATCAGGGACCCCAAAATGGGGCTGGGGACCCCAAAAATGGGGCTGGGACCCCAAAAAATGCATCAGGGACCTCAAAATGGGGCTGGGGACCTCAAAATGGGTCAGGGACCCCAAAATGGGGCTGGGAACCCCAGAAAATGGGGCTGGGACCCCAAAATGGGGCTGGGACCCCTAAAAATGGGGCCGGGACTCCAAAAAATGGGGCTGGGACCCCAAAAATGGGTCAGGGACCCCTAAAAATGGGGCTGGGACTCCAAAAATGGGGCTGGGACCACCCAAAATGGGGCTGGGAACCCCAAAATGGGACAGGGACCCCCCCCAAAATGGGGCTGGGACTCCAGAAATGCACCTGGGATCCCCCAGAATGAGTCACAGACCCCCTAGATGGACCCAGGACCCCAGAATGGCTCAGGACCCCCCAGAATGGCTCAGGACCCCCTAAAATGGATCCAGGACCCCCTAAGATGGATTCAGAACACCCCAAAATGGCTCAAAGACCCCCCAGATGGATTCAGGGGCCCCCATAATGGCTAAAGGCCCCCTAAAATGGATTCAGGACCCCCTAAAATGGTTTCAGGACCCCCTAAAATGGATCCAGGCCCCCCCCAAATGTCTCAGGACCCCCCAGGTGGACTCGGGGCCCCCCCAGATGTCTCAGGACCCCCCAAATGTCTCAGGCCCCCCCAGATGGACTCGGGGCTCACCGGGGCAGGCAGGCGAGCAGGGCCCAGGTGCCCAGCGTGGTGCCCAGCGAGTGCAGCGCGTGGGGGCCGCAGGTGAGCAGCGCCAGCCCCGCCCCCAGCAGCGCCCCCCCGAGCTGCCGCCAGCGCGGGCCTGGGGCACGGAACGAGGGGAGGGAACAGGGAACGAAAAACGGCACGGGAATGCACCCGAGTACCCCAAAACCCCCTCAAAACAGACCCAAATGCACCAAAACCAGCGCCAAATCAGCCCCAAAATGAACAAAGTAACAAAAAACGGCACGGGAATGCACCCAAGTACCCCAAAACCCCCTCAAAATAGCCCCAAATGCACCAAAAACAGCCCCAAATCAGCCCCAAAATGAACAAAATAACAAAAAACAGCACGGGAATGCACCCAAGTACAGCAAAATACCCCAAACCCCCTCAAAACAGCCCAAAATGCACCAAAACCAGCCCCAAAATGAACAAAGTAACAAAAAACAGCACGAAAATACACAGAAATACCCCCAAACCCCCTCAAAACAGCCCCAAATGCACCAAAACCAGCCCCAAAATGAACAAAATAACAAAAAACAGCACGGGAATGCACCCAAGTACAGCAAAATACCCCAAAACCCCTCAAAACAGCCCCAAAATGCATCAAAACAGCCCCAAAATCAGCCCCAAAATGAACAAAATAACAAAAAACAGCACGGGAATGCACCCAAGTACAGCAAAATACCCCAAACCCCCTCAAAACAGCCCCAAATGTATCATAAACAGCCCCAAAATGAACAAAATAACAAAAAACAGCACAGAAATATACTGAAATACACAAAAATGCCTTCAAAAGGGCCCCAAAACACCACGGGAATGCACCCAAGTACAGCAAAATACCCCAAAACCCCTCAAAACAGCCCCAAAATGCATCAAAACCAGCCCCAAATCAGCCCCAAAATGCACAAAACCCAGCCCCAAAATATAGCAAATCAGCACAAAATGAACAAAATAACAAAAAACAGCATAGAAATATACTGAAATACACCAAAATACCCCAAAACCGCCTCAAAACAGCCCCAAAACGCACCAAAACCAGCCCCAAAATGCACCAAATCAGCCCAAAAATGCACAAAAAGCCATAAAACAACTGAAAAATGCACCAAAACCCTACAAAACAAGACAAAAATGCACCAAAAACACCCCAAAAATGTATCAGGAATCCATAAAACTCAAAACACCCCCAAAACGCACCCAAAACACCCCAAAAATGCATCAGAAACCCATAAACCAACATAAAAATACACCAAAACCCCACAAAACAACCCAAAAATGCACCAAAAACCTTTCAGAAGACCCCAAAACCCCCTCAGAGCAACCCAAAAACCCCAAAAAACGACACAAAAATGCACTAAAACCCCACAAACCAACCCGAAATGCCTCAAAACCCCTTCAAAGCAACCCAAAAATTCACCAAAAACCTTTCAAAACACCCCAAAACCACACCAAGAACCCTTTAAAACAACTCAAAATATTAAAAAACCACCAAAAACCCTTTAAAACACCCCAAAAATGGACCAACTCCCCCCTCCCCCACCAGCGCCCACATCCGCACCCAGATCTTCCTGAGGGGCCCCGAAACACCCCAAAAATGTATCAGGAATCCATAAAACTCAAAACACCCCCAAAACGCACCCAAAACACCCCAAAAATGCATCAGAAACCCATAAACCAACATAAAAATACACCAAAACCCCACAAAACAACCCAAAAATGCACCAAAAACCTTTCAGAAGACCCCAAAACCCCCTCAGAGCAACCCAAAAACCCAAAAAAATGACACAAAAATGCACTAAAACCCCACAAAACCCGAAATGCCTCAAAACCCCTTCAAAGCAACCCAAAAATTCACCAAAAACCTTTCAAAACACCCCAAAACCACATCAAGAACCCTTTAAAACAACTCAAAACATTAAAAAAACACTAAAAACCCTTTAAAACACCCCAAAAATGGACCAACACCCCCCTCCCCCACCAGCACCCACATCCGCACCCAGATCTTCCTGAGGGGCCCCGAAACACCCCAAAAATAAACCAGAAATACCCAAAATATACTCAGAAATCCCAAAAAAAATCTTAAATAAAAATAAAAAACTCTTTAACAGCCCCAAACCCCTCCAAGAGCCCCTTGAATCGCCCAAAAGTGCCCCAAAATCTCCTCAGATCACCCCAAATCCCCCCAAAATCTCCCTTAAATTTGCCCAGCCCCGCCCAAATCTCCCCAAAATTCTCTGAATCTACAAAATTCACCTGGGACCCCCCAAACCCACCTGGGACCCCCCAAAAAATCACCCAGGAGGCCCCAGAACCCCTCCAGGATCTCCTCAGGACCCCCCAAATTCCTGAGGACCCACCAAATTCCCTCAGAATCCCCCAAAACCCCTCAAGACCTCACAAAACCCCTCAGGATCCCCCAAAACCCCCGAAAATACCTCAAATTTTCCCCGAAATCCCCTCAGGATCCCCCCCAAAACCCCTCAGGATGCCCTAAAACCCCTCAGGACCCCCCAGATTTCCTCGGGATCCCCAAAACCCCTCAGGACTCCCCCAAATTCCCTCAAGATTCCCCCCAAAACCCCTCTGAACCCCCCAAAATACCTCAAAATCCCCTCAGAACCCCCCAAACCCCTCAGAACACCCCAAAAATACCTCAAGATTTCCCCAAAAACCCTCCTAGACCACCCAAAACCCCCTCAGAACCCCCCAAAACCCCTCAGGACCCCCTAAAACCCCTCAGGACCCCCCCAAAATCCCTCACGACCCCTCAAGGTTCCCCTCAAAACCCCTCAGGATGCCCCAAAACCCCTCATGATTCCCCCAGATTCCCTCAGAACCCCCCAAACCCCCTCAGAATCCCTCAAGATTCCCCCAAAACCCCTCAGAACACCCCAAACTCCCACAGAACCCCCCAAAATCCCTCAGGACCCCTCGAGCCCACCCAGAACACCCCCAAACCCTTCAGAATCCCCCAAATCTCCTCAGGGCCGCCCAGATTCCCTCAAGATTTCGTGAAGATTCTCTCAGAACCCCCAAAACCCCTCGGGACCCCCCAAAACCCCCCCAAAATCCCCCCTTGGCCCCTGCGCGGCTCCGCGGGCTCGGAGCGGGGGCGGAGGGGGCGTGGCCTGCGGAGCCACGCCCACAAACCGCAGCCCACACGGTAGGCCACGCCCACAACACGCTCCTTTTATGGGCGTGGTCATTATAAAGCTCCGCCCCTAATGGGCGGGGCCACGTTGGTATCGGGGAGCCCCCATGTAGGGATTTTGGGGGCGGGGTTTGAGGTTTAAAGGGGGCGGAGCTAACTGGGTGGGTCCTTTAAGAGGATCTGGCCCTTTAAGAGAGGGGGAGGGGCGTGTGAAGAGGTGTCTGGCCCTTTAAGAGGGGGTGGGAACCACCGGAGAGGGGGGGCTTTTAAAGGGGCCTGGCCCTTTAAGAGGAGTGGGCCCCACACATGGGGCTCTGGCGGGGTCACGCCCTTTTAAGACGGTTTTTAAAGGGGTCTGGCCCTTTAAGGAGCCTGAAGGGTCCTCAGAGTGGGCTCAGGGCCTTTTGGGACGGGGGCAAAACGGTGTTAAATGCGCTTTAACGGCGGTTTGGCCACTGAAAGGAGGTTTTAAAGGAGGTCTGGCCCTTTAAGGGGACGAAACCCACCGGACTGAGGGGGTTTTAAAGGGGGTCTGGCCCTTTAAGGCTGCCGGGGCCCACAACGGCGCCATTTAAAGGGACTCTGCCCCTTTAACCCGCTCTTAAAAGGGGCAGAACCCTTCCCACAGCTTTTTACAGGCCGTGGTGGGGCTCACTCAGCATCGCCGCTTTAAGACCGCCAGCATTCACGCGGCCACTTCCGGGAAGGCGGGAACAAAATGGCGGAGGGGCCTGCGGGGGTCCCGGGGGTCTGCGGGGACGGGGAGCGCTCGGAGACCCCCGGGACCCCCCCGGGCTCCCTCCCGGAGCGGCCCCGCGTGCGGCGGCAGCGCGGGCGCTTCCTGGTGTGGGCGCCGCGGGCGGCGCGGGCGCTGCGGGAGCGGCACCGCGTG
>NW_024368685.1:15233-16944 GCF_014805655.1 Passer montanus | reverse complement strand
AGCCCCTCCCCCCCAAACCGCCCCTCCCCCTCTGAGCCGCCCCTCCCCCCCAGGTGGGCGGGGCCGAGGAGCGCGAGGAGCCCCCGCCGGGTGGGGGCGGGGCCAGAGCCGCGCTGGCCACGCCCCCTCCTGGCCACGCCCCCTCCGCCGAGCGGCGCTTCCGGGTGTTCCGCGCGCTCTGGGGGCGGGGCCTGCACCTGACCCGCGGCGGGAAATTCGGCGGCGACTTCCTGGTGTACCCGGGTGAGGGGCGGGGCCTCCTCAGGCCCCTCCCACTTATCCTTCTGACCCCTCCCCTTTGTTCCTCTGACCCCTCCCGAGGGTCCCAGACCCCTCCCCTTTATTCCTGACCCCCCATGAGGGCCCTCCTCAGGCCCCTCCCACTTATCCTTCTGACCCCTCCCCTTTGTTCCTCTGACCCCTCCCGAGGGTCCCAGACCCCTCCCCTTTATTGCTGACCCCTCCTGAGGGTGCCAGACCCCTCCCCTTTATTGCTGACCCCCCTGAGTATCCCCAGACCCCTCCCCTTCCTTCCTGAGCCCACCCTGAGGGTCCCAGACCCTTCCCCAGGTATCCCTGATCTGCTCTGCGCCGCGCCGCCAGGGGGCGCCCTAGCCTGCACCGCCCTCACGTGGCGCGCCGACCTCGCGTGACCCGGAAGGGGGCGGGGCCTCGCGGGGATTTTCCCGCGCTTGGCAAAAGGCGAGAAATTAAAAGAACTTTTTTTTTTTTAAATTAATAATTAATAATAAAAATAAAATGGATTTTTGCAGTCGTTTGGTGAAGTTTGGCTTGGGGATATCAGCCAGTGTGGGGGGACGAGGAAAAATTGGGGGCAGAGACCCCAAACTTTGGGGCACAGACACCTGAATTGGGGGTTCAGAGACCCGTGAATTGGGGGTTCAGAGACCCCTGATTTGGGGGTTCTGAGACCCCTGAATTTGGGGGTTCTGAGACCCCTGAATTTGGGGCAAAGACCCCTGAATTGGGGGCACAGAGACCCCTGAATTGGGGCAGAGACCCCTGAATTTGAGAGGGATTCCTGCCCCATTTTGGGGTCCCATTTCCACTTCAGGAGTCGCCAGTCCCATTTTGGGCAGTCCTGACCCCAATTCCATGTGATTTCACCCCAATTTTGGGTGATTTCACCCCAATTTTGGATGTTTTCACCCCAATTCTTGGCTCTCACACGCTGATGGTGCGGAAGGCAGCGATGCCCTCGCGGCCCGTGCACAGCAGCAGCCCCGGGCACTGCGGGTGCCATTCCCACCCCATTTTGAACACTCCTGACCCCAATTTGAACACTCCTGACCCAATTTTGGGTGATTTCACCCCAATTCTTGGCTCTCACACACTGATTGTACGGAAGGCAGCGATGCCCTCGCGGCCCGTGCACAGCAGCAGCCCCGGGCACTGCGGGTGCCAGTGCAGCTCCTTGACCTCCCTCTCGCCCTGGTGCAGGAACAGCAGCTGGGGGGGCAGCTCCTCCAGCCCCCCGCCCTCCCCGGCCCCCTGCCCACGCTCCTGGGGGTCTCTCTCCACGCCCAGGTCCCACTGGGTCACCAGGTCGTCCTCGCCCGCGGCCGCCAGCACGCCGCTCTCGCCCGGGTGCCACTGCACGGACGTGATGGGCCCGCGGTGCTGCTTGAAGGTGGCCACGCTCGAGGGGCTGCCCTGGGGGGGAACGGGGAGGGGTCAGTGGGGAGGGGGC
>NW_024368685.1:0-15096 GCF_014805655.1 Passer montanus | reverse complement strand
GCCCGTGGGCTGGTGGGGGGGGTCCCTGGGCTGGTCTGGGGGGTCCCTGACTCACCCTGGGGGTCCCTGGGCTGGTCTGGGGCATGTCTGGGGGTCCCTGGGTTGGTTTGGGGGTCCCTGGGTTGATCTGGGGGGGTCCCTGGGTGGGTTTGGGGGCTCACCCGGATGCTGCGCAGGTCCCAGAGGCGCAGGGCGCCGTCGTCGCCGCCGCTGAGCAGCGCGGCCGCGTCGCGCCGGCTCCAGCTGAGCACGTTGACGTCGCCGTCGTGCGCGGCGGCCACGCTGAGCTGGCACGCCCGGCCCGGCGGCGCCCGCACGTCCCACACGCGGATGGAGGCGTCCGAGGAGCACGAGATGAACACCTGGGCAGGGAAACGGGTGAGTTCGGGGCGGTTTGGGGCTCTGGGGGTGTATTTTATTTGTTTTTCTGGAGCCAGGTCTCGCAAGCTCTCAAAAGAAATGTAATATATACACCCAAGGGCAGCTCAGCTGTTATTTTGGGGGCATAAAATAAGCAGGAAGGCTTCTGCTGCACTGTTAGAAATAAGAAAACTTAATAAAGGGCAAAATGACAAAGAGAAAAACTCGAGCTGGGTGCAGAGGTCTGCTCCTAATAAAAACACCTCACAAAAGCCCCTTGCTCTTTTTTCTTCTTTTTCTACCTGGTATTTCAAGACTTTTTAGCTTCTATCCAATCAGCTGCCCTAAAGCGAAGTCCCTAACGTGCTACAAAGCAGCTTTTTACCTAATTGTTATGAGAAATTTCTAAGCTTATTTTATTTTTCGAAGACAAAAGATAGTTTTGCCGCTGTGCTGTTAAAGAAAGCTCCTAAGGGCGCTCCTGGCGCGGCTCCTCACCGAGGCCTCGCTGGGCGACCACTGGATGTCCTCCACGCTGCCGCCGTGGCCGAGCAGCGGCCGCTGGTCCACGGCCCAGCCGCCCTCGCGCGGCTCCCAGCGATGGATGCGCCCGCGGACGTCCCCGGACAGCAGCCGGCCTGGCCAGAGGGAGCAGGGCCGTCACAATCCCAACAATCCCCCGTTATCCACAAATCCGCACCAGGGTCGCCATGCCTCCCAGAGCCCCCTCCAGTGCTCCTTCTCCTCACGTTTTCCATCTTTTTTTCTCTCATGTTTGCTGTCCTTTGCACCTCGAGTGTTTTGCCCTTTCCCCTCATGTTTCCCACCCTTTTCCCCTCACGGTTCCTCCCCTTTTCCCCTCACATTTTCTGCCACTTTTCCCCCTTTCCGCCATCTTTTCTTCCCTCCCGTTTCCCGTCGTTTTCTCCCCTCACGTTTCCCGCCATTTTCCCCTCACGGTTCCTCCCCTTTTCCCCTCACATTTTCTGCCACTTTTCCCCCTTTCCGCCATCTTTTCTCCCCTCCCGTTTCCCGTCATTTTCTCCCCTCACATTCCCCACCATTTTCCCCTCACGTTTCCCTTTTTCCCCTCATGTTTTCTGCCAATTTCCCCCCATTTCTGCCACCCTTTTCCCCTCACATTTCCTGCTGTTTTCCCCTCACATATCCCACCCTTTTCCCCTCACGTTTCCTGCCCTTTTTCCCCTCACGTTTTCTACCACTTTTCCCCCTTTCCGCCATCGTTTTTCCCCTCACATTTCCCGCCCTTTTCTCCCCTCATGTTTCCCGTCGTTTTCTCCCCTCACGTTTCCCGCCATTTTCCCCTCACGGTTCCTCCCTTTTCCCCTCACGTTTTCTGCCAATTTTCCCCCTTTCCGCCATCTTTTCCCCTCACATTTCCCACCTTTACTCCCCTCACATTTCCTGCCATTTTTCCCCCCTCATTTTCTGCCACTTTTTCCCCTCACGTTTTCTGCCAATTTTCCCCCTTTCCGCCATCTTTTCCCCTCACATTTCCCACCTTTACTCCCCTCACATTTCCTGCCATTTTTTCCCTTCACACTTGCCACCATTTTCCCCTCACGTTTCCTGCCCTTTTCTCCCCTCACGTTTCCCACCCTTTTCCCCTCACATTTCCCGCCCTTTTTTGCCTCACATTCTCTGCCACTTCTACCCCTTTCCCCCATCTTTTTTTTCCCTCACATTTCCCACCCTTTTCCCCTCACGGTTCCTCCCAACTTTTTCCCCTCATGTTTTCTGCCAATTTTCCCCCGTTTTTGCTACCCTTTTCCCCTCACATTTCCCGCCCTTTTTCCCCTCACATTTTCTGCCACTTTTACCCCTTTCTGCCATTTTTTCCCCTCATGTTTCCCGCCATTTTCTCCCCTCACGTTTTCCCCCATTTTTTCCCCTCACGGTTTCTCCCCTTTTTCCCCTCACGCTTCCCACCCTTTTCCCCTCACGATTCCTCCCCCTTTTCCCCTCACATTTTCCACCCTTTTTCCCCTCACATTTTCTGCCACTTTTACCCCTTTCTGCCATATTTCTCCCCCTCATCCACCCTTTTTCCCCTCACATTCACGTTTCCCGCCATTTTCTCCCCTCACATTTCCCACCATTTTCCCCCTCACATTTCCCCCAAATCCTTTCCAGGGCTCTGGGGTCTCCAATCCCCCTGTGACCCCCATGAGCCCCCAGACCCCAAACCCCCCCAATTTCCCCCCAAATCCTCACCTGGGCTCAGGGGGCTCCAGTCCAGCCCGAACCCCTCGTCCATGTGGCCGCTGAAGGTGGCAAGGGCGGGCAGGGCTCCCTGCTGGACGCTCTTGGGCCCCCTCCCCAAATCCCCCTCCCCAAATTCCGTCCCCAGGGCCCCCAGGGCCCCCCCCAGAGCCAGCACCTCCACCTGGCCCCGCTCCGACCACACGGCCGCCATCGGGGACCCCCCGAGGGACGTCACCTGCGGGGGGACACGGCAAAGGGGGGTCAGGGACCCCCAAAGGGGGCTAAGGGGGGGGTAAGGAGGGATTTGGGGGGGTTTGAGGGGTCCCAGGGGGTATTTTGGGGTCCCAGAGGGTCCTGAGAACGACTCAGGGGGAGATATGGGGGTCCCCAGGGGTGTCTGAGGGGGTCCCAAAGGGTTTGGGGGGGCCAAGATGGGGGTCTCAGAGCATCCCAAGGGCTTTTTGGGGGGTCCCAAAGGTTATTTGAGGGTTTAAGGAAGTTTTTTGAGGTTCACAGTTTAATTTTGAGGGTCCCAAAGGAATTTGGGGGGTGGTCCCAAGGTTAAACGGAGAATCCCAAAAG
This sequence comes from Passer montanus, assembly GCF_014805655.1. NCBI lineage: Eukaryota > Metazoa > Chordata > Aves > Passeriformes > Passeridae > Passer > Passer montanus. The sequence continues at coordinate 11,928 of NW_024368685.1, read as the reverse complement.
GTTTATGAGGGTCCCGGGGTGGGTTTTGGGTTCCCAGGTAGGTTTTTGGGGTTCCCAGGGTGGGATTTTGGGTTCCCAGGTGAATTTTTGGGTTTCCAGGTGGGTTTTTGAGGTTTTTTTGGGTTCCCAGTGCGAGTTTTTGGGTTCCCAGCTGGGTTTTCGGGGTTCCCAGGTGAGTCTTTGGGTTCCCAGATAGGGTTTTTGGGGTCTCAGGGTGAGTTTTTAGGTTCCCAGGTGAGCTTTTGGGTTCCCAGGGTGGGTTTTTGAGTTTTTTTTGGGTTCCCAGTGCGAGTTTTTGGGTTCCCAGCTGGGTTTTCGGGGTTCCCAGGTGAGTCTTTGGGTTCCCAGATAGGATTTTTGGGGTCTCAGGGTGAGTTTTTAGGTTCCCAGGTGAGCTTTTGGGTTCCCAGGGTGACTTTTTGGGTTCCCGCTCAGTTTTTGGGTTCCTGGGTCAGTTTTTCGGTTCCCAGGTGAGTTTTTGGGGTTCCCAGGTGAGCTTTGGGGTTCCCAGAGGAGCTTTTGGGTTCCCAGGGGGGGTTTTGGGGTTCCCGCTCAGTTTTTGGGTTCCCAGGGCGAGTTTTTGAGTTCCCAGGGTGGGTTTTTTGGGTTCCCAGGGTGGGTTTTTGTGGGTTTTTTCTGGGGGGGCTGTTTTGGGGGGTCCGTACCCTCAGCCTGTTGATGCCCCCGTAGTGGGGGGCCATGATGAGCAGCAGCTGTGGCTCCCGCCCGCCCCCCTCCTGCTCGCTGTCGCTGTCGCTGAGTTTTTGGGTTCCCAGGTGGGTTTTTGGGTTCCCAGGGTGGGTTTTTGAGTTTTTTTTGGGTTCCCAGTGCGAGTTTTTGGGTTCCCAGCTGGGTTTTCGGGGTTCCCAGGTGAGTCTTTGGGTTCCCAGATAGGATTTTTGGGGTCTCAGGGTGAGTTTTTAGGTTCCCAGGTGAGCTTTTGGGTTCCCAGGGTGACTTTTTGGGTTCCCGCTCAGTTTTTGGGTTCCTGGGTCAGTTTTTCGGTTCCCAGGTGAGTTTTTGGGGTTCCCAGGTGAGCTTTTGGATTCCCAGGGTGAGTTTTTGGATTCCCGCTCAGTTTTTGGGTTCCCAGGGCGAGTTTTTGAGTTCCCAAGGTGGGTTTTTTTGGGGTCCCAGGGTGGGTTTCTGTAGGTTAATTTTTGGGGGGGCCGTTTTTGGGGGTCCGTACCCTCAGCCTGTTGATGCCCCCGTAGTGGGGGGCCATGATGAGCAGCAGCTGTGGCTCCCGCCCGTCCCCCTCCTGCTCGCTGTCACTGTCACTGTCGCTGTCACTGTCACTGTCACTGCTGCCCTTCTTCCCCCGCAGCCCGTGCAGGTTCTGCATCTGCATCAGCAGCACCCTGGGGAGCAGGGGACACCCCAAATCAGGGCTGGGGACACCCCAAAAACACCCCAAAACCACCGGAGAAATACCCCAAAATCAACCCAAAACCCACACAAAAAGCAACCCAAAACCCACCCAAAAACTGCCCCAAAACACCCCAAAACCCACCCAAAAAAACCTCAAAATCACCCCAAAACCCACCTGAAAAACCCCCCAAAATCAAGTCCATAAACATCCATAACCACCCCAAAACCACTGCAGAACGCACCCCAAAACCATCCCCAAAACCAAACCAAATCCACCCAAAAAACACCCCAAAACCGCCCCAAAAAAACCCCAAAACTACTGCAAAACCCACCCCAAAACCCACCCAAAAAACCATCGCAAAGCCCACCCCAAAACCCACCTGAAAAACACCCCAAAACCGCCCCAAAAAAAACCCAAAACTACTGCAAAGCCCACCCCAAAACCCACCTGAAAAACACCCCAAAACCAAGTCCAAAAACATCCATAACCACCCCAAAACCACCCGAAAACCCACCCCAGAACTGCCCCAAAACACCCCTAAAATCCGCCCCAAAGAAAACCCCAAAACCACTGCAAAATCCACCCCAAAACCAACACAAATCCACCCCAAAAGCGCCCCAAAAAACCCCCAAAAACACTGCAAGACCCACCCAAAAAACACCCCAAAACTGCCCCAAAAAATCCCCAAAACTACTGCAAAACACACCCAAAAATACACCCCAAAACCCACCCGAAAAACCCCCCAAAACCACCCCAAAACCCACCCCAGAACTGCCCCAAAATCACCCCAAAAGCGCCCCAAAACCGCACCAAAACCCACCCAAAAGTCCCGGGGGTCTCAGGGTAATTTGGGGAGGGGTCTCAGGGTAATTTGGGGGGGGTCTCACCGGTTGGGCCCAGGGGTCTCAGGTTAATTGGGTAATTTGGGGAGGAGCCCGAGGGTCTCAGAGTAATTTGGGGAGGGGTCTCAGGGCAATTTGGGGAGGGGTCTCACCGGTTGGCTCTGGGGTCCCCGAGTAATTTGGGGAGGGGCCTGGGGGTCTCAGGGTGATTAATTTGGGGGGGAGTCTCACCGGTTGGCGCCGGGGGTCTCAGGGTAACTTGGGGAGTGTGTCTGCTGAGGACCTCCCGGTTCCCGTCAGCTCCCGGATTCCCCTCAGGACCCCCCGGTTCCCCTCAGGACCCCCCGGTTCCCCTCAGGAACCCCTCAGGACCCCCCGGCTCCCCTCAGGACTCCCTCGGTTCCCCTCAAAACCCTTCGGTTCCCCTCAGAAACCCCTCAGGACCCCCCGGCTCTCCTCATCCCCCGGTTCCCCTCAGGACCCCTCAGTTCCCTTCATCCCCCCGGTTCCCCTCGTCCCGCCGGCCCAGCCCGCGGTACCGGTGCCGGCGCGGTGATACATCACGTACGCCTCCTCATCCATCACCAGCTCCTCGTCGGGGCCCAGCGGCGGCCCCGCGCCGGGCAGGTACACGCGCCCGGGGGACTCCGCGTCCGCCCTGTCGCCATTGCGGGCGATTCGGGGCCGGTTGCGGTTCGGGGCCCGCGGGCGATTCGGGGCCCGCGCTTTGGAGGAGCCGCGCCGCGCCGCCATCTTGGCCGTGAGGGGAGGCGGCACTTCCGGCGGGGGCTCCGCCCACTTCCGGGTGGCCGTGTGGTGGCTTCCGGTCACGTGATGGACAATGGCGGTCGGGAGGTTCCAGTGACTCCCAGTAAAACCAGTGACCTCCAGAGACCTCCCAGTGACTCCCCCCAGTAACACCAGTGACCCCCCAGTAACTCCCAGTAATCCCCTAGTGTGCCCCCAGTAACTCCCAGTGACCCCCCAGTGACTCCAGCGAGCTCCCAGTGACTCCCAGTGTCCTCCCAGTAAGTCTCAGTAACTCCAGTGACCTCCAGAGACCTCCCAGTGACTCCCCCCAGTAACACCAGTGACCCCCCAGTAACTCCCAGTAATCCCCTAGTGTGCCCCCAGTAACTCCCAGTGACCCCCCAGTGACTCCAGCGAGCTCCCAGTGACTCCCAGTGTCCTCCCAGTAAGTCTCAGTAACTCCAGTGACCTCCAAGTGACGCCCCCAGTAACACCAGTGACGTCCCAGTCCCTCCCAGTCCACACTCCCAGTGTCCTCCCAGTAAGTCTCAGTAACTCCAGTGACCTCCAGAGACCTCCCAGTAACTCCCAGTGACCCCCCAGTAACTCCCAGTGTCCTCCCAGTAACTCCAGTGACCTCCAAGTGACGCCCCCAGTAACACCAGTGACGTCCCAGTCCCTCCCAGTCCACCCCAGTTTATCCCAGTCCCTCCCAATCCCCTCCCAGTTTATCCCAGTTTATCCCAGTCCATCCCAGTTTATCCCAGTCCATCCCAGTCCGGCTCTCGGGTTCCAATCTCTTTATTGGGGGGGGAGGGGCGGCTCTGGGGGCGCCCCCGGCCCCTCCCCCCCCCGGAGCCGCCCCAGCTCCGCCAGCGCCGCGCGGAGCAGGGCCGAGAACCGCCGGGGGTCCTGGGGAGAGAGAGACACAAATTAACCTAAATTATCCTAAATTATCCCAAAATCCACCCCGGAGCAGGGCCGAGAACCGCCGGGGGTCCTGCAGAGAGAGAGACACAAAACACACCAAAATTAACCCAAAATAACCCAAAATCCAGCCCCGGAGCAGGGCCGAGAACCGCCGGGGGTCCTGGGGAGAGAAGAGAGAGAGACCCCCAAATTAACCTAAATTAACCTAAATTAACCCAAAATCCAGCCCCGGAGCAGGGCCGAGAACCGCCGGGGGTCCTGGGGAAAAAGAGACCCAAAATTAACCCAAAATATCCCAAAATCAACCCAAAATCCAGACTGCCGGGGGTCCTGGGGAGAGAGAGAGACCCAAAATTAACCCAAATTAACCCAAAATATCCCAAAATATCCCAAAATCCACCCAAAACCCAGCCCCGGAACTGCTGCTGTGGGAACTGCTGGGGGTCCTGGGGAGAGAGACTCCCGAAATTAACCCAAATTAACCCAAAATACCCCAAAATATCCCAAAATCCAGCCCCGGAACTGCTCTGAGAACTGCCGGGGGTCCTGGGGAGAGAGAGCCCAAAATTAACCCAAAATACCCCAAAATCCACCCAAAATCCAGCCCCGGAACTGCTGCTGTGGGAACTGCTGGGGGTCCTGGGGAGAGAGAGACCCCCAAATTAACCCAAATTAACCCAAAATCCACCCAAAATCCAGCCCCGGAACTGCTCTGAGAACTGCTGGGGGTCCTGGGGAGAGAGACCCCAAAATTAACCGAAATTACCCCAAAATCCACCCCAAATACCCCAAAATCCACCCCAGGAACCCCCAAATCACCAAGGGGGGAGGGGCGGGGTCAGGGACCCCCCCGTGAACCCCCAAAATCCCCCCCAGACCCCCCCAAATCACTGAGGGGGGGGAGATTTGGGGTTTTTTGGGGTTTTTTCAGGCAGATTTTGGGGGGGTTTGGGGTTTTTCTGGATGAGGTTTTGGGGTTTTTTTTGGATAAGGTTTTGGGGGAGGTTTTGGATTTTTTTCCAGGTGGATTTTGGGGGGGGTTGGGTTTTTTGGGGGTGATTTGGGGGTTTTTTCGAAGGGGGGTGATTTGGGGTTTTTCCAGGTGGATTTTGGGGGGGTTTGGGTTTTTTGGGGGTGATTTGGGGTTTTTCCAGGTGGATTTTGGGGGTGTTTTGGGTTTTTTTTGGATGAAGTTTTGGGGTTTTTTTCAGGTGGATTTTGGGGGAAGTTTTAGGGTTTTTTTCAGGGGGATTTTGGGTTTTTTTCAGGCAGATTTTGGGGTTGTTTTGGGTTTTTTTGGGGAAGGCTTTGAGGTTTTTTTCAGGCGGATTTTGGGGGTGTTTTGGGTTTTTTTTGGGTTTTTTTTCAGGCAGATTTTGGGGTTGTTTTGGGTTTTTTTGGGGAAGGCTTTGAGGTTTTTTTCAGGCGGATTTTGGGGGTGTTTTGGGGTTTTTTTTGGGGTTTTTCTCACCGTTTTGGGGGAGCCCTCCCTGCAGGCGATGTGCACCAGGACGGGGCCGGCTGCCCCTCCCCCCGTGAAGGAAACCCCGTAGCCGTCCTGGTGGGGCTGGGGGGGCACCAGTGAGCCCCAGTTCAGCCCAGTTCAGCCCAGTGACCTCCCAGCGACCCCCCCAGTCCAGCCCAGTGACCCCCCAGTCCATCCCAGTTCAGCCCAGTGACCCCTCCAGTTCAGCCCAGTTCAGCCCAGTGACCCCTCCAGTTCAGCCCAGTTCAGCCCAGTTAGCCCCCAGTGCCCCTCCAGTGATCCCCAGTTTAGCCCAGTAACACCCCAGTGACCTCCAGTCCTCCCAGTTCAGCCCAGTAATCCCCCGGTAACCCCCACTGCCCCCCCAGTCCCTCCCAGTTTATCCCAGTCCCTCCCAGTTCCCCCAGTACCCACCGGGTTGAAGCCGCCCCCCGCCGGCCGCAGGGGGTGGGGCAGCAGCGGGGGGTGTGGCCGAGGGGCGGGGCTAAAGGCCAGAGCCCAAGGCTGCCCCAGCACCTGGGGGGTGGGGACATGCAAATGAGACCACACCCACCCCCAAAGTGTCAGCCAATCACTGTGACTCTCTTTAGGCCACGCCCTTTTATGGCCACACCCTGTTGACCATATAAAGACAAAACCAGGCCCTCCTTGGCCCCACCCACCTCCTTATAAGGTAATTAATAAGTCAAGCTCCACCCCTTAACCCCAGCCCCACCCTCAAGCTCCACCCACCTCCATATATGGCAATTACAAAGCCCCGCCCCTTTTCAGTGTAAACCACACCCCCTCTTAGGCCACACCCCCAGCCCATCCAAAGCCCCGCCCACCTCTGTGAGGAAGGGTGGGCGGAGCTGCATCTGATTGGCCACGGCCGCCAGTGCCTGCAGGTGCCGCTCCAGCCCCGCCCCCGTCATGGCCGCCCGGCGCCGCCCCCGCGCCTGCGCCAGCGCCGCCTCCAGCAGCGCCCGCCGGCGCCCCCGCTGGGCACGGAGGGGAACTGCAGGTCAGGGGGGCCCCGAGACCCCCGGTGATCGCCCAGAGATCCCCAATGATCACCCCAAAATCCCCCCAATGATCACCCCAAAATCCCTCCAGAGACCACCAATGATCGCCCCAAACTCCTCACAATGATCGCCCCCCCAGAGACCCCCAATAATTGCCCCAAAATCCCCCCATTGATCACCCCAAAATCCCCTCAATAATCACCCCAAAATTCCCTCAATGATTGCCCCAAAATCCTCCCAGGACCCCCTCGAGCAGCCCCCACCACCACCCTTTTCCCCTCACATTTTCCACCATCTTTCCCCTCATGTTTCCTGCCCTTTTTCCCCTCACATTTCCCTCCCTTTTCCCCTCACATTTTCCGCCCTTTTTCCCCTTTTTGCCCTCACATTTCCCACCCTTTTAATTTCCATTTCCCCACTCTTTTCCCCCCTCACGTTTCCCACCATTCTCCCCTCCCGTTTCCCGCCATTTTCTCCCCTCACGTTTTCCGCCATTTTCTCCCCTCACGTTTCCCGCCTTTTTTCCCCCTCACATTTCCTGCCCTTTTCCCCTCACATTTCCCACACCCAAAACCAAGACCCCCCTCAGTGACCCCTCAGCATCCCCCAGCCCCATTTTTGGGGTCCCGGGCCCCATTTTTGGGGTTCCTCACAGGAATTTGGGGGTCCCTCAGGGCGCGCTCCAGCTCCAGCAGGGGGCGCCCCACACCGCGTGCGCCGTCAGCGCGGCCCTCGAGGAAAAGGCGCGTCGGGATCGGCTCGTACGTGAGGGCAGGGCCGCGCTCCTGAGGGGATTTGGGGGAGATTCTGGGAATCTCAGGGATTTTGGGGTCTCTGGGATGGAGTTTGGGGGGTCTCAGATGGGTTTGGGGGCTCTCAGGTGGGTTTTGGAGCCCTCGAGGAAAAGGCGCGTCGGGATCGGCTCGTACGTGAGGGCAGGGCCGCGCTCCTGGGGAGATTTGGGGGAGATTCTGGGAATCTCAGGGATTTTGGGGTCTCTGGGATGGAGTTTGGGGGGTCTCAGATGGGTTTGGGGGGTCTCAGGTGGATTTGGAAGCCCTCGAGGAAAAGGCGCCTCGGGATCGGCTCGTACGTGAGGGCAGGGCCGCGCTCCTGGGGAGATTTGGGGGAGATTCTGGGAATCTCAGGGATTTTGGGGTCTCTGGGATGGAGTTTGGGGAGTCTCAGTTGGATTTGGGGGGTCTCAGGTGGGTTTGGAAGCCCTCGAGGAAAAGGCGCGTCGGGATCGGCTCGTACGTGAGGGCAGGGCCGCGCTCCTGAGGGGATTTGGGGGAGATTTTGGGTCTCTACGATGAACACTGGGGGGTCCCAGGGGTGAATTTTGGGGGTCTCAGTGCCTCACCCTGACCAGCGCCAGCTCCAGCGCCAGCGCCAGCAGCTCCTGGGAGCTCTCGGGGGTCCCAGAGGGTCCCAGGGGGTCTTCGACCGACACCACGTGGAGCTGGAGCCCCTCAGCCATGGCCTGGAACTGCTCCCGGGCCTGAGGCAGCATCCCCGAAACCTGTCCGAAAACATTCCTAAAACACCCCTAAATGTCCCCCCAAACGCTCTCCCAGTCCCTCCCAGTGCTCCCAGTACCTGCGGGGGGAGGTCCCAGTGCAGCTCCTGGGGGGGCTCGGGGGTCCTGCCCTGCCCTGCCCCGAGGCAGTTCCCGGACTCGTCGTAGCCCAGGGACCGGTCCAGGGCCAGCGCGAACTGAGGGGAGAAAATTAGTGGGGGTCTCAAAATTGGGGACCCTCCCCAATTTCCCCCTGACCCCTCCAAAATATTCCCCCACCACCAAAATTTCCCCTCATTTTCCCCTCATGCTTCCCGCTCTTTTTGTCCCCTCATGTTTCCCACCTTTCGGGGTCTCAAAATTGGGGACCCTCCCCAATTTCCCCCTGACCCCTCCAAAATATTCCCCCACCACCAAAATTTCCCCCTCATTTTCCCCTCATGCTTCCCGTTCTTTTTGTCCCCTCACGTTTCCCGCCTTTTTTCACCCTCACGTTTCCCGCCTTTTTTCACCTCATGATTTCCGCCCTTTTTACCCTCACGTTTTCCCAGCCTTTTTTCCCCCTCACGCTTCCCTCCTTTTTTCCCCCTCACGTTTTCCCGGCCTTTTTTCCCCCTCACGCTTCCCGCCCTTTTTTCCCCCCCCTCACGTTTCCCGCTTTTTTTCTCCTCACATTTCTCGCCCTTTCTTCCCTCTCACATTTTCCCACCCTTTTTTCCCTCTCATGTTTCTCGCCTTTTTTCCCCCTCACGTTTCCCTCCTTTTTTCCCCCTCACGCTTCCCGCCCTTTTTTCCCCCCCCTCACGTTTCCCGCTTTTTTTCTCCTCACATTTCTCGCCCTTTCTTCCCTCTCACCTTTTCCCACCCTTTTTTCCCCCTCACGTTTTCCCGGCCTTTTTTCCCCCCCTCACGTTTGCCGCTTTTTTTCTCTTCACATTTCTCGCCCTTTTTTCCCCTCATGATTCCCGCTCTTTTTGTCCCCTCACGTTTCCCGCCTTTTTCCCCCCTCACGCTTCCCACCCTTTTCCCCCATTTTTGGGCCCCGCAATTCCTCACAAAACTGGGGAGGGGTTCCAGATTTGGGGGGATTTTGAGGAGGTCTCCAAAGGTTTTGGGTGAGTCTCAAGTTCTGGGAAATTTTTGGGGTGATTTCGGGGGCATTTCAGGGGGGATTTTAGTGGGATTTGGGGGGATATTTTGGGGGATCTTGAGGGAAATTTGATGGTATTTGGGAGGATTGTTTTGGGCTGATTTTGAGGTATTTTTGACAAACCCCCCAGAGATTTTGGGGGGATTTTTGAAGGGATTTGAGGGGAGATTTTTTGGGAAGGATTTGGGGTATTTTTGGGGGGGATTTTTATGGGGATTTGGGGGATTTTTGGAGGGATTTTTATGGGGATTTGGGAGATTTTGAGGGGAATTTTGGGGGGATTTTTGAAGGGATTTGAGGGGAGATTTTTTGGGAAGGATTTGGGGGATTTTTGGAGGGATTTTTATGGGGATTTGGGAGATTTTGAGGGGAATTTTGGGGGGATTTTTGAAGGGATTTGAGGGGAGATTTTTTGGGAAGGATTTGGGGGATTTTTGGAGGGATTTTTATGGGGATTTGGGAGATTTTGAGGGGAATTTTGGGGGGATTTTTGGGGTACCTCCCAGAGGTGCCCAGCCACGGGGGGGTCTCCCCACGAGTGCTCCACGCTGAGCCCGACGCGCCCCGAGGGGAACACGACCAACGTCAGCGACTTGTCAAACCACCTGTGGGGACACGGGGGGTCCTGGGGGACCCAAAACTCCCCAAAATCCCACCCTGGGACCCCCCAAATTATCCCCGAGCACCCAAATTATCTCCAACCCTCCAAAACCCCTCCCAAAATTCCCCAAAACAGCTCCAAGAAGCACCTGGGGGGGCCCAAAATCCCCCAGGACACCCCAAAATCCACCCTGGGCCCCCCAACTCCCCCTGGGACCCCCAAAACTTCCCTCAAGACCCCCCCAAATTCTCTCCTGGGGCTCCTGGGTTCGGTTTTGGGAGATTTGGGGGATCCAGAGGGAGTTTGGGGGATTCTGGGGGTCTCTGATCAGTTCTGAGGCGATTTAGGTGTTCCCAGGGGATTTTTGGGGGGTTTTGAGGGCATTTTGGAGCAATTTTGGGGGGATTGTGGGGGTCTCTGACCAGTTGTGGGAGGGATTTGGGATTCCCAGGGTGATTTTGGGGTGATTTGGGGGAATTTTGGGGGTCTCTGACCACTTGTGGGGGGGCTTAGATGTACCCATGGGGATTTTGGGGCGATTTTGGGGGTCTCTGACCACTTGTGGATGGGTTTAGGTGTTCCCAGGGAAATTTTGGGGGGTTTTGAAGGGATTTGGGGGGGATTTTGGGGCAATTTTGGGTGATTTTGGGGGTCTCTGACCAGTTGTGGGGTGGGTTTAGGTGTTCCCAGGGGAATTTCCATTTCGGGGGGCTCACGGGGGGCAGGCTCCCGGCGCGCACGCGGCTCCGGAAGCGCAGCAGGGCCGCCGCGACGTTGGCGGCTCGGGCGGCCGGGACCCGCGAGGGGGGGGGGCCCACCAGGTCCTGGGGGGGACCCCAAAATCAGAACCCCAAATTTGGGGGGTCAGAGCCTCGCCCACCCCCCAAAACCCCATTTTGGGGGGCAAAATCCCAATTTGGAGGGGTAAAACCCCCAAAATCAGCCCAAAATAACTTAAAAATGGGAGGAAAGGGACCCCAAAAGGTCCTGGGGAGGCACCCCAAAATCAGAATCCCCAAATTTGGGGGGTCAGAGCCTCGCCCACCCCCCAAACCCCGAATTTGGGGGGCAAAACCCCAATTTGGGGGGCAAAATCCCAAATTTGGGGGGTAAACCCATGAAAAATGATGGGAAAGGGACCCCAAAAGGTCCTGGGGAGGCACCCCAAAATCAGAACCCCGAAATTTGGGGGGTCAGACCCTCAGGACCCCCCCAAAATCCCAAATTTGGGGGGCAAAATCCCAAATTTGGGGGGTAAACCCATGAAAAATGATGGGAAAGGGACCCCAAAAGGTGCTGGGGGGGCACCCCGAAATCAGAACCCCAAAATTTGGGGGTTCACACCCTCACCCACCCCTCAAAACCCGAATTTAGGTACCCCCAAATCAGAACCCCGAATTTGGGGGGTCAGAGCCTCACCCACCCCCCAAAATCCCAAATTTAGGGGGTAAAACCCCAAATTTGGGGGGCAAAACCCCAGATTTGGGGGGTAAAATCCCAAATTTGAAGGGGTAAAACCCCCAAAATCTGCCCAAAATAACTTAAAAATGGGAGGGAAGGGACCCCAAAAGGTGCTGGGGGGGCACCCCCAAATCAGAACCCCAAGATTTGGGGGGTCAGAGCCTCGCCCACCCCCCAAATCCCAAATTTGGGGGGCAAAATCCCGAATCCTGGGGGGTAAAACCCCGAATTTGGGGGGATAAAACCCCAAAATGTGCCCAAAATACCCCAAAAATGGGAGGGAAGGGACCCCAAAATGTCCTGGGGGTACCCTAAAATCAGAACCCCAAAAATTTGGGGGGTCAGACCCTCACCCACCCCCCAAAATCCGAATCCTGGGGGGTAAAACCCCGAATTTGGGGGGATAAAACCCCAAAATGTGCCCAAAATACCCCAAAAATGGGAGGGAAGGGACCCCAAAATGTCCTGGGGGGGCACCCCAAAATCATAACCCCAAAATTTGGGGGGTCAGAGCCTCACCCACCCCCCAAAATCCCAAATTTGGGGGGAAAAGACCCCAAGGACCCCTCCCAGAAACCCCAAATTGGGTCTGGGGGAGTTTTGGGGTCCCCAAATCTCCTGGAGTTTTTGGGGGGTCTCAGATTTTGGGGTTTTTTTTGGGGGGGTCTCAGATTTGGGGGTCCCAGATTTGGGGGTTTTTTGGGAGGGTCTCAGATTTGGGGGTTTTTTTGGGGGGCTCAGTTTTGGGGGTGTTTTGGGGGTCCCCAGTTCAGGGGTCTCAGTTTTTGGGGGTCCCCAATTCGGGGGTCTCAG
>NW_024368684.1:0-1055 GCF_014805655.1 Passer montanus | reverse complement strand
CCAGCACTCTGCTTTCAGCTCCAAGGTTTGGAGGCTGTCCTTTGGTTCTCCGGTGATTGCATGTTCTGCCACTGATTATCAGATTGCCATACACACGCAGTTTTCTGCATTTTTTGTCCTGCATTTGTAAATACTGTTGGCCCCTCGACTGGTCTTTCTGAGCACAGCGGCCTTTTGACCCACTGGTAGTGTTCTAGCAGCTTCCAAAGAGTCCTTTTGGCCTGTTGTTATGGACAGTTCCTGCATAACCCATCAAAGCTTCTTGTATTTCTGTTGAATGTCTCAGGAGCCATTCATAATCTTCTCCTTGGACGGGAGCACTAATGTCTGCAGGTTTAGCTCCATCAATTTCGATTACTCTGTCCCTCTCTTTCCTTAGCAGGGTTGCCAATGCTTCTCAATGACTCAAAATGCAATGTTTCGGTTGCATTGCCAGGAACACCCATTCAATGATGATCGCCGTATCCTCCCCTTTTTTCTTTTGCCATTGTAAAATAATGGCAAGAGGAGAAGTCGTGGTGTTGGAGAGTAATAGACAGTGGCTGACCTGCCAGCCGACGGCTACTCCATTTCATTTGAATTCTGTGAGTTATTACACCTAGGGCAGCTTGTTGCTCTGGTGAACAGCTTCGGGGACTGTTTGCTTCAGTGCCATGTAGCCAGGATTGGAAGGCTTGCAGGTCATCATTGGTGATGCCGACAATATTACAAATCCATTGCAGATCTCCTAGTAGTTTCTGAGCATCATGTAGATTGGTTATTTGGGCAGTAATTGTTACTTTCTGAGGCTTGGTTTGAGCATCTGAGATGAGCCAGCCTAGGTATTTCTATGGCACAGAATGCTGGATTTTTTCAGGGGCTGCAGTTAAACTACAAGAGTGTAGATGATCAATGGGCCACTGTAGTTGAATATCAGATACTGCAGTTTCGGTACGAAACAAAATATTCCAGTAATGATAAATAAGAACGTGTGACCAGTGTTGTCACACAGGTTGAAGTGCCCAATAAACAAAGATTTGACAGATACTGGGCAAATTTTTGGAGTTCTGGGGCAA
>NW_024368683.1:0-1023 GCF_014805655.1 Passer montanus | reverse complement strand
TGGTGTTTTTGGTTGTTTTTTTTTTTCTTCTAAAGTTTAGAATGAGTTATCCAGGAGAGAAATGTAGGAATAGAGGTGCTAATTAATGGAGGTGGCAAAGCAGTGACAAAGCTGAAGGGATGGATGCATTTGCAGGATGCAGAAAGCAAACAAACCATCAGGGAATTGCAGCTTCCCAAGATCAAAACCATGCTGATAGGAAATGTTGGTTGGTGCTAAAAAGCCATGGATGGGAAATGAATGAGTGGCTGAGGGTTTAACTGGGCCAGTGGGGAAGCAGGGCTGATAAGGAACTCCTTATCCAGGAGTGTTTGGATGCATCTGTTTGTTTTCCTCAGCAGGACAGATAAGGTAACTCCAGGCTGTGTTTAGAGCAGGTGAAAGCTGTTTAGTAAACAGATTGATATGCATGAACCCACTGGCATAGGAACACTCACATGGTAACTCACAGATCAGCATCCATTTTTGGGTTCAGGAGGCTTTTCAATCATGATTAAGGTCTCTCTCATTAGAGAGGTCTTTTATCACAGAAAGCCAAAATTTCCAGACAAACCACTCTAATTAAACCTGGGAGATAAAATAAAAATATAATTAAAAAATTAAATAGTGAGGTTTGGCCAAAGCAGCTCCCTCCACCTCTGGTTCCCTGCTCTGAGAAAGCACAGCCAGCTTGCTGAGGCTCCGAAGGAATTAGATGGAATCCAAATTATTCATCTTTGGGATCTGATCGGAGCCTCATCAGGTGGGAAATCCCAGGGTGAGCACAGAGATGGGAGGGAGAAGGGAGCCAAATCTCCTGTGCATCGTCAGCAAATGGGGAGAAAAGATCCCACAACTCACCCAGGAACTTGCTGTGGTGCCCAGGATGTGAAAAGGGGAGAGACTGAGTGTGAAGGAGCAGAAATGGGGTTTGTGTGGTCAGGCCCCTCCAAACTGTACAGGGAATGAGGCAGGGAGAGCAGCCCTGTGTGGGAACTGCCCACAGTGACAGAGCCACACAGCCTGGGGACACTCAGAACCACC
>NW_024368682.1:0-978 GCF_014805655.1 Passer montanus | reverse complement strand
GTTGTTATCCCAGTTTTTCCTGGGCTGTTACCCAGTTTATCCCAGATTTATATCCCACATTATCCCAGGCTGTTATCCCACATTTTCCCAGGTTATTATCCCTTGTTATCCCGGGTTACTATCCCAAATTATCCCGGATTGTTATCCTTTGTTATCCCACATTATCCAGGGTTGTTATCCTGTTTTTTCCTGGATTGTTAGCCCTGTTATCCCAGGTTATCCCGTGTCATTATCCCAGTTTTCCCCTGGTTGTTTTCCCAGGTTGTTATCCCACATTTTCCTTTGTTATCCTGGTTTTTCCCGGGCTTTTATCCCAGATTATCCCAGGTTATCCCTCATTACCCACTGTCCTTATCCCACTTTATCCTGGGCTGTTCGCCTCTGTTTTCCTGGGTCATTATCCTGGTTTTTCCTGGCGATTATCCCGGTTTTTCCCGGTGATTATCCCAATTTTCCCAGGATGTTATCCCAGTTTTTTCCTGGGTGGCTATCCCGATTTACCCAGGATGTTATCCTGATTTTTCCCAGCAGTTATCCTGGTTTTTCCTGGTGCTGATTCCTGTTTTTCTGGGTGCTGATTCCCACTTTTCCTGGTGTTTTTCCCGTTTTTCCGGGCTCTGATTCCCATTTTCCTGGGCTCTAATTCCTGTTCTTTCCCAGTGCTAATTCCCATTTTTCCCGCTGTTAATTCCCATTTTTCCTGGCTCTGATTCCCGTTTTTCTTGGTGTTAATTCCCATTTCCCAGGCTCTGATTCCCATTTTTCCTGGCTCTGATTCCCATTTTCCCGGGCTCTGATTCCCGTTTTTCCCGGTCTCTCTCCTGGTGTTTTTCCCGGTGTTTTTCCTGGCTGTGATTCTCATTTTTCCCAGTGTTTTTCCCGGTGTCTCTCCTCTTTTTTCCCAGGCTGTGATTCCCATTTTTCTGTGTTTTTCCCCATGTTTTTCCCGTTTTCCTGGGCTGTGATTCCCATTTTTCC
>NW_024368681.1:0-1023 GCF_014805655.1 Passer montanus | reverse complement strand
GCTTCAGGGCTGGAAATGGGGGGAAAAACCCAGATTTTGGGGAAAATGGGGAAAAACAGGGAAAAATGGGAAAAAAACAGGAGAAAAATGGGAAAAATGGGGAAAAAAATGGGGAAAAATTGAATAAAATGGGGGAAAATACTGGGAAAAACCAGGGCAGAAATGCAGGGAGCTCATCAGCTTCAGGGCTGGGAATGGGGGGAAAAACAGAGATTTTGGGAAAAAATGGGGGGAAAACATGGGGGGAAAAACGGAGATTTTGGGAAAAAATGGGGAAAAACCAAGAAAAAACAAGAGAAAAATGGGAAAAAATGGGGGAAAATGGGAAAAAGTCCAGAAAAAATGGGTAAAACCTGGGAAAAACCAGGGTAGAAATGCAGGGCGCTCATCAGCCTCAGGGCTGGGAATGGGGGGAAAAACGGAGGTTTTGGGAAAAAATGGAGGAAAAAGGGGGAAAAAAGGGAAAAAATGGGGAAAAAACGGGAGAAAAATGGGAAAAAAACAGGAAAAAAATGGGAAAAACCAGGGCAGAAATGCAGGGAGCTCATCAGCTTCAGGGCTGGGAATGGGGGGAAAAACAGAGATTTTGGGAAAAAATGGGGGGAAAACAAGAAAAAAATGGGGAAAAATGCAGAAAAAAAGTGATGAAAAGCACGAAGAAAGTGAGGAAAAAAATCTAGGGAAAGAAAGGAAAAAAGTGAGGAAAACCAGGGGAAAAAATGAAAAAAAAATCAAGAATAAACAGGAAAGAAGTGAGAAAACCTGGAAAAAATAGGAAAAAGAGAAAAACCAGGGGGAAAAAATGAAAAAAATCAGGAATAAACAGGAAAAAAGTGAGAAAAAGTGGGGAAAAAAGAGGAGAAAAGTGAGAAAAAACCTGGAAAAAAGAGGAAAAAAGTGAGGAAAACCAGGAAAAAAGTGAGAAAAAATCAAGAAAAAAGTGAGAAAAACCAGAAATAAACATGAAAAAAAGTGAGAAAAACCTGGGAAAAATAAAAAAAAAAAGAGGAATAAACAGGAAAA
>NW_024368680.1:0-1023 GCF_014805655.1 Passer montanus | reverse complement strand
AAGTCTCAAAAAGCTAATGAAATCTTGCTGGAGGGATGTTGCCCTTTATGAGGGTCACGTGAGTGCCCCATTCCTTTCTGGTATTTAGGAAGGTCATTTGAACAGAATTAATTTTCTTTTTTTTTTTCAAAAATTAAGAGTACACAAGCACCACATTGTTTGCTTTCGTATTTCCTGTAATTCTTGCTAGATGCCAAGGTGTAAATCTCAAACAGAAATGGCAAACTGTTTGTGTGGGCAGAGGCTGGGCCCAGCTTCAGTGTCCAGACCCCCATGGGAGCTGAAGCTGTCTCAGATTTAGGAATTCAGTGTGTCAGAAGGGAGCCCCTGAAGGGCTGAAATGTGGGAGACACATTTAATGATTCAAAGGTTTGCTCCTGTTAATGTAGCGTGCATGAAAGGTTGGTTCATTCTGGTCTTTTAAAGAAAAAGGCTTTTTACATGATTTTGATAGTGAAATTGGATTCTGTTCACACAGGAACCTAAAAGCTCTACTTCTATTTATGTATCTTAGCATAATCACACCATTTCAAATGTCAGGTGCTGTAAATGTGAATTCTCAAATCACACATGCAGACACACAGTGGAGTTCTCCAAGTGCAGCTCAGGGCAGGCATGGCCCACACTCATTAATGCTTTTCTCCCTTAAACAAGATTCCAGCACAATTCTGTTGTTGAGATTTTGTATACATTAAATTCAGAAAAGCAAGAGTCTGTTGACAAGAACTGAGCTACAGAAATAACTGCTGGTAACTTTCAGGACTGGAGCTCTGAATCTCATTTAAAGTATTCGTGAACCACATAAACATTTTATTAAATATTAATATTCATAAGAGTGGGGCTAAACATCAAATTCTTCCTACTGACTACTGCCTTCATCTAGAAGATTAATTAAATTAGGTTCCATAAAGGCAGTGATTTTGGTTTAGAAGCCATTTGTAAAGGAGTGCTCTCGTTATCCCAATGATATCTTGGGGCACTAAATTCAGCAGCGTCACTGCAGGCGACTCTGCTCACATTCCA
>NW_024368679.1:0-1023 GCF_014805655.1 Passer montanus | reverse complement strand
TTTTGGGGGAATTTTGGGTTATTTTGGGGCTTTTTGGGGGGGGTTTGGGTTTTTGAGGAGGATTATTCAGGGTTTTTGGGGTTTTTTGGGGTTTTTTTAGGATTTTTTTGGGTTTTGGGGTTTTTTTTGGGTGGAATTTGGTTTTTTTGGGTGGAATTTGGTTTTTTTGGGTGGAATTTGGTTTTTTTGGGTGGAATTTGGTTTTTTTGGGTGGAATTTGGTTTTTTTGGGTGGAATTTGGTTTTTTTGGGTGGAATTTGGTTTTTTTGGGTGGAATTTGGTTTTTTTGGGTGGATTTTGGGTTATTTTGGGGGGATTTTTGGGGTTTTGGGGGGGATTGATCAGGGTTTTTGGGGATTTTTAAAAATTTTTGGGGGCTTTGGGTTTTTTTGGGTGGAATTTGGGGTTTTTTTGCATTTTTGGGCGGATTTGGGGGGTTTTTGGGGGGATTTTGGGGTTTTGGGGGGATTGTTCAGGGTTTTTGGGGATTTTTTTGGTTTTTTTAGGATTTTTTTGGGTTTGGGTTTGTTTTTTTTTTTGGCGGGGGGCCCGAATTTGGGGTTTTTTAGAGGGATTTTGGGTTATTTTGGGGTTTTGGGGGCATTTTTGATTTTTTTGGGGGATTCTTCAGGGTTTTTTGGGGTTTTTGGCTTTTTGGGGGGATTTTGGGTTTTTTTGGAGAGGATTTTTGGATTTCTAGGTTTTTGGAGGGGATTGTTCAGGGTTTTGGGGTTTTTTGGGGTTTTTGGGCTGGTTATGGGATTGTTTTTAGGGTGGATTTTGGGGTATTTTCAGGGGTATTTTTGGGCTGGTTTAGGGTTATTTTGGGGGTATTTTTGGGCTGGTTTTGGGCTATTTTTTGGTTATTTTTGGGCTGCTCTGGAGGTATTTTTGGGGTTATTTCTGGGTTGTTTTGGGCTGGTTTTGGTGTATTTTTGGGGTTATTTTTTGGCTGGGTTTGGGATATTTTTTGGGGTATTTTTGGGGTTATTTCTGGGGTATTTTTGGGCTGGTTTTGGGGTA
>NW_024368678.1:0-1056 GCF_014805655.1 Passer montanus | reverse complement strand
GGGGGGGGGGGTCTCTCTCAATCTTTCATTTCTGGCATTTGTTTGCTTGTTGGGGTTTTTGTTTGGTTAGTTTTTTTAATGGAAAAAAACATTACAAAGTCAACTGCAAGCTGAAGTTTGTACTTGTCCAGCAATTGTGTTACACAGCACCCGGACATTCCAGGTATTGTAGGCATAAAGCAGGGAATCGAGGCAAATATAAACTCAATAAAAGGCTTCATTGTCTTTGCCATTGAGCTGCTCAGTGGGAAAACAGGACCGGGAGACTTCAATCTTGATGTTACAGTGCAACCTACCGACGGACAGGTGGAATTTGGAGTGCAGCTCTCGAACGGAAAATACGGAAGCCACCCGAGGGCCCCTTCCCCGCCACGGAGCGGCGCCGGCCGCGGAGCGGGGGTCCCGTGAAGGAGACGGAGCCGAGCTGGGAGCCCGCCGGGCGGGACGGCACAGGACAGCTCTGTCCCTCTCACCTTCTCACCCAGAAGCGGCGCTACGCGATCCCGTTCCCATTCCCATTCCCGTTCCCATTCCCCTTCCTGCCCCCGGTCCCTGCAGGTGTCCGCCAGAGGGGGCCCGGCCCCCGCGGCTCTCCGGCTCCTGAGGCGAAGGCCGCTTGGCAGCAGAGCAGCAGCGGCTTCCCTTTATTTCTCTTTTTTGCCCGCGGCTGTTTCCCATGGTAAAGCGAACTCGATTATAAAATCCTATGTGACGACTTAGCCTATAAGGTTTTCAATTTCTATTTGAAGTGCAGGAGAGATTAAATGGGCTTTGGTTTGTGTGTCTTCCTGCCAAACTCAGTTGTTGCACAGTAAGTTGTATGTTCTCTGTCCTACAGAGCTGTAGCTACTCTGCTCTGGGCAGCTCCCACCGGGAGTGCTGCATCTGGCTCTGGAGTCCTCAGCACAGAAAAGACAAGGACCTGTTGGAGCACGTCCAGAAGAGGGCCACAAAGATGGTTAGAGAGCTGGAGCGCCTTTCCTGTGAGGACTTACTGAGGGAGTCGAGGCGAGTTGAGTCAAGAGATGAGAAGGCTCTGGGGAGACCTTATTGCAG
>NW_024368677.1:0-1040 GCF_014805655.1 Passer montanus | reverse complement strand
CAAACTTTAAGCTTGCCAATAAACATGAATTATAATATGGATGCTATTTCAAATGTCTCCTGTACTGTGAAAGAGCTTCCAGAGGTACAGACTCACAGAATGGTTTGGGTTGGAAGAGACCTTAAACTTCATGTCAGGATTCCACCCCCTGCCATGGGCAGGGACACCTTCCACTATCCCAGGCTGCTCCCAGCCCCATCCAGCCTGGCCTTGGGCACTGCCAGGGATCCAGGGGCAGCCACAGCTGCTCTGGGCACCCTGGGCCAGGGCCTGCCCACCCTCCCAGTCACCAATTCCTGCCCAACATCCCAAAATGTGTGCCTGCCCTCTGGCAGTGGCAGCCATGGCCTGTGTGCTGTCTCTCCAGTCCCTCTCCAGCTCTACTGCAGTCTCTCTTTTCTCTCTGAAGTTACACAGGGCAATAGCTTTATGTGCAGTAGTCCTTGTTAAACATATTTATGTTTTGACCGAGAATAACCCTGAATTTATAGAGGATCTTTTCCATGTTTTTAGGACAGTTCCTGTTGAGTCATTTTTACCAGTCCTTCAACGCAGGGTGTTGGGTACATGTGTTTCCTCCATGTAGGTTGGCTGGCTACAAGGAAAGAATGGATTGATTCTCCTTCTGCAATAAACTTGGAAATGGTGATTAACTTCATCCACCCTGATAGTGGAGGGCAGTGAAAGACACAAAGCTCTTAATCTAGCTGATGACTTTCTCTTAGTATTAGGGGAAGAGACTTCATACTTTTCAAGGGAAAGCCTTCACTGTGAAGCCAGCACGCTGTTGATCTGGCCCAGCCCGTCATGAAGGAAAATGGCAAGGCTTTGGCAGAATTATTCAGGTGTCATTGGGTGTAAATGGAGACTTTATAAAGTGTCAAGGGTAAAGGTGAGCATATAAGTGTGGTGGCACAGGGCATAGAAATTAGCAAAGTGACAAATGTAATCATCTTTCTACCCTTGCTGTGTTTCCGTATGACTTGAAGATGATGAGATCTAGGTGATAATGCTGCAGAGGTCTGACTTTTTTTTTTTTT
>NW_024368676.1:0-1024 GCF_014805655.1 Passer montanus | reverse complement strand
GGGGGGGCCCCGGCGGGGGCGGGGGCGGGGGAGGGGCCCCCGTGGCCCCCCGAGTCCACCAGCACCGAGGAGCTCTCGCGGAGGCTGTGGCTGCTCACCAGGCGTGGCCCTAAAACGGGGGGAAAACCCCAAATCCGGGGGTTGGAAATGAGAGAAATCACAGGGAGGGGAAAGGGGAAGGTTGGGGCTTGGAGTGGTAAAAATTCAGGGGGTGGAAGCTGGAAAATTGGGGTGGAACCCCAAAAATCAGGGGGTGGAACCTTAAAAAATCAGGGGTGGAACCCCCCAAAAAAATCAGGGGTGGAACCCTAAAAATTCAGGGGTGGAACCTTAAAAAAAAAAATCAGGGGTGGAACCCCAAAAAATCAGGGCGGAACCCTAAAAATTCAGGGGTGGAACCTTAAAAAAAAAAATCAGGGGTGGAACCCCAAAAAATCAGGGCGGAACCCTAAAAATTCAGGGGTGGAACCTTAAAAAATGAGGGGTGGAACCCCAAAAAAAAAATCAGGGGTGGAACCTTAAAAATTCAGGGGGGGAACCTTAAAAAATCAGGGGTGGAACCTTAAAAAATCAGGGGGTGGAAGCTGAAAAATTGGGGTGGAACCCCAAAAAAATCAGGGTGGAACCCCAAAAAATCAGGGTGGAACCTTAAAAAATCAGGGTGGACACCAACAGCAGGGGTTGAGCTGCAATCGTCCCAGTTCCCCCCAAAATCCCCCCAAAATTTCACCCAAATCCTCTCCAAAGCCTCCCAATTCTCCCAAACCTCCTTTAAATGTCCCCAAATCTCCCCAAAAACCCCCTTTAGACCCTCCAAACCCCTTTAAACCCCCTCAATTCACCCCCAAATCCCCTTTAACCTCCCCAAAATCCCCTTTAAACCCCCACAATTCCCCCCTAAATCCCTTTTAACCCCCTCAATCTCCCCCAAAACCTCTTTAAACCCCCAAAAAACCCCTTTAAACCCCCCAAAATCCCTTTTCAACCCCATTAACCCCCCCAGATCCCCCTCCCCATCACTCAC
>NW_024368675.1:0-1024 GCF_014805655.1 Passer montanus | reverse complement strand
GGGTCACGTGGTGCCGTACAAGATGGCGGTTTCCGGAACGGGGTCCTGCTTGGCGATTTTTGTCGTTTTTATTGCGTGTTTCGCGCTGCGATTTTGCTCGCGGTGGTATTCCGGTCTGCCTGAACCCGTTGCCGCCGTGCGGGGGTCTTTCTGGAGCCCTGGGTGGGTTCCGGCTTTTCGGTCAGGCATCTGTGTGGACGCCTATGCCTTGGGGGCTTTTCTGAGGGGTTGGGGGCGTGGCTGGGGGTGGAGTTAGGGGTGGGTAGTGGGGCCTGGCTATGGGCGGGGCGACGTGTGCAGGTAGTGACGTAATGCGGGGTGCTGTGCCTGCAGTTCCCTGTAGCGGTCGCCAGGTGGCGCTGTGCTTGCAGTACCGCGCTGCTGTCAGCAGGTGGCGCTGCAGCGGCAGTACCTGACGGTGGTCGGCAGGGGGCGGTGTGGGGTCGTTGTGGACGGTTCCGGGGTCGGATGTGGCGGGCGCGGCGGGGCTTCTATGGGTGAGGGCTGGTGTACTTCCGTAATTAATGAGGTGAGTGATTACATGGTTGGTGATGTGGGTGGGATAGTGATGGTAGGGTAGGTGTAGCTGGTATGGGTGGGACGGCTAATTAGGGACCCTATTCCCCTATATAGGAAAAAGAAGAAAAACTATATGTCTGGTGCAGCAGTAGAAACTTTCAGGCTCCCAGGGAGTAAGTAGATTTTTTTTTATTACTTTTTTTTTTTTTTTTTTTCTCCCAGAGAGCCTGAGGATACTGAAACTTTTCCCTGGTTCTTTTTTTTTTTTTTAATCTAGAAAGAGAGACAAAATTGAACTAAAAGGTAGAGAGAAAATAGAGAGAAGGAAAGAGTGAGACAAAGGTAGAGAAAAAGAGAGGGAGAGAAAGGAAGAGATGGAGAAGAGAGAGAAGAACAAAGGAGAGGGACAAGAGAGGAGAGTGAAATAAGACGAGATAACAGGAGACAGTAAAAAGAGAGTGAAAAGAGAAGAGAGAGAACATGAGAGAGTGAAAAGAGAAGGGAG
>NW_024368674.1:14096-36168 GCF_014805655.1 Passer montanus | reverse complement strand
GAAAAGGGAAAGAAAGGGAAAAGGGGAAATGGGGGAAAAGGAAAAAGGGAAATGGGGGGAAAGAGGGGGAAAACAGAGAAAAAAGGAAAAAGGGAAATAGGGAAAAAAGGGAAAAGGGAAAAAAAGGAAAAAGGAAAAAGGGAAAAAGGGGAAAAAGGAAATTGGGAAATGGGGGGAAAGAGGGGGAAAACAGGAAAAAGGGAAAAGAAAGGGGAAAAAGGAAATAGGGAAATGGGGGAAAGAGGGAAAAAAGGGAAAAGGGAAAAAGGGGAAAAAGGAAATCGGGAAATGGGGGGAAAGAGGGGGGGAAAAGGGGAAAAAGGAAAAAGGGGAAAAAAGGGAAAAGGGAAAAAGGGGAAAAAGGAAATCGGGAAATGGGGGGAAAGAGGGGGGGAAAAGGGGAAAAAGGAAAAAGGGGAAAAAAGGGAAAAGGGATATAGGGTAATGGGGGGAAAGAAGGAAAACAGGGAAAAAAGGGAAAAGGGAAAAGGGAAATAGGGAAATGGGGGGAAAAGCGGGAAAACAGGGAAAAAAGGAAAAAGGGAAAAGGGAAAAAGGGGAAAAGAAATCGGGAAATGGGGGGGAAAGAGGGGGAAAACAGGGAAAAAAAGGAAAAAGGGAAAAAAGGAAAAAGGAAAAAAGGAAAAGAAAGGGGAAAAAGGAAATAGGAAATGGGGGAAAGAGGGAAAAAGGGGATAAAAAGGAAAAAGGGAAAAGGGAAAAAAGGGAAAAGGGAAAGAAAGGGAGAAAGGGGAAAAAAGGGGAAAAGGGGGGAAGGAGGGAAGGGAATTTGGGGGAGAAAATTGGGGGGAGTTGGGGGGGATGGGGGAAAAGGAAAGTTGGAGAGAAATTGGGGAAAATTTGAGGAAATTGGGGGAAATGGGGGAAAAAAGGAAAATGGGGAAGGAACTGGGGGAAAATTTGGGAGAAATTGGGGGACATTGGGGGGAAAAGGGAGGAAATTGAGGGGCAGCTGGATGGGGAATTTGGGGAAATTGGGGAGATATTGGGGAAAAGGGGAGGAAATGGGGGAAATTGGGGAAAATGGGAAGAAATCTGGGCAGGGGAGGGAAAATTGGGGGGAAAAGCAAAATTGGGTGGTTTTTTTTTTCAGAGGGTCAGTTTCTGGGGGCTCTTTTTGGGTTTTTTTTTTTTCAAAGGCTCCGTTTCTGG
The DNA here is from genome assembly GCF_014805655.1 of Passer montanus. NCBI lineage: Eukaryota > Metazoa > Chordata > Aves > Passeriformes > Passeridae > Passer > Passer montanus. The sequence goes on along the minus strand of NW_024368674.1, from coordinate 34,995 downwards.
GGGCTCATTTTGAGGCATTTTTGGGTTTTTGGTTTTTTTTCAGAGGGTCAGTTTCTGGGGGCTCATTTTGGGGTTTTTTTTCAGAGGCTCGGTTTCTGGGGGTTCATTTTGGGGTTTTTTGGGGTTTTTGGGGTTTTTTCACAGGGTCAGTTTCTGGGGGCTCATTTTGGGGTTTTTTGGTTTTTTTGGGGTTTTTTCACAGGGTCAGTTTCTGGAGGCTCATTTTGGGTTTTTTTTTTTTTTTCAGTGGGTCCGTTTCTGGGGGCTCATTTTGGGGTTTTTTGGGGTTTTTGGGGTTTTTTCAGAGGGTCAGTTTCTGGGGGCTCATTCTGGGGTGGATTTTTTTGGGTTTTTTTGCAGTGGGTCAGTTCTTAGGGGCTCATTCTGGGGGCTCACCTCGGGCTCGTGGTTGAGGCGGTAAACGAAGAGCTGCGAGGTGCCGGCCACCACCAGGTTCCGCTCGGCCGCCGAGAAGAAATGGCAGTAAAGGGAAAATTCCAGCCCCGTGGGGGGGTGCGTCTGCTTGTACACGGCGTACATGGCCCCAGAAATCCCCCACAGCCTCCTGGGGGGTCCTGGGGGGCTGCGGGAGAGACGGAGATTGGGGTGAGAAATGGGGAATTTGGGAGAAAAAAATGAGACCCCAAAAATTTCCCCTCAGATTGCTCAGACACCTCCCAAATGACCCCTAACACCTTCCCCCTCAGCTCCCCACCATTTTCCCCTCATGGATCCCCCAAATTTCCTCTCAGTCCCCCATTTTCCCCTCATGGATCCCCCAAGTTTCCTCTCAGTCCCCCATTTTCCCCTCATGGATCCCCCAAATTTTCCCTCAGACCCACCTCAAAAGACCCCCCCTCCCCCAAATTTTCCCTCAGACCCACCTCAAAAGACACCCCCAAACCTTCCCTCGCAGTCCCCCCCCATTTTCCCCTCATGGACCCCCAAAATTTCCCCTCAGAACATCCAAATTTCATCCCCACGGAAACCTCAACACCCTCAAAGTGCCCCCAAACTTTCTCTCCTCAATCCCACCCCATTTCCCCTCAGAGACCACCCAAAGCTTCTCCCTCAATCCTCCTCATTTTATCCTCACAGACTCCCCAAATTTCCCCTCAGACCCCTCACAGGACCCTCCCCATTTCCCCCCTCAGTCCCCCATTTTCCCCTCACAGTCCTCCCAAATTTCCCCTCAGACCCCTCACAGGACCCTCCCCATTTTATCCCCTCAGTTCCCCAATTTGCCCCTCACAGACCCCCCAAATTTCCCCTCAAGCACCATAAAGGACCCCCACAAACCTTCCCCCCTCACAGACCCACCAAATTTCCCCTCAGACCCCTCCAAAGGACCCTCCCAAATTTCCCCCCCGCAGTCACCTCCTATTTTCCCCTCATGGATCCCCCAAATTTCCCTCAGGCCCTCCCCAAACCTTCACCCTCAGTCCTCATCATTTTCCCCTCACAGACCCCCAAATTTCCTCCCAGACCCCCCACAGCCCCTCACAGGACTCCTCCAAAGCTCCCCCCTCAGTCCCCCTATTTCCCCCTCAAGAACCCACCAAAACTCCCCTCAGACCCCTCAACTCCGCCATCTCCCTCCACCGCCCCCTTGCACCCCTCCAGACCCCCAAAATCTCCTCCTTTACTCACTCACACCCTCCAAAACCCCCCTAAACCCCTCAAAAACCCCCCAAATCCCCCAAAATTCGCGCCCCATCCTCACCGCTCCCACGCGGGCCCGTCCCGCTCCCGCCGCCGCCGCCGCCACCACAGAGATGCCGGAAATGAGGCCAGAAGTGGCGCTAGAGCGGCGCTCCTGGGGCCGCTCTGGCCGCTCCCGCATCGACCACAGAGACGAAGGGTCCTCCAGCGGAGCCGGGACTCGAACCCGGGACTGCCGGGGAACCCCCCCCAAAACCCCACCGACCCTCTGGGGAGATTTGGGGGAAATCTGGGGAGATTCAGACCCTACAGCCCCCCCAAAAAAAAAGTCCCAGTCCCTCCCAGTAACCCTCCAGTCCATCCCAGTCGCTCCCCGTCCCTCCCAGTCCATCCCAGTAACCCTCCAGTCCCTCCCAGTCCATCTCAGTCGCTCCCAGTCCCTCCCAGTTCCTTCTCAGTCCTTCCCAGTCCCCACCAGTCCCCTCCCAGCAATCCCATATGGCCCCCAGTCCCTCCCAGTAACTCTCCAGTACATCCCAGTCCATCCCAATGCCTCCCAGTATCTCCCCAGTGTCCTCCACTCCCTCCCAGTAACCTCCCAGTCCCTCCCAGTCCCTCCCAGTAACCCTCCAGTCCCATGCCAGTCCCGCCCAGTAACCGCCCAGTAACCCCCCAGTGCCCTACCAGTGCCTCCCAGTAACCCCATATTGCCCCCAGTCCCTCCCAGTAACTCCCCAGTGTCCTCCACTCCCTCCCAGTCCATCCCAGTCGCTCCCAGTCCCTCCCAGTAACCTCCAGTCCCTCCCAGTAATCCTCCAGTCCCTCCCAGTCCATCCCAGTAACCCTCCAGTCCCTACCAGTCCCCTTCCAGTAACCCTCCAGTCCCATGCCAGTCCCGCCCAGTAACCGCCCAGTAACCCCCCAGTGCCCTACCAGTGCCTCCCAGTAACCCCATATTGCCCCCAGTCCTTTCCAGTAACCCTCCAGTCCCTCCCAGTCCATCCCAGTCCCTCCCAGTAACTCCCCAGTGTCCTCCACTCCCTCCCAGTCCATCCCAGTTGCTCCCAGTTCCTTCTCAGTCCTCCCCAGTCCCTCCCAGTAACCCTCCCAGTCCATCCCAGTCGCTCCCAGTCCCTCCCAGTTGCCCCCAGCCCCAAATCCAAGACTCCAGCTCCATTTCCACCTTTATTGCCGCACCCCCACCCCCGGGGGGGATTGCCGGAGCGGTGTCCCCAGGTGTGCCCAGGTGTCCCAAGGGTGTCCCAGTTGTGCCCAGGTCAGGCGTGCCCGGGTGTGTCCAAGGGCTTCCCCAGGTGTGCCCAGGTGTGTCCAGGTGTGCCCAGGTGTCCCAAGGGTGTCCCAGGGGTCTCCAGGTGTGCCCAGGTGTGTCCAAGTGCTGCCCCAGGTGTGCCCAGGTGTGTCCAGGTGTGCCCAGGTGTCCCAAGGGTGTGTTCCAGGGGTGTCCAAGTACTGCCCCAGGTGTGCCCAGCTGTGCCCAGGTGTCTCCAGGTGCTGTTCCAGGTGTGCCCAGGTGTCTCCAGGTGTCTCCAGGTGTGTCCAGGTGTGTCCAGTGTGTCCAGGTGTGTCCAGGTGCTGTTCCAGGTGTGTCCAGGTGTGCTCAGGTGTGTCCAGGTGTGTCCAGGTGCATCCAAGTGTGTCCAGGTGAGTCCGTGTGCTCTTCCATGTGTGTCCAGGTGTGTTCAGGTGTGTCCAGGTGCATCCAGCTGTCACCTGAGTGTCACCTGAGTGTCACCTGAGTGTCACCTGGGTGCCACCTGAGTGTCACCTGAGAGTCACCCGAGTGTCACCTGAGTGTTACCCGAGTCTCACCAGAGTGTCACCCGAGTGTCACCTGAGAGTCACCTGGGGATGCCTGAGTGTCACCTGAGATGCCTGAGTGTCACCTGAGTGTCATCTGAGATACCTCCAAGTCCATCCAGGTCTGTCCAGGTGTGTCCAGGTGCTGCTCCAAGTCCATCCAGGTCTGTCCAGGTGTGTCCATGTGTGTCCCAGGTGCGTCCAGGTGTGTCTCCTGGTGTGTCCAGGTGCGTCCCAGGTGTCTCCAGGTGTGTCCAGGTGAGTCCATGTGCTCTTCCAGGTGTGCCCATGTGCTGTCTCCAGTGTCTCCAGGTGTGTCCATGTGTCCCACGTGTGTCCAGGTGTGTCCAGGTGTGTTCAGGTGCTGTTCCAAGTCCATCCAGGTCTGTCCCGACCTGAGTGTCACCTGAGTGTCACCCAACAGTCACCTGAGTGTCACCTGAGATACCTGAGTGTGACCTGAGTGTCACCTCAGATACCTGAGTGTCACCTGAGATAGCTGAGAGTCACCAGTGGGACACCTGAGGGTCACCCCACTGTCCCGAATGTCCCCTTGATGCCACTGTGTTCCAATGTCCCCAATGTCCCCCATGACCCCCATGACCACAGCATCCCAATGTCCCCAATGTCCTCACATCCCCAATATCCCTGGTGTCCCCAATCCCCCCCATTCCCCTGATGTCCCCGATGTCCCCAATCCCCCCAATCCCCCAATGTCCCCAATGTCTCCCAGGACCCGCATGACCGCAGCATCCCCAATGTCCCAAATGTCTCCAATCTCCCAATGTCCCCGATGTCCCCAATGTCCCCAATGTCCCCAATCCCCCCAATGTCCCCAATGTCCCCAATCCCCCCTATGTCCCCAATCTCCCTGGTGTCCCCAATGCCCCTGAGTGTCCCCAATCCCCCCAATGTCCCCAATGTCCCTCACCATGTGGCACAGCGCCAGGTGCAGCAGGAAGCCCCAATCCCCCCAGTGTCCCCAATGCCCTGGATGTCCCCAATCCCCCCGATATTCCCCCAATCCCCCCGATGTCCCCAATGTCCCTCACCAGGTGGCACAGCGCCAGGTGCAGCAGGAAGCCCCAATGTCCCCAATCCCCCCAATGTCCCTGATGTCCCCGATGTCCCCGATGTCCCCAATGTCCTCAATCCCCCCGATGTCCCCGTGTCCCTCACCATGTGGCACAGCGCCAGGTGCAGCAGGAAGCCCCCTCCCAGCGCCGCCAGCCAGGATCGCGCCGCGGGGGCCGCCCCCAGGGCCAGCCCGGCCACCACCCCCGGCACCACGGGCAGCGCCGCGGCCGCCGCCAGGGCCACCGTGCGCCACGTGCCCAGCCCCGACTGCGACAGCACCAGCGCGTCACCTGGGGGACAGCCACACTGAGGAGCTGGCCCCGAACACGGGGCTGTGACACAGAACTGTCCCCAAACACGGGACAGGTGTCACCTGCGGGGACAGCCACACTGAGAGCTGGCCCCGACACGGGGCTGTGACACTGAGAGCTGGCCCCGAACACGGGCCAGGTGTCACCTGCGGGGACAGCGACATTCGGAGCTGGCCCCGAACACGGGGCTGTGACACAGAACTGTCCCCAAACACGGGACAGGTGTCACCTGCGGGGACAGCCTCACTGAGAGCTGGCTCCAGACACGGGGCTGCGACACTGAGAGCTGGCCCCGAACACGGGCCAGGTGTCACCTGCGGGGACAGCCACACTGAGACGCCCCGAGAACCCCCAGACTCCGCCCACTCCGCACAGGCCCCGCCCCTCGGCGCAAAGCCCCGCCCCTTACAGAGAGCCTGAGGCAGCTCGTGCAGTGGAAGCCCCGCCCCCTTTCACAGAGCCACGCCCCTTTCCCCACAGGCTCCGCCCTATTATAGGAGCCCCGCCCCAACCCTGCGGTCCTGCCCCTTTCCCGAAGCCCCGTCCATTTCCTGAAACCACGCCCCTTTCCCGAAACCACGCCCCTTTCCCGAGAGACGGCAGCAGCTCGTGCCGCACCAGCCACGCCCCTTTATCACAGCCCCGCCCCTTCTCCACAGGCCCCGCCCCTCCCGAGGCCCCGCCCCTTACTGAGGGCCCGCGGCAGCTCGTGCAGCGCCAGCCCCGCCCCCGCGGCCGCCCCCGCGCTCCCGGAAGCGGCGAAGGCGGAGCCGAGCGCGAGCCCGTCCGCCAGGCGGTGCACAGCGCCCCCTGCCGACAGCAACAGCGCCTGCGCGCGGCCCGCGCCTGCGCGGAGACACCGGGACAGACAGAGAGACACGGGATAGACAGACAGACACGGGATGGACAGAGAGACACGGGACAGACAGACACGGGACAGACAGACAGACACGGGACGGACAGACACGGGACAGACACAGCGGGACAGACACAGCGGGACAGACGGACAGACACGGGACAGACACGGGATAGATACACCGGGACAGACAGACACGGGACAGACAGACAGGGACAGACAGAAAGACAGACACGGCACAGACAGACACGGGATACACCGGGACAGACATGGGACAGACAGACACGGGATAGGCAGAAAGGGGATAGACAGACACGGGATACACCGGGACAGACAGAGAGACACGGGACAGACAGAGAGACACGGGACAGACAGAGAGACACGGGACAGACAGACCGGGACAGACACGGGACAGACACAGACACGGGATACACCGGGACAGACAGACAGACAGACAGGGGACAGACAGGGGAGAGACAGGGAGAGAGACAGGGGTCACGCCAGGGCACCCACGGGTCACCTGGGGACACCCCTGGGTCACCTGGGGACACCTGGGGCCACCCCCAGGCACCTCTGGACACCCCCGTGTTCCCCCCGTGTCCCCCCAATGGGGCTGGGGGGCTGGGGCGGGGGGATCTGGGGAGTTTTTGGGGTGATTTCAGGAGTTTTGGGTGGGATTTGAGAAGTGAGAGGGATTTTAAGGGGAATTGGGGAGTTTTTTTGGGGGGAGTGTGAGGGGCTTCGAGGGATTTGGGGAGTATTGGGGGGATTTGGGGATTTATGGGGGGGATTTGGAGAGTTTTAGGGAGATTTGGGGGGATTTGAGAAGGTTTGGGAGGAATTTGGGGATATTTAAGGAGTTTTGGGGGGATTTGGGGGGATTTTTGGACTTTTTGGGGGAATTGGGCGGGCAGAACTTGCAGAGGTTTTTGGGGCAGAATTTGGGGAGTTTTGGGGGGGATTTGGAGGGTTTGGGGAAGAATTTGGTGAGTTTTGTGGGCATTTCGGGGAAGTTTTTGGGGGGGTGGGGCAGAATTTGGGAAGCCCGTGCACCCCCAGAGCCTGCGGGGACACGAGGGACACGCGGTGACATCGGTGTCACCCCCCGCCATGTGTCCCCACCCTGTCCCCACGTCACCCCTTATGTCCCCACAATGTCCCCTGTCCCCTGTCACTCCACCCCCCCGCTGTGCCCCCAATGTCCCTGCTGTCCCCGCTGTCCCCTCAATGTCCCCAGTGTCCCCAGTGTCCAGATGTCCCCTCGGTGTCCCCCCAATGTCCCCGCTGTCCCCTCAATGTCCCCTCAATGTCCCCTCAGTGTCCCCGCTCTCCCCTCAATGTCCCCAGTGTCCGGATGTCCCCGCTGTCCCCTCGATGTCCCCAATGTCCGGATGTCCCCAGTGTCCCCTCAATGTCCCCAGTGTCCGGATGTCCCCTCGGTGTCCCCGCTGTTCCCTCGATGTCCCCAATGTCCCCAGTGTCCGGATGTCCCCAATGTCCCCGCTGTCTCCCCAGTTTCCCCGCTGTCCCCCTGCTGTCCCCGGTGTCCGGATGTCTCCAGTGTCCCCTCGATGTCCCCAGTGTCCGGATATCCCCGCGGTTTCCCCGCTGTCCCCTGCTGTCCCCAGTGTCCGGATGTCCCCAGTGTCCCCCCAGTGTCCCCAGTGTCCCCAGTGTCCCCAGTGTCCGGATGTCCCCAGTGTCCGGATGTCCCCAGTGTCCCCCCAGTGCCCCCAGTGTCCCCAGTGTCCCCAGTGTCCGGATGTCCCCAGTGTCCGGATGTCCCCAGTGTCCCCAGTGTCCCCTCAATGTCCCCACCTCGGGCAGCACGTGCAGCAGCGCGTCCCCGCTCAGCGCCCCGGCCGCCAGCCCGTCCAGCAGGGGGCGCCACCAGCGCCGGGGACACAGGCGACAGCGGCGACATCGGCGACAGCCAGCACCGTGGGGACAGCACAGGGGACAGCGCGGACACAGCACCAGCGCCAGCGCCACCAGCGGCACCAGCACCAGCGCCAGCGCCGTCAGTGTCCCCAGCAGGTACCCTGCGACAGGGACACGGGGTCAGGGACAGGGACAGGGACAGGGACACAGGGGCAGGGATGGGGACACGGGGACAGCGCCGTCAGTGTCCCCAGCAGGTACCCTGCGACAGGGACACGGGGTCAGGGACAGGGGACAGGGACAGGGACTCGGGGTCGGGGGCACGGGGTCAGGGACAGGAACAGGGACAAGGGACACAGGGACAGTGTCTCCAGCAAGTGCCCTGTGATAGGGGACACAGGGTCAGGGAGGGGACAGCAGGACACCGTCCCAGTCCTATCTATGTCCCCATCCCTGTCCCCATCCCTGTCCCTGTCTCTTGTCCCCATCCCTGTCCCTTTGTTCCCTGTGCCCGTCCCTGTCCCTGTCACTGTCCCTGTCCCCATCCCTGTCCCTGTCCCTGTCCCTGTCCCCTGTGTCCCTGTCCCCACTCACTGTCGGTGACGCTCAGCTGCTCCTCAGTCTCGGTGCTGTTGGTGGCCGCGGGGACAGTGACATTGTCACCGCTGTCCCCAGAGCTGGGGGCCGTGGGGCCGTGGTGGCACTCAGTGTCCCCATGGCAGCTGTCACTGTCCCCATGGCTGGGGTCAGTGTCACTGCGCCAGCTGTCCGTGTCCCCATTGGGCGTGTCAGCGTCACCGGTGTCCCCACAGTGCCAGGTGCTGGTGTCCCCAGGGTGACTGTCCACGTCCCCACAGCGTCCGTCGGTGTCCCCACGCCACGGGCTGGGCGTGTCCCCGCTGTCCCCGATGTCCCCAGGGCAGAGGCGGTGGCCACGCAGCACCAGGACCCCGAGTGCCACCAGCACCCGTCCGGTCCCCACCCTTGGGGACACCCTGGTGGCGGCCGCCAGCACCCCCCGAGCGTCCACGCAGGCCTGTGACACCCGAATGTCACCGTGTCACCCTCAGGCCACCCAAATGTCACCGTGCCACCCCCACCTGCAGACACGGCCGCCGTGATGTGAGGGGCTGGGCAATGGTGGCTGTGACAGGTGTGTCACCTCCCCAGGACACACGGGTGACATTTGTCACCTCTCTGCCACTTCCCTGCACCGGCAGCCACGCTCTGTGTCCCCCTGTGTCCCCATGTCCCCACATTCCCCATGTCCCCAACATCCCCCCATGTCGACACATCCCCTTGTGTCCCCATGTCCCCATGTCCCCCCGTCCTCCCATGCCCCCCCATGTCCCCATGTCACTCTTGTGTTCCCCAATGTCCCCAATGTCCCCATATCCCCATGTCCCTCTGTCCTCCCATGTCCCCCGCGGGACATGCCGAGGCGCAGGCACTTCTGCAGGCGGCAGTGCTGGCAGCGCGTGCGGGTGGCGCGGTCGATGTCGCAGCGCTGCCCGCGGTGACACGCCAGGCTCGGCCCGCGCCGCTCGCTGCGCCGGAAGAAGCCCTGGGGTGGCACCGTGTCACCCGTGTCACCAGTGTCACCCGTGTCAGCCGTGTCGCACCGCGGCACCATGTTCCCCTGTCCCAATGTCCCCCCCATGTCCCCCTGTCCCCTCTGTCCCCACATCGCCCCCTGTCCCCTCTGTCCCCAATCCCCTCTGTCCCCTCGCCCCGGCGTGTCCCCGTGTCCCCTCACCTGGTGGCCGCTGTCACCGCGGTAGTTGGGCTCGATGGCCGCCAGCAGCTCGGCCACCTCCCGCAGCCCGGGGCCACCGCGGCCGGTGACAGTGCCGGTGACATTGCCGGTGACATTGCCGGTGACACTGCCGGTGACATCGGTGGCGAACTCCCGGTGCAGGGCACGGACACGGCTGGCCCAGGACCCCGTGGTGGCCTCGATGTCCCCAGGGGTGTCCCCGTGGGTGTCCCCAGGGATGTCATCGGTGTCCCCGTGGGTGTCATCGGTGTCCCCGTGGGTGTCCCCGCAGGTGCCCGGCGGGTCCCTGAGCGTGGCCACCACGGCCGCCCCCAGCCAGGACAGCTCGGTGGCCTCGAGCCCCGCGGTGCCACCCGGGGCCCTCCCGGCCAGGGCCAGCAGCGCTGGCACCGAGGGACACTGCGGGGACAGGGACAGCACACTCATGGCACAGGTGACACAGCACAGGTGACACAGGTGACACACATAGCCGAGGTGACACAGCCCAGGTGACACAGGTGGCACACATAGCCGAGGTGACACAGGACAAGTGACACACACACAGCCCAGGTGACACAGGTGACACACACAGCCCAGGTGACACAGCACGGGTGACACAGGTGACACAGCACAGGTGGCACACACAGTACGGGTGGCACACACAGCACAGGTGACACACACAGCCCAGCTGACACAGCACAGGTGACACAGGTGGCACACACAGCCGAGGTGACACAGGACAGGTGACACACACACAGCCCAGGCGACACAGGTGGCACAGCACAGCCTGGCACAAGAGGCTTGGCACACATGGCACAGGTGACACAGCACGGGTGACACAGGTGACACAGCACAGGTGGCACACACAGTACGGGTGGCACACACAGCACAGGTGACACAGCACGGGTGACACAGGTAACACACACAGAGCCCAGGTGACACAGGTGACAGCACAGGTGGCACAGGTTACACTCATGGCACAGGTGACACAGCACAGGTGACACAGGTGACACAGCACAGGTAACACACACATGGCACAGATGACACACACAGAGCCCAGGTGACACACACACAGCACAGGTGACACAGGTGGCACAGCACAGCCCAGGTGACACAGCACAGGTTACACTCATGGCACAGGTGGCACAGCACAGGTGACACGCACATGGCACAGATGACACACACACAGCACAGGTGACACAGGTGGCACAGCACAGCCCAGGTGACACAGCACAGGTTACACTCATGGCACAGGTGGCACACATGCGAGAGGTGACACACACAGAGCCCAGGTGACACACACACAGCCCAGGTGACACAGGTGACACAGCACGGGTGCACACTGCACACGGCACTGCTGGCACATGGCACAGGTGGCACTCACGGCACAGGTGACACAGCACAGGTGACACAGCACAGGTTACACTCATGGCACAGGTGACACAGCACAGGTGACACAGCACAGGTTACACTCATGGCACAGGTGGCACACATGAGAGAGGTGACACACACAGAGCCCAGGTGACACAGGTAACACACACAGCACAGGTGACACACACACTACAGGTGACACAGGTGACACAGCACAGGTGCACACTGCACACGGCACCGCTGGCACATGGCACAGGTGGCACACACGGCACAGGTGGCACAGGCGACACACACATCCCAGGTGACACAGGTGACACACACACAGAGCACAGGTGACACAGGTGACACACACAGAGCACAGGTGACACAGGCAACACACACACACACACACATCCCAGGTGACACAGGTGACACACAGCACAAGTGACACACCTGTCCCCCATCCAGGGCCACCGCGGGGCCACCGCGGGTCGCGGTCGCCGCGGGCAGGGCCAGCGCGGCGGGCAGCGCCAGGGCCAGCAGCAGCCAGGGCGAGCGCATGGTGCCGGCGGGGCTGGCGGTGCTGGTGGCACTGGTGGCACTGGGGTGGCGGAGCCGGTGGCCGTGGGGACACCGTGGGGACAGCGGGGCTGTAAAACCCGCCCGGGGCCGCGGCCCTGATTGGCCCGGGCTGAGATTGGCCCGGGTTAACGATTCATTCACCCCGCAGGGCCCGGTGCGCACCCCGCCGCAGCCCCGTGACAGCGGGGGACAGCGCTGGGACACCCCCGGGACAGCTGGGACACACCTGGGACAGCTGGGGACACCCCCGGGACACACCTGAGACAGCTGGGACACCCCTGGGACACCCCAGGGACAGCTGGGACACAGCTGGGACATACCTGAAACAGCTGGGACACCCCCGGGACAGCTGGGACACACCTGGGACAGCTGGGGACACCCCCGGGACACACCTGAGACAGCTGGGACACCCCTGGGACACACCTGAGACACCCCTGGGACAGCTGGGGACACCCCCGGGACACACCTGAGACAGCTGGGACACCCCTGGGACACCCCAGGGACAGCTGGGACACAGCTGGGACATACCTGAAACAGCTGGGACACCCCCGGGACACCCCAGGGACAGCCACACCTGAGCGGGGACACCCCCAGGACACCCCCGGGACAGCTGGGACACAGCTGGGACATACCTGAAACAGCTGGGACACCCCCGGGACACACCTGGGACAGCTGGGGACACCCCCGGGACAGCTGGGACACAGCTGGGACAGCTGGGACACCCCCGGGACACACCTGGGACAGCTGGGACACAACGGGGACACCCCTGGGACAAACTTGGAACAGCTAGGACACACCACGGACACCCCTGGGACACCTTTGGGACACTCTCAGGACATGCCAGGGACACTCAACCTCCACCCCAGCACCCCCAGGAAACCAAATCCCTACCTGGGCACCTCAGGGACACCCCTGGGACACCTGGGACACCCCTGGGACACCCCTGGAAAGCACCTGGGGACAGCTGGGACACACCTGGGACACCTCTGAGACACCTCTGAGACACCTAGGACACCCCTAGAACACCCCAGGGACACCCAACTACCAGCATGGCACCCCTGGGACACCACAGGGACACCTGGGACACCCCAGGGACACCCAATCCTCACCTGGGCACTCGTGGGACACCCCTGGGACATCCCAGGGACACCCTCAGGACACCCCAGGGACACCCAATGCTCACCTGGGGACACCCTGGGACACCCCAGGGACACCCAACTCCCAACCTGGCACCCCAGGGACACCCAATGCTCACCTGGGACACCCCTGGGACACCCAATCGCAGCTTGAGGACTCCTGGAACACACCTGGGGACACCCAACTCCCAACCTGGCACCCCTGGGACACCCAATCCTCACCTGGGCACTCGTGGGACAACCCTGGGACACCCCCGGGACAGCTGGGACATCCCTGGGACACACCTGTGACGCAGCTGCACCCCTGGGACATCCCAGGGACACCCATGGGACATCCCAGGGACACCCTCAGGACACCCCAGGGACACCCAATGCTCACCTGGGGACACCCTGGGACACCCCAGGGACACCCAACTCCCAACCTGGCACCCCAGGGACACCCCTGGGACACCTCCAGGACCATCCCCAGGTCACCCAACCCCTGGCCAGGCACCTCCAGCACCCCTGGGACACCCTTGGGACACCTTTGGGACACGCCAGGGACACCCAACTCCTATCCTGGCACCCCTGGGACACCCAATCCTCACCTGGGCACTCGTGGGACACCCCTGGGACACATAGGACACACCACGGACACCCCTGGGACACCTTTGGGACACTCTCAGGACATGCCAGGGACACTCAACCTCCACCCCAGCACCCCCAGGAAACCAAATCCCTACCTGGGCACCTCAGGGACACCCCTGGGACAGCTGGGACACCCCTGGGACACCCCTGGGACATTCCTGGGACAGCTGGGACAACCCTGGGACACCTCTGAGACACCTAGGACACCCCCAGGACACCCCAGGGACACCCAACTCCCAACCTGGCACCCCTGGGACACTCCTGGGACACCCCAGGGACACCCAACTACCAGCATGGCACCCCTGGGACACTCCTGGGACACCCCTGGGACAGCTGGGACACACCTGGGACACCTCTGAGACACCTCTGAGACACCTAGGACACCCCTAGAACACCCCAGGGACACCCAACTACCAGCATGGCACCCCTGGGACACCACAGGGACACCTGGGACACCCCAGGGACACCCAATCCTCACCTGGGCACTCGTGGGACACCCCTGGGACATCCCAGGGACACCCTCAGGACACCCCAGGGACACCCAATGCTCACCTGGGGACACCCTGGGACACCCCAGGGACACCCAACTCCCAACCTGGCACCCCTGGGACACCCAATCCTCACCTGGGACACCCCTGGGACACCCAATCGCAGCTTGAGGACTCCTGGAACACACCTGGGGACACCCAACTCCCAACCTGGCACCCCTGGGACACCCAATCCTCACCTGGGCACTCGTGGGACAACCCTGGGACACCCCCGGGACAGCTGGGACATCCCTGGGACACACCTGTGACGCAGCTGGGACACACCTGGGATGCCCCTGGAACCCCCCTGGGACATTTCTGGGACAGCTGGGACACCCCTGGGACACCCCCGGACACCCTGAGACACCTGGGACACTCCTGGGACATTTCTGGGACACCTCCAGGACACACCTGGGACACCCTGGGATGCCTGGGCACCCCCAGGACACACCTGGGACATTCCTGCAACACACCTGGGAAACATCTGGGACACCCCAGGGACACCTAATCCCTGCCTGGGCACCCCTGGGACACCACAGGGACATACCTGGGACACCCCTGGGGCACCCAATCCTCACCTGGGCACCCCGGGGACACCACAGGGACACCTGGGACATACCTAGAACACCCCAAGGACACCCAATCCCTGCCTGAGGACTCCTGGGACACACCTGGGGACACCCCTGGGACACCCAACTCCCATCCTGGCACCCCTGGGACACACCTGGGACACCCCTGGGACAGCCAATTCCTGCCTGGGGACTCCTGGGACACCCCAGGGACACCCTGGGACAGCCAACTCCCAGCCTGGCATCCCTGGGACACCCAATCCCTGCCTGAGGACTCCCGGGACACCCCTGGGACACACCTGGGACCCCCCTGGGACACAGCTAGGATACCCCTGGAACGCACCTGGGGACAGCTGGGCCACACCTGGGACCCCCCTGGGACACAGCTAGGATACCCCTGGAACGCACCTGGGGACAGCTGGGCCACACCTGGGACCCCCCTGGGACACAGCTAGGATACCCCTGGAACGCACCTGGGGACAGCTGGGCCACACCTGGGACCCCCCTGGGACAGCCAATTCCTGCCTGGGGACTCCTGGGACACCCCAGGGACACCCAACTCCCAGCCTGGCATCCCTGGGACCCCCAATCCCTGCCTGAGGACTCCCGGGACACCCCTGGGACACAGCTAGGATACCCCTGGAACGCACCTGGGGACAGCTGGGACACACCTGGGACCCCCCCGGGACACCTCTGAGACACCTAGGACACCCCTAGAACACCCCAGGGACACCCAACTCCCAACCTGGCACCCCTGGGACACCCAATCCTCACCTGGGCACTCGTGGGACAACCCTGGGACACCCCCGGGACAGCTGGGACATCCCTGGGACACACCTGTGACGCAGCTGGGACACACCTGGGATGCCCCTGGAACCCCCCTGGGACATTTCTGGGACAGCTGGGACACCCCTGGGACACCCCCAGACACCCTGAGACACCTGGGACACTCCTGGGACATTTCTGGGACACCTCCAGGACACACCTGGGACACCCCTGGGACAGCCAATTCCTGCCTGGGGACTCCTGGGACACCCCAGGGACACCCTGGGACAGCCAACTCCCAGCCTGGCATCCCTGGGACACCCAATCCCTGCCTGAGGACTCCCGGGACACCCCTGGGACATCCCAGGGACACCTCCAGGACCATCCCCAGGTCACCCAACCCCTGGCCAGGCACCCCCAGCACTCCTGGGACACCCTTGGGACACCCCAGGGACACCCAACTCCCAGCCTGGCACCCCTGTGACACCCAATCCTTACCTGGGACACCCCTGGGACACCTTTGGGACACTCTCAGGACATGCCAGGGACACTCAACCTCCACCCCAGCACCCCCAGGAAACCAAATCCCTACCTGGGCACCTCAGGGACACCCCTGGGACACAGCTAGGATACCCCTGGAACGCACCTGGGGACAGCTGGGACACACCTGGGACCCCCCCGGGACACCTCTGAGACACCTAGGACACCCCTAGAACACCCCAGGGACACCCAACTCCCAACCTGGCACCCCTGGGACACCACAGGGACACCCCAGGGACACCCAATCCCTGCCTGGGGACTCCTGGGACACACCTGGGGACACCCTGGGACAGCCAACTCCCAACCTGGCACCCCAGGGACACCCCTGGGACACCTCCAGGACCATCCCCAGGTCACCCAACCCCTGGCCAGGCACCTCCAGCACCCCTGGGACACCCTTGGGACACCTTTGGGACACGCCAGGGACACCCAACTCCTATCCTGGCACCCCTGGGACACCCAATCCTCACCTGGGCACTCGTGGGACACCCCTGGGACACACCTGGGACAGCTGGGACACCCCTGGGACACCTTTGGGACACTCTCAGGACATGCCAGGGACACTCAACCTCCACCCCAGCACCCCCAGGAAACCAAATCCCTACCTGGGCACCTCAGGGACACCCCTGGGACACCTGGGACACAGCTGGGATACCCCTGGAACACACCTGGGGACAGCTGGGACACACCTGGGACCCCCCCGGGACACCTCTGAGACACCTAGGACACCCCTAGAACACCCCAGGGACTCCCACCTCCCACCCTGGCACCCCTGGGACACACCTGGGACACGCCTGGGACATGCCTGGGACACCCCAGGGACACCCAATCCCTGCCTGGGGACTCCTGGGACACACCTGGGGACACCCTGGGACAGCCAACTCCCAACCTGGCACCCCAGGGACACCCCTGGGACACCTCCAGGACCATCCCCAGGTCACCCAACCCCTGGCCAGGCACCCCCAGCACTCCTGGGACACCCCTGGGACACACCTGGGACCCCCCCGGGACACCCAACTCCTATCCTGGCACCCCTGGGACACCCAATCCTCACCTGGGCACTCGTGGGACACCCCTGGGACACACCTGGGACACGCCTGGGACATGCCTGGGACACCCCAGGGACACCCAACTCCCAACCTGGCACCCCTGGGACACACCTGGGACACGCCTGGGACATGCCTGGGACACCCCAGGGACACCCAATCCCTGCCTGGGGACTCCTGGGACACACCTGGCAGGCACCCCGGACAGCCAACTCCCAACCTGGCACCCCAGGGACACCCCTGGGACACCTCCAGGACCATCCCCAGGTCACCCAACCCCTGGCCAGGCACCCCCAGCACTCCTGGGACACGCCAGGGACACCCAACTCCCATCCTGGCACCCCTGGGACACCCAATCCTCACCTGGGCACTCGTGGGACACCCCTGGGACACCTTTGGGACACTCTCAGGACATGCCAGGGACACTCAACCTCCACCCCAGCACCCCCAGGAAGCCAAATCCCTACCTGGGCACCTCAGGGACACCCCTGGGACACCCAAGCCCCACCCTGACATCCCTGAGACACTCCTGGGACACCACAGGGACACCTGGGACACTCTTGGGACACCTCTGGGACACCCCTGAAACACTCAATCCCCACTTTGACACCCCTGGGACACGCCTGGGACACCCCAAGGACACACTTGGGACACCCTTGGGACACCCCTGTGATACCTGGGACACCCATGGGGACACCTCTGGGACCCCTGTGACACCCCTGGACACCCTTGGGACACCCCTGGGACACCTGTGACACACCTGGACACCCTCGGAACACACCAGCAACCCCTGTGGGACACCCCTGGGACACCCCAGGGACACCTGTGACACCCCCAGGACACCCTTGGGACACCCCTGGGACTCATCTGGGACACCTGGGACACCAATGGGACACCTGTGACACACCTGGGACACCCCTGGGACACCTGGGACACCCCTGGGACACCCCAGGGACACCTGTGACACCCCCAGGACACCCTTGGGACACCCCTGGGACTCATCTGGGACACCTGGGACACCAATGGGACACCTGTGACACACCTGGGACCCCCCTGGGACACCTGGGACACCCCTGGGACACCTGGGACACCCCTGGGACACCCCAAGGACACACTTGGGACACCCTTGGGACACCTATGACACCCCTGGACACCCTTGGGACACCCCTGGGACACCTGGGACACCCCTGGGACACCCACCCAAAGGGCACTGGGACCACCCTGGGTGGGGACAGGGCCACCCCCAGCCCTGGCACCGGTGGCCAGCGCCGTGGGAAATGGCTGCGGGGTGGCAGTGCCACCCTGTGCCACCCTGTGTCACCCTGGGGGGCCCTGGCTCCGGTGGGGGGGTCACCTTTGGGTGCCAGGGTCACCTTTGTGTCACCTTTGTCCCTTCACCCTTCCCAGGACATGGGCACAGCCCAGCATGTGGCACGGGTGACACACGTGTGACACCCGCGGCACGGCACGCCTGGCACGCGTCACACGTGTCACATGCGCCACTTTGCCATGGCATCAGGGACCCCCCGTGTCCCACCGGGCTGTGCCACGCCCGGTGCCACACGGTGCCCTGGCCATGTCACCTGTGTCACCCGGTGCCACTCTGTGCCAGGCTGGAATTTGTCCCCAGAGCCACGCCCTCTCTGCACGCGGCCTTGGTGCCACCGCCCCGCAGGGACACGCGGCTGCCGCGGGGGTGGCAGTGTCACCGGGAGGTGCCAGGCTGTCCCCACGCCCCCCGTGCCACACGGTGCCACCCCAGGAGGGACCCGGGAACTTCACGGGGTGAGTGACACGTCCAGGGGTGAGGTGACATCACGCGGCGCCACGTGGCGTGTCACGACGTGTCACAGCGTGTCACGGCGTGTCACAACGTTGTCCCCTGCAGCTCAGGGTGGCACTCGCCGCTGTCCCACGGCCACCTGCCACCGGTGTCACCGTGTCACCTTCTATGCTGGTGGCCCAATGCCCACCCATCCGGGTGGCACCGTGTCCCTGGGTCCCAGTGTATCTCCCAGTGTCCCCAGTGTCCCCACGTCCATCCCAGTGTCCATCCCAATGTCCCAATGTCCATCCCAGTGTCCCCAATGTCCCCATGTCCATCCCAGTGTCCCAGTGTCCCTCCCAGTGTCCCCAATGTCCCCAAGTCCATCCCAGTGTCCCCATTGTCCCCGTGTCCATCCCAGTGTCCCCAATGTCCCCCTGTCCATCCCAGTGTCCCCGTGTCCATCCCAGTGTCCCAGTGTCCATCCCGGTGTCCCCAGTGTCCCCTCTTGTCCATCCCAGTGTCCTCATGTCCATCCCAGTGTCCCTCCCATTGTCCCCGTGTCCATCCAAGTGTCCCCATGTCCATCCCAGTGTCCCCAATGTCCCCTTGTCCATCCCAGTGTCCCCATGTCCATCACAACGTCCCCAATGTCCACCCCCGTGTCCCCATGTCCATCCCAATGTCCCTGTGTCCATCCCAGTGTGCCTGTGTCCCTCCCAGTGTCCCCGTGTCCTCCCCAGTGTCCATCCCAGTGTCCCCAATGTCCCTCCCAGTGTCCCCACGTCCCTCCCAGTGTCCCCGTGTCCCTCCCAGTGTCCCCATGTCCATCCCAGTGTCCCCAGTGTCCCCAATGTCCCCCCCAGTGTCCCCGTGTCCCTCCCAGTGTCCCCATGTCCATCCCCATGTCCATCCCAGTGTCTCCGTGTCCCTTCCATTGTCCCCACGCCCCTCCCAGTGTCCCCAGGTCCATCCCAGTGTCCCTGTGCCCCCTTGTCCCCCCCTTGGGCTCCGGCCCCCCCCCCCCCGTCCCCGCTGTCCCCCACTTCGGGTCCCTTGGGGACACGGGGACTTTGCCCCATGAGGTGGCACCACATCACACCAGCCTAATTAGCCTAATGAGGGGTAATTAACCCTGAACCTCCCGGTGACGCCACCTCTGGTGACCAGGGGACAGCGGGGGCGGGAGCCGGGTGGGGTTTTAGGGGGAAATCCAAGGATTTGGGGGGTTTGGGGTGAAAAACATCACTTAAGCCAGGTCTAAACCCCTTAAACCAGACAAAAATGCCCTTAAGTCAGGACTAAATCCCCTAAACTAGGTTTAAACTCTTTAAACTAGGTCAAAAGCTCTTAAAGGAGACCTAAACCTCTTAAACCAGGTCTAAACCCCTTAAACCAGACAGAAAAGCCCTTAAATCAGGACTAAATCCTTTAAACTAGGTTTAAACTCCTTAAATCAGGTTTAAATCCCTTAAGTCAGGTCTAAACTCCTTAAACCAGACAAAAATGCCCTTAAGTCAGGACTAAACCCTTTAAACTAGGTTTAAATTCTTTAAGTCAGGTCTAAACCCCTTACACCAGACAGAAAAGCCCTTAAGTCAGGACTAAACCCTTTAAACTAGGTTTAAATTCTTTAAGTCAGGTCTAAACCCCTTAAACCAGACAGAAATGCCCTTAAGTCAGGTCTAAATCCCTTTAACTAGGTTTAAACCCCTTAAGTCAGGTCTAAATCCCCACTTTCTTTAGAATAGTACCAAAACTTACTGAAAACTAAAATCCTTTTGCATCTGAAAATCAAGTTGAATTCTTTTGTATCTGATCCTTAAATCAGGTTTAAATCCCTTAAGTCAGGTCTAAATACTTTAAACTAGGTTTAAATCCCTTAAACCAGGTTTGAATTCTTTAAACGAGATCCAAATCCTTTAAACCAAGTCTAAACCCCTTAAAGAAGACAGAAAAGCCCTTAAGCAGGACTAAATCCTTTAAACTAGGTCTAAATCCCTTAAACCAGACAGAAAAGCCCTTAAGTCAGGACTGAACCCTTTAAACTAGGTCTAAACCCCTTAAACCAGATAGAAAAGCTCTTAAGTCAGGTCTAAATCCCCTAAACTAGGTTTAAACTCTTTAAACTAGGTCAAAAGCTCTTAAACCAGACCTAAACCTCTTAAACCAGGTCTAAATCCCTTAAACCAGATAGAAAACCCCTTAAGTCAGGACTAAATCTTTTAAACTAGGTTTAAATCCCTTAAACCAGGTTTGAATTCTTTAAACGACATCCAAATCCTTTAAACCAGGTCTAAACCCCGTAAACCAGACAGAAGAGCCCTTAAGCAGGACTAAATCCTTTAAACCAGGTTTAAATCCCTTAAACCAGGTCTAAATCCCTTAAAGTAGGTTTAAATCCCTTAAATCAGGTCTAAATCCCTTAAACTAGGTTTAAATCCCTTAAACCAGGTTTAAATCCCTTAAATCAGCTTTAAATCCTTTAAACGAGCTCAAAAGCCCTTAAACCAGGTCTAAACTCTTTAAACCCAGTCTAAATCCTTTAAACTAGGTTTAAACTCCTTAAATCAGGTTTAAATCCCTTAAGTCAGGTCTAAATACTTTAAACTAGGTTTAAATCCCTTAAAC
>NW_024368674.1:0-13928 GCF_014805655.1 Passer montanus | reverse complement strand
CCCCCTTGTCCCCCCCTTGGGCTCCGGCCCCCCCCCCCCCGTCCCCGCTGTCCCCCACTTCGGGTCCCTTGGGGACACGGGGACTTTGCCCCATGAGGTGGCACCACATCACACCAGCCTAATTAGCCTAATGAGGGGTAATTAACCCTGAACCTCCCGGTGACGCCACCTCTGGTGACCAGGGGACAGCGGGGGCGGGAGCCGGGTGGGGTTTTAGGGGGAAATCCAAGGATTTGGGGGGTTTGGGGTGAAAAACATCGCTTAAACCAGGTCTAAACCCCTTAAACCAGACAGAAAAGCCCTTAAATCAGGACTAAATCCTTTAAACTAGGTTTAAACTCCTTAAATCAGGTTTAAATCCCTTAAGTCAGGTCTAAACTCCTTAAACCAGACAAAAATGCCCTTAAGTCAGGACTAAACCCTTTAAACTAGGTTTAAACTCCTTAAATCAAGTTTAAACCCCATAAACCAGATAGAAAAGCCCTTAAGTCAGGACTAAATCCCTTAAACTAGGTTTAAACCCCTTAAGTCAGGTCTAAATCCCCTAAACTAGGTTTAAACTCTTTAAACTAGGTCAAAAGCTCTTAAAGGAGACCTAAACCTCTTAAACCAAGTCTAAATCCCTTAAACCAGATAGAAAACCCCTTAAGTCAGGACTAAACCTTTTAAACTAGGTTTAAATTCCTTAAGTCAGGTCTAAATCCCTTAAACCAGACAGAAAAGCCCTTAAGTCAGGATTAAACCCTTTAAACTAGTTTAAACCCTTAAATTAGGTCAAAAGCTCCTAAACCAGATCTAAAGCCCCTAAACCAGGTCTAAATTCCTTAAACCAGATAGAAAAGCCCTTAAGTCAGGACTGAACCCTTTAAACTAGGTCTAAACCCCTTAAACCAGATAGAAAAGCTCTTAAGTCAGGTCTAAATCCCCTAAACTAGGTTTAAACTCTTTAAACTAGGTCAAAAGCTCTTAAACCAGACCTAAACCTCTTAAACCAGGTCTAAATCCCTTAAACCAGACAGAAAAGCCCTTAAGTCAGGACTAAATCCTTGAAACTAGGTTTAAACTCCTTAAATCGAGTTTAAACCCCATAAACCAGATAGAAAAGCCCTTAAGTCAGGACTAAACCTTTTAAACTAGGTTTAAATTCCTTAAGTCAGGTCTAAATCCATTAAACAAGACAGAAAAGCACTTAAACCAGACAGAAAAGCCCTTAAGTCAGGTCTAAATCCTTGAAACTAGGTTTAAATCCCTTAAACCAGGTCTAAATTCCTTAAACCATGACAAAATACCTTAAACCAGATCTAAACCCCTTGAACCAGGTCTAAACCCCTTAAACCAGACAGAAAAGCCCTTAAGTCAGGTCTAAATCCTTGAAACTAGGTTTAAATCCTTTAAATCAGGTCTAAATCCCTTAAACTAGGTTTAAATCCCTTAAATCACCTTTAAATCCTTTAAACTAGCTCAAAAGCCCGTAAACCAGGTTTAAATCCCCGAAACCAGATAGAAAAGCCCTTAAGTCAGGTCTAAATCCTTTAAGCTAGGTTTAAATTCCTTAATTTAAATTTAAATCCCTTAAACCAGGCCTAACCCTTGTTTAAACCCTTAAATTAGGTCAAAAGCTCCTAAACCAGATCTAAAGCCCCTAAACCAGGTCTAAATTCCTTAAACCAGATAGAAAAGCCCTTAAGTCAGGACTAAACCCTTTAAACTAGGTTTAAACTCCTTAAATCAAGTTTAAACCCCATAAACCAGATAGAAAAGCCCTTAAGTCAGGACTAAATCCCTTAAACTAGGTTTAAACCCCTTAAGTCAGGTCTAAATCCCCTAAACTAGGTTTAAACTCTTTAAACTAGGTCAAAAGCTCTTAAACCAGACCTAAACCTCTTAAACCAAGTCTAAATCCCTTAAACCAGATAGAAAACCCCTTAAGTCAGGACTAAACCTTTTAAACTAGGTTTAAATTCCTTAAGTCAGGTCTAAATCCCTTAAACCAGACAGAAAAGCCCTTAAGTCAGGACTGAACCCTTTAAACTAGGTCTAAACCCCTTAAACCAGATAGAAAAGCTCTTAAGTCAGGTCTAAATCCCCTAAACTAGGTTTAAACTCTTTAAACTAGGTCAAAAGCTCTTAAACCAGACCTAAACCTCTTAAACCAGGTCTAAATCCCTTAAACCAGATAGAAAACCCCTTAAGTCAGGACTAAATCTTTTAAACTAGGTTTAAATCCCTTAAACCAGGTTTGAATTCTTTAAACGAGATCCAAATCCTTTAAACCAAGTCTAAACCCCTTAAACCAGACAGAAGAGCCCTTAAGCAGGACTAAATCCTTTAAACCAGGTTTAAATCCCTTAAACCAGGTCTAAATCCCTTAAAGTAGGTTTAAATCCCTTAAACTAGGTTTAAACTCTTTAAACTAGGTCAAAAGCTCTTAAACCAGACCTAAACCTCTTAAACCAGGTCTAAATCCCTTAAACCAGATAGAAAACCCCTTAAGTCAGGACTAAATCTTTTAAACTAGGTTTAAATCCCTTAAACCAGGTTTGAATTCTTTAAACGACATCCAAATCCTTTAAACCAGGTCTAAACCCCGTAAACCAGACAGAAGAGCCCTTAAGCAGGACTAAATCCTTTAAACCAGGTTTAAATCCCTTAAACCAGGTTAAAATTCTTTAAACCAGGTCTAAATCCCTTAAACTAGGTTTAAATCCCTTAAACCAGGTTTAAATCCCTTAAATCAGCTTTAAATCCTTTAAACGAGCTCAAAAGCCCTTAAACCAGGTCTAAACTCTTTAAACCCAGTCTAAATCCTTTAAACTAGGTTTAAATCCCTTAAATCAGGTGTAAATCCCTTAAACCAGGTTTAAATCCTTTAAACCAGGTCTAAATCTCTTAAACCTGACAGAAAATCCCTTAAATCGGGTCTAAATCCTTTAAACTATGTTTAAAGGCCGTTAAGTCAAGTCTAAATCCTTGAAACTAGGTTTAAATCCCTTAAACCAGGTCTAAATTCCTTAAACCATGACAAAATACCTTAAACCAGATCTAAACCCCTTGAACCAGGTCTAAACCCCTTAAACCAGACAGAAAAGCCCTTAAGTCAGGTCTAAATCCTTGAAACTAGGTTTAAATCCTTTAAATCAGGTCTAAATCCCTTAAACTAGGTTTAAATCCCTTAAATCACCTTTAAATCCTTTAAACTAGCTCAAAAGCCCGTAAACCAGGTTTAAATCCCCGAAACCAGATAGAAAAGCCCTTAAGTCAGGTCTAAATCCTTTAAACTAGGTTTAAATTCCTTAATTTAAATTTAAATCCCTTAAACCAGGCCTAACCCTTTTCAATCAGGTCTAAATCTTTTAATCCAGGTCTAAACCCCTCAGACCAGGTTTCCATCCCTTAAGCCAGGCCGAAGTCCCTCAGTTTAGGTTTCAATCCCTTAAACCAGGCCTAAATCCCCCAATTTAAGCACCAGCGCCGCCTCCAGCTCCGACACAGCCGCCGCCATGGCGCCATCAACACCTCAGCGTTGCCAGGCAACGCTTATGATTGACAGGCTGAGAAGCCAATCAGTGAGGCCGAAACGCGGGTGCGAACGGGATGGACCAATAGGATGCGAATATGCCACAGGAAGAGGAGGGACGCGAAGGAAAAGGGAATTCTGGGAAGGGAGAATTGTACGGCACAACGCCGTACGGCACCTTAGACACAGCTCTAATTAAGCCAAGATTAATTAGGCTACTGGCTTAATTAGGCCTCGCAAGACGCCGACAGCGGAGGACTCGGACCGATCGTAGAAAATGGCGGGGTCTCGCTCGCCACCTGGGACAGGAGCGGCGTCGGCTCCTCCACCACCGTCTCCTACTAGGGCGCCATAGGAGGGAGCAACATGGCGGCGTTGCTTGGCAACAGCTGTAACGGACGGTTTAAAAGACCAATCAGCGAGGAGCAGGCCGAGAGCGTGAGCCAATTGGTGTTTAAAGGAGGCGGGACAAGCGGAGAAAGGCATTGTGGGCAACGTAGTGTGGGCCCTCAGAATGGGCCACAGGGCCGCCATAGCGGGGAGCAACATGGCGACGTCGCTTGGCAACCCGCGTGATTGACAGCTCTAAAAGCCAATCAGCAAGGAAAAAACAAACGAGGAGGAGAGGCAGAGCCAATAAAATGCCGAGCTTCGCCGGAAAGGGAGGGACCGGCGGAGTGTGTACGGAAAGAAGCGAAAGCGCCGCGGAGCCACCGGGACCGGACCGGGATCATCGGGATCGGAATTACCGGGATTGTCGGGATTACCGGGATTATCGGGATCGAGCAGGGCGCCCAGAGCCCTCCAGGCTCCGCCGGGGATGTTCCACGGCATCGCGGGCCCGGCCGGGATGGGCGGTGAGAGCGGGGAGCGATCCCGGAATTCCCGGGTTGGGATCGCCGGGAAAATCCCGGAATTCCCGGGATGGGATCGCCGGGATGATCCCGGAATTCCCGGGCTGTGATCGCCGGGATGATCCCGGAATTCCCGGGATGGCATTCCCGGTTTTCCCTCCTTTTAACCCTTTCCTTCCTCCCACAGCAGCGCCCGGGAATAAACCGGAGCTTTATGAGGTGAGTGCGGCTCGGGAATGTCCGGAAACGCTCGGGAATGTTCGGAGATGGTCGGAAATATCCGGGAGCGTCCGGAAACGGCCGAAGATGGTCGGAGATATGCGGGAATTGACGGAAATGTCCGGAAATTATCGGAAATGTCCGAGGATGTTCGGAAATGGCCGGGAATGAGCCCTGGACCTTTGGGGAGTTTCGGGAATTTTGGGGAATTTTTGGGAATTTCGGGAATTTTTGGGAATTTTCCGTCTCCTCTCCCCGCAGGAGGTGAAGCTCTACAAGAACGCCCGGGAACGGGAGAAGTGAGTGAGGGAATGGCGGGAATTTGGGGAATTTTTGGGATCAATCCCTGTTTGTCCCAGTTCATCCCAGTCCCTCCCAGTCCCATTCCTGTTAATCCCAGTTTATCCCAGTATATGCCAGTCCCTCCCAGTGTCCCATGATCCCCTCCCAGCCCATCCCAGTATAACCCAGTCTATCCCAGTATGACATTATCCCATCCCAGTCCATCCCAGTCCATCCCAGTCCCTCCCAGTCCATCCCAGTCCCTCCCAGTCCCATCCCAGTATATCCCAGTTCACCCAGTCTGTGCAGGTACGACAACATGGCCGAGCTGTTCCTGTTCATCCCAGTCCATCCCAGTCCCTCCCAGTCCATCCCAGTCCCTCCCAGTCCATCCCAGTATGACATGATCCCCTCCCAATCCCCTCCCAGTCCCTCCCAGTCCCTCCAGTCCATCCCAGTCCCTCCCAGTCCCTCCCAGTTCACCCAGTGTCCCCAGGTACGACAACATGGCCGAGCTGTTCCTGTTCATCCCAGTCCATCCCAGTCCCTCCCAGTCCCTCCCAGTCCCTCCCAGTCCCTCCAGTCCGTCCCAGTCCCTCCCAGTCCCTCCCAGTTCATCCCAGTATGACATTATCCCCTCCCAGTCCCTTCCAGTCCCTCCCAGTCCCTTCCAGTCCATCCCAGTCCCATCCCAGTCCATCCCAGTCCACCCCAGTCACTCCCAATCCCATCCCAGTCCATCGCAGTCCTTCCCAATCCCCTCCCAATCCCCTCCCAGTCCCTCCCAGTCCATCCCAGTCCCTCCCAGTGGCTCCCAATCCCATCCCAGTTCCCTCCCAGTATATCCCAGTTCACCCAGTGTCCCTCCCCAGCTACGACAACATGGCCGAGCTGTTCCTGTCCATCCCAGTCCCTCCCAGTCCATCCCAGTCCATCCCAGTGGCTCCCAGTCTGTCCCAGTACATCCCAGTTCACCCGGTGTCCCTCCCCAAGTACGACAACATGGCGGAGCTGTTCCTGTCCATCCCAGTCCCATCCCAGTCCATCCCAGTCCCTCCCAGTATATCCCAGTCCATCCCAGTTCACCCGGTGTCCGTGCAGGTACGACAACATGGCGGAGCTGTTCCTGTCCATCCCAGTCCATCCCAGTCCCTCCCAATCCCATCCCAGTATATCCCAGTCCGTCCCAGTTCACCCGGTGTCCGTGCGCAGGTACGACAACATGGCGGAGCTGTTTGCGGTGGTGAAGACGCTGCAGGCGCTGGAGAAGGCGTACATCAAGGACTGCGTCAGCCCCAACGAGTGAGTGCGCCCCGAACGCTCCCCAAAATCCCCAAAATCCCCCGAGAGCCGGGAACCCCGGAAAACCCCGGAGCATCCGGGGAAATTCCGGGAAATTCGGGGAAATCCGGGGAAATTCCGGGGAAATCCGGGGAATGCGGGGAAATTCGGGGAAATTCCGGGAAATCCGGGGAAATCCGGGGAAATTCGGGGAAATTCCGGGAACTCCGGGGAAATCCGGGGAAATTCCGGGGAAATTCCGGGGAAATTCCGGGGAAATCCGGGGAATGCGGGGAAATTCGGGGAAATTCCGGGAAATCCGGGGAAATCCGGGGAAATTCGGGGAAATTCCGGGGAAATTCTGGGGAAATTCCGGGGAAATTCCGGGAAATTCGGGGAAATTCCGGGGAAATTCTGGGGAAATTCCGGGGAAATTCCGGGAAATTCGGGGAAATTCCGGGGAAATTCGGGAACCCGCAGGTACACGGCGGCGTGCTCGTGGCTGCTGGTGCAGTTCAAGGCGGCGCTGAAGCAGGTGCAGGGCGGCGACATCGGCAACATCGACGACTTCTGCCGCAAATTCCGGGTGGGAATCCCGAATTTCGGGAATTTTGGAGATTTTGGGGGGATTTTTGGGAGGTTTTGGGTTAAATTTGAGCGAAATTTGGGTGAAATTTGGGTGAAATTTGCAATTTTCTCGAGAGAAATAGAGAAGCGGAATAGAAAAATTTGGGACTTTGGGGATGGAATTTTGGGAATTTGGGACTCTGGGATTGGGAATTTGGGAAATTCTGGGTGGAGCTTTGAGGGATTTTGGGCGAAATTTGGGTGAAATTTGGGATTTCCTTGAGAGGAATTGAGAAGCGGAATGGAAAAATTTGGGACTTTGGGGATGGAATTTTCGGTGGAATTTTGGGAATTTGGGACTCTGGGATTGGGAATTTGGGAAATTCTGGGTGGAGCTTTGAGGGATTTTGGGCGAAATTTGGGTGAAATTTGGGATTTCCTTGAGAGGAATTGAGAAGCGGAATGGAAAAATTTGGGACTTTGGGGATGGAATTTTGGGTGGAATTTTGGGAATTTAGGATTCTGGGGTTGGGGATTTTGGGAATTTGGGATTCTGGGGTTGGGAATTTGGGATTCTGGGGTTGGGAATTTGGGAATTTTGGCCGCGGCTGCTGGTGCAGTTCAAGGCGGCGCTGGAGCAGGTGCAGGGCGGCGACATCGGCAACATCGACGACTTCTGCCGCAAATTCCGGGTGGGAATCCCAAAATTTTGGGAATTTCGGAGATTTTGGGAATTTTTGGGGGATTTTGGGTGAAATTTGGGCGAAATTTGGGATTTTCTTGAGAGAAATTGAGACATGAAAAGGAAAAATTTGTGGATTTGGGATTGAATTTTGGGTGGAATGTTTGGAATTTAGGATTCTGGGATGATGAATTTTGGGAATTTTGGGAATTCTGGGTGGAGTTTTGAGAGATTTTGGGTGAGATCTGGGAGAGATTTGGGATTTTCTTGAGAGAAATTGAGACATGAAAAGGAAAAATTTGTGGATTTGGGATTGAATTTTGGGTGGAATGTTTGGAATTTAGGATTCTGGGATGATGAATTTTGGGAATTTTGGGAATTCTGGGGGGAGGTTTGAGGGATTTTGGGTGAAATTTGGGCGAAATTTGGGGGAAATCTGGGATTTTCTTGAGAGAAATTGAGACATGAAAAGGAAAAATTTGTGGATTTGGGATTGAATTTTGGGTGGAATTTTTGGAATTTAGGATTCTGGGATGATGAATTTTGGGAATTTTGGGAATTCTGGGTGGAGTTTTGAGAGATTTTGGGTGAAATTTGGGTGAAATTTGGGATTTTCTTGAGAGAAATTGAGACATGAAAAGGAAAAATTTGTGGATTTGGGATTGAATTTTGGGTGGAATTTTTGGAATTTAGGATTCTGGGATGATGAATTTTGGGAATTTTGGGAATTCTGGGTGGAGTTTTGAGGGATTTTGGGTGAAATTTGGGCGAAATTTGGGGGAAATCTGGGATTTTCTTGAGAGAAATTGAGATGCGGAATGGAAAAATGTGGGACTTTGGGGATGGAATTTTGGGTGGAATTTTGGGAATTTGGGACTCTGGGATTATGAAATTTGGGAATTTGGGATTCTGGGGTTGGGAATTTGGGGAATTCTGGGTGGAGTTTTGAGGGATTTTGGGTGAAATTTGGGCAAAATCTGGGATTTTCTTGAGAGAAATTGAGAAGCGAAAAGGAAAAATTTGGGACTTTGGGGATGGAATTTTGGGAGAATTATGGGGATTTAGGATTCTGTTTTCTTGAGAGGAATTGAGAAGCGAAAAGGAAAAATTTGGGACTTTGGGGATGGAATTTTGGGAATTTGGGATTATGAAATTTGGGAAGTTTGGGAATTTGGGATTCTGGGGTTGGGGATTTTGAGAATTTGGGATTCTGAGATTTGGAATTTTGGGCAAAATTCTGGCAAAATTTAGAGATTTTGGGGAGGTTTTTTTGGTTTTTGTGTCATTTTAGGACCAAAATCGAGGAGTGAAATAGAAAAATTTGGGAGTGAAATTCAGGAATTTTGGGAATTTGGGATTCTGGGATTGGGAATTTTGGGATTTTGGGTGAAATTTGGGTGAAATTCTGGGACTTTTTGGTTCTTTTTTTATTTTTGTGATAATTTTTGACTGAAATTGAGCGGTGGAAGGGAAAAATTTGGGAATTTTAGGAAATTAATTTGGGAAAATTTTTGGGAAATTTGGGAATTTTTTTGGAATTGCAGCTGGATTGCCCCCGGCCATGGATGGAATTGGGAAATTTGGGGGTGAAATGGGGAATTTTTTGGCATTTTTGGGGGAATTTTTGTGGGAATTTCTGGGAATTTTGGGACTAATATTTGGAATTTTGGGATTGGGAATTTGGGGGTGAAATTGGGAATTTTTGGGGGATTTTTTGGGATTTTTTATGGGAATTTCTGGGAATTTTGGGACTAATATTTGGAATTTTGGGATTGGGAATTTGGGGGTGAAATTGGGAATTTTTGGGGGATTTTTTGGGATTTTTTATGGGAATTTCTGGGAATTTTGGGACTAATATTTGGAATTTTGGGATTGGGAATTTGGGGGTGAAATTGGGAATTTTTGGGGGATTTTTTGGGATTTTTTATGGGAATTTCTGGGAATTTTGGGACTAATATTTGGAATTTTGGGATTGGGAATTTGGGGGTGAAATTGGGAATTTTTGGGGGATTTTTTGGGATTTTTTATGGGAATTTCTGGGAATTTTGGGACTAATATTTGGAATTTTGGGATTGGGAATTTGGGGGTGAAATTGGGAATTTTTGGGGGATTTTTTGGGATTTTTTATGGGAATTTCTGGGAATTTTGGGACTAATATTTGGAATTTTGGGATTGGGAATTTGGGGGTGAAATTGGGAATTTTTGGGGGATTTTTTGGGATTTTTTATGGGAATTTCTGGGAATTTTGGGACTAATATTTGGAATTTTGGGATTGGGAATTTGGGGGTGAAATTGGGAATTTTGGGGGGAATTTTTTGGGGGGATTATTTCTGGAATTTCTCAGAATTTTTGGATTTTTTTCATTTCAGGGGGGATTTTTGCAGGAATTTCTGGGAATTTCAGCTCTGAAATTGAGGAGGGCTTTGGGAAATTCGGGAAATTCGGGAATTTTTTGGGAAATTTGGGGATTTTTTGGGAATTGCAGCTGGATTGCCCCCTGGCCATGGAGCGGATCCGCGAGGATCGCCCGATCACCATCAAGGACGACAAAGGGAACCTGAACCGCTGCATCGCCGACATCGTCTCCGTACGCCCCAAAAAATGGGAATTTTATGGGAATTTTGGGAATTCTGGGGCTGTTTGGGAATGGTTGGGGCTCTGGGAATTTTGGGGATTTTTTTTCAGATTTTTTCCAAATTTTTTGTGGATTTTTTAGGACATTTTTTATGATTTTTTTTGATTATTTTTTAATTTTTTGCGATTAATTTTGGAATTTTTTGGTAAATATTTTGGGAATTTTTGGGGTGATTACTTTTGGGATTTTTGGTCAATATTTTTGGGATTTTTTGAGATTTTTTGGAATTTTTTGGTAAATATTTTGGGAATTTTTGGGGTGATTACTTTTGGGATTTTTGGTCAATATTTTTGGGATTTTTTGAGATTTTTTGGAATTTTTTGAGGGATTTTTGGGGAGGATTTTTAGGAATTTTTTAGAGGATCTCTTTGGGAACCTGAAGCGCTGCATCGCCGACATTGTCTCCATACGCCCCAAAATCAGAATTTTGGGGGGATTTGAGGGGTTTGGGAATTCTGGAGTTCTGGAAATGTTTGGGATTTTTTGGGGAATTTTAAGGCATTTTTTGGAGCAATTTTAACGACTTTTAAAAGAATTTTTGGGGCATTTTGTGATTTTTTTTGGGAATATTTTGCTTTATTTTTGGTTTTTTAGAGGCTTATTTTGGGGGGATTTTTATGGGAATTTTTTGGGGAACATTTTGTGATATTTTTGTAAATATTTTATGGTTACGTTAGATTTTCAGGGAATTATTTTTTAAATTTTTTTTATTTTTAGGAATTTTTTGAGATTTTTTGAGAGGTTTTTTCAGGATTTTTGATGAATATTTTGTGACTTTTGTAATTTTTTGGTGAATTTTTTTTTGTTTTTTTAGCAATTTTTGGCCATTTTTTGGTGATTTTTGAGGTTTTTTTTAGGTTTCTTTTTCAGTTTTTAGGAATTTTTTTGATGTTTTGTGATTTTTGAGAAAGTTTTCATTTTGTGGGTTTTTTTTAAATTTTCTTTGAATTTTCTTTGGATTTTTTGGGGTTTTTTTGGGTGTTTATGGAGATTTTCTGGGGATTTCTTTGGGAACCTGAAGCACTGCATCGCCGACATCGTCTCTGTACGCCCCAAAAAATCAGAATTTTGGGGGAATTTTGGGAATTCTGGGGCTGTTTGGGGTTCTGGAAATGTTTGGGATTTTTTTCAGATTTTTTCCGAATTTTTTGTGGATTTTTTAGGACATTTTTTGAGATTCTTTTGATTATTTTTTTATTTTTTGCGATTAATTTTAGATTATTCTTGTAAATATTTTGGGATTTTTTGGTGTGATTACTTTTGGGATTTTTGGTCAATATTTTTGGGATTTTTCCAGATATTTTTTTGATTTTTGAGGGAGTTTTGGGGGGATTTTTTGAGGAGTTTTTGGGGATTATTTTGGATTTTTTGAGGGTTTTTTGAGATTTTTTTTTTATTATTTTGGATTTTTGGGGGATTTTTCAGGGGGATTTTTTGAGAATTTTTTGGGAGGATTTTTAGGAATTTTTTAGGAATTTTCTGGGGATTTTTGGGAACCTGAAGCGCTGCATCGCCGACATCGTCTCCGTACGCCCCAAAAAATCAGAATTTTGGGGGAATTTGGGGTTTTGGGAATGGTTGGAGGTCTGGGAATTTTGGGGATTTTTTTTCAGATTTTTTTCAGATTTTTTTGAGATTTTTGGGAGGTTTTTTAAAAATTTTTTGTGATTTTTTTTTTATTTTTGTAATGAAGTTGGGGTTTTTTAATGAATATTTTTGTGATTTTTGGAGGCTTTTTTGAGATTTTTTTTGAGGATTTTCTGATAATATTTTGGATTTTTTTAGGGGTTTTTTTGGGGATTTTTTCAGGATATTTTGAGAATTTTTTTTGGGTTATTTTGGATTTTTGGGGGAGATTTTTTTGGGGATTTTTGGATTTTTTTGAGATTTTTTTTTTTATTTTTTTGAGGGATTTTTTGGGAGGATTTTTAGGAATTGTTTAGGAATTTTGTGGGGATTTTTGGGAACCTGAATCGCTGCATCGCCAACATCGTCTCCGTACGCCCCAAAAATCAGAATTTTGGGGGGATTTGGGGGAATTTGGGGAATTCTGGGAGTGTTTGGGGTTCTGGAAATGTTTGGGATTTTTTTCAAATTTTTTCCGAATTTTTTGTGGATCTTTTAGGACATTTTTAGTGATTTTTTGTGATTATTTTTTGATTTTTTGTGATTAATTTTGGATTATTTTGGTGCATATTTTGTGATATTTTTGGTGTGATTATTTTTTGGATTTTTTTGGTCAATATTTGTGGGAATTTTGGAGGATTTTTTTTTTATTTTTTTCAGGGAATTTTCTGGAGATTTTTTGAGGATTCTTTTGGAATTATTTTGGATTTTTTTCCTGGGGATTTTTTTGGATTATTTTGGAATTTTTGGGGATTTTTCAGGGGGATTTTTTGAGCATTTTTTGGGAGGATTTTTAGGAATTTTTAGGGGATTTTCTGGGGATTTTTGGGAACCTGAATCGCTGCATCGCCAACACTGTCTCCGTACGCCCCAAAAAATCAGAATTTTGGGGGGATTTGGGGGAATTTGGGGGGTTTGGGAATTCTTGGGGGTCTGGAAAATTTGGGGATTTTTTTCAGATTTTTTCCGAATTTTTTGTGAATTTTTAAAAATATATTCTTATATTTTTCATGATTTTTTTTTATTTTTTTGAGATTAATTTTGAAATTTTTTTGGTGAATATTTTGTGATTTTTTTTTAAATTCTTTTAAAATTTTTTTGAAAAATTCCCCAATTCCTACCCAAAAATTGCAAAAAAAAATCCCCAAAAATCTTCCTAAAAATTCCCCCAAACCTCCCCCAAAATGCCCAAAAAATTCCCCAAAAATTCCAAAAAATCTCCAAAAAATCCCCCCAAAAGCCCCAATTCCATTCCCTAAAATTCAAAAAAAAACTCCCAAAATCTCTAAAAATCCCAAAAAATTCCCCCAAAATTCGCCCAAAAGTCTCAAAAAAATTTCCCAAATTTCTCCAATTCCATTCCTTAAAATTCCCAAAAAATCCCCAAAAATGTTTCTAAAACCCCCCAAAACCTCCCTCAAAATTCCCAAAAATGCCCAAAATTCCCCAAAAATTCCTCAATAATCTTCCTAAACACCCCCAAAATTCCCTGAAAAGTGAAAAACGTCCCCAAAAATGCTGCAAAATCTTCCTGAAAACCCCAAAAAATTCGCTAGAAACCCCCAAATTTCCCCAATTTCATACCCAAAAATCCCCAAAATATTCTCCCCAAAATATCCCCCAAAATCTCTAAAAATCCAAAAAAATCCCCAAAAAATCCCCTGAAACCTCATAAGAATTCCCCAAATTTCTCAAAAAATTCCCCAGAAAAAATCCCCAAAATTCCTCAAGAAATGCCCGAAAGTTCCCAAAAAAGTCCCCAAAAAATCCCTCAAAAATTCCCAAAAACTCCAAAAAATCCCTCAAAATTCCACCAAAAATCCTTAAAAATGCCCCAAAATTGCTCCAGAAATCACAAAAAAATCCCCAAATTTCCCAAATTCCCCAAAAATTCCCAAAATGTGGGAATTTCCCAGATCCAGCCGGAGCTGTGGGCGCTGCTGGAGACGATGACCCGGATGAGCTCCCTGCCCCTCTGTCCCAAAAATTCCCCAAAATCCCCCAAATTTCTCCAATTTCATTCCCAAAAATCCCCAAAATATTTCCTCCAAAAAAAATCCCCCAAAAAACCCCTAAAAATAAAAAAAAAATTCCCAAAAAATTCCCAAAACTATGCCCAAAATTCTTAAAAAAATCCCAAAAAATTCCCCAATTCCTACTCAAAATTTTTTTAAAAAATACCTCCAAAAATCTTCCTAAAAACCCCCCCCAAACCCTCCCGGAAAATTTCCAAAAATCCCCAAAAATTCCAAAAAATCTCCAAAA
>NW_024368673.1:0-1025 GCF_014805655.1 Passer montanus | reverse complement strand
CCGCCTCACCTTCGTCTGAGGGACCCAAATCTGAGGAAATCCCGCTGAAAACGGCGAAAATCCCGCTGAAAATGGTGAAAATCCTGCGGAAAATGGTGAAAATCCTGCTGAAAATGGCGAAAATTCCACCCAGAACAGAAAATTCCACTGAAAATGGCAAAAATTCCACCCCAAAAATGGCAAAAATCACGCTAAAAATGGCAAAAATCCCGCTGAAAATGGTGAAAATCCTGCGGAAAACAGCGAAAATTTGGCCAAAACCGGAGAAAATTTGGTCGAAAATGGCAAAATTTCCGCCAAAACCCACAAAAATGGCGCTGAAAATGGCAAAAATCCTGCTGAAAATGGAGGAAATTCCACTGAAAACGGCAAAAATTCCACTGAAAACGGCAAAAGTCCCGCTGAAAATGGTGAAAATCCCAGGGAAAATGGCGAAAATTCCACCAAAAACGGCGAAAATTCCCCCAAAAACGGCAAAAATCCTGGGGAAGATGGCAAAAATCCCGCTGAAAATGGAGGAAATCCCGCTGAAAATGGTGAAAATTCCACCAAAAACGGCAAAAATCCTGGGGAAAATGGCGAAAATTCCACTAAAAAGGGAGAAAATCCCACTAAAAACTGCAAAAGTCCCGCTGAAAATTCCACCAAAAATGGCCAAAATTCCACCCAAAATGGCAAAAGTCCCGGGAAAAATGGTGAAAATTCTGCTAAAAACGGAGACAATTTGGCCAAAAACAGAAAAAATTCCACCAAAAATGGCAAAAATCCCGCTGAAAATGGGAAAAATCCTGGGGAAAATGGCAAAAATTCTACTAAAAATGGAGAAAATTCGGCCAAAACCAGAGAAAATTCCACAAAAAGTGGCAAAAATCCTGCTAAAGATGGCAAAATTCCTGGGGAAAACAGTGAAAATTCCACCCACAACAGTGAAAATTTGGCAAAAATTCTGCTAAAACTGAGAAAATTCCACTGAAAACTGAGAATAATTCTGCCAAGAACGGCAAAAATCCCGCTGAAAATGGCAA
>NW_024368672.1:0-1025 GCF_014805655.1 Passer montanus | reverse complement strand
TTTTTTGGGGAAATTTTTGGGATTTTTTTTAAATTTTTGGGAGATTTTTGAGGAACTTTTAGGGGATTTTTGTTTAATTTTTTGGGGAAATTTTGGGGGATTTTTAGGATTTTTTTTTGTTTTTTAAATTTTTTGGGATTTTTGGGGATTTTTTTGGGAATTGTTGGGGACTTTTGGGGGATTTTTAGGGGGATTTTTTGGGGAATTTTTGGGAATTTTGGGGGATTTTTAGAAATTTTTTAGGATTTTTTGGAGAATTTTTTTTTCATTTTTGGGGAAAATTTTGGAGATTTTTTTCGTGATTTTTTGGGGGGTTTTTTTGGGGTTTTTTTGGGGATATTTTTAGGATTTTTAAAAAAATTCTTGGGGATTTTTGGGGATTTTTTGGGGACTTTTTTGGGATTTTTTTGGAAACTTTTTTGGGATTTTTCGGGATATTTCTAGGATTTTTTTGGTAGTTTTTTGGTATTTTTTGGCGAATTTTGGGGGATTTAAAAAAATTTTGGGGGGGAATTTTTCGGGACTTTTCGGGGATTTTTTTTTTATTTTTTGGGGTTTTTTTTGGGATTTGGGGGGATTTTTTTGGGGAATTTTGGGGATTTTTTGGGGAAAATTTTGGGAATTTTTAGGGAACTTCTGGTGGATTTTTGGGGAAATGTTTGAGGATTTTTTGGGGGATATTTTTGGGATTTTTTTTTATTTTGGGGGGGATTTCTGGGGAATTTTTTAGGATTTTTTGGGGGATTTTTTGGGGAATTTTTGGGGATTTTTTTGATCTTTTTTGGGGATTTTTTGGGATTTTTTTGGGGGGCATTTTTTGGGGATATTTTTTGGGATTTTTTTTGGGACTTTTTTGCGCCTTTTTTGGGAATTTTTTTGGAATTTTTGGGGATTTAAAAAAAATTGGGGGGATTTTTGGGATATTTTTGGGGTTTTTTTGGTAATTTTTTGAATTTTTGGGGGAATTTTTGGGGGTTTTTTATTTATTTATTTTGAGGGTTTTTGGGGATTTTTTGGGGATTTTT
>NW_024368671.1:0-1025 GCF_014805655.1 Passer montanus | reverse complement strand
TTTTTTGAGGATGTTTTTAGAAATTATTGGGAATTTTTGGGGAATTTTTTGAGAATTTTATGAGAATTTTTTAGGATTTTCTAGGATTTTTTTAAGGATTTTAGAGGAATTTTTTGAGATTTTTTGGGGATTTTTTGAGCATTTTTTGAGATTTTTTGAGGATTTTTTTAGAATTTATTGGGAATTTTTGGGGATTTTTTTGAGAATTTTTTGAGAATTTTATGAGAATTTTTTAGGATTTTCTAGGATTTTTTTAAGGATTTTAGGGGGATTTTTTGAGATTTTTTGGGGATTTTTTGAGCATTTTTTGAGAATTTTTTGGGGGATTTTTTTGAGAATTTTTTGAGAATTTCTGGGAGATTTTTTTAGGAATTTTTGGGGAGGTTTTTTGGAAAGTTCTGGCCCCGGCGGCGCCGCAAGGGGAGGGACCCCGAGCACTGCAGGGGCAGGTGGCGCACGAGGAGATCAGGGGGAGGATTGGGGAATTTAACGGGAATTTTGGGAATTTTATTGGGAATTTTATGGGAATTTATTGGGAATTTATTGAGAATTTTTTAGGATTTTTTGAGAATTTTTTGGGCATTTTTTGAGAATTTTTGAGAATTTTTTTAGGATTTTTTGGGGATTTTTTTGAGAATTTTGCAGGATTTTTTAGGAATTTTGGGGGACTTTGGGGAATTTTTATTGGGAATTTTTATTGGGAATTTTTAAGGATTTTTTGAGGATTTTTGGGGGATTTTTTGAGAATTTTTTGGGAATTTTATGAGAATTTTTCAGGATTTTTGGGGGATTTTTTGAGATTTTTTGGGGGGTTTTTTGAGGATTTTTTGAGATTTTTTTGGGATCTTTGGAGGATATTTTGAGAATTTTTTAGGATTTTTTTGAGGATTTTTGGGGGATTTTTTTAAATTTCTTGGGAATTTTTTAGGATTTTTTGGAGAATTTTTAGGGATTTTTCTGAGGATTTTTTAGGATTTTTTGAGACTTTTTTCGGATTTTTTGAGAATTTTTTGGGGTGGTTTTTT
>NW_024368670.1:0-1026 GCF_014805655.1 Passer montanus | reverse complement strand
TGTGTGTGACACCTGTGTGTGACACCTGAGGTGTCCCCAGAAGTGTCCCCAGCTTTGTCCCTTCGGGGTTTCCCTTTGGGGTTTCTGTCCTTGGGTTGTCCCCTCGCTGTCCCCTTAGTGCCACCCCCTGGTGCCACCCTGGTGACCCTTGGTGACATTCCTGTGACAGTTTCTGGGACCCAGTGGGGGTGATGGCATCCCTGGAAAGTCCCCAAAAGTGTCTCCAGAAGTGTCCCCACCTTTGTCCCTTTGGGGGTTTCCCTTTGGGGTTTCTGTCCTTGGGTTGTCCCCTCGCTGTCCCCTTAGTGCCACCCCCTGGTGCCCCCCTGGTGACCCTTGGTGACATTCCCGTGACAGGTGACAGCCCCAGAGACCTGGGGGTGTCCCTTAGTGTCCCCAAGGTGTCTCTGGAGTGTCCCCAGAAGTGTCCCCAGAAGTGTCCCCACCTTTGTCCCTTTGGGGTTTCCCTTTGGGGTTTCTGCCCCTGGGCTGTCCCCAAGGTGTCCCCTCGGTGCCACCCCCTGGTGACCCTTGGTGACGTTCCCGTGACAGGTGACAGCCTCACGGGCCTGGGCATGTCCCTGGGTGTCCCCAAGTCATCTCTGGAGTGTCCCCAGAAGTGTCCCCAGAAGTGTCCCCAGAAGTGTCCCCAGAAGTGTCCCCACCTTTGTCCCTTCGGGGTTTCCCTTTGGGGTTTCTGTCCCTGGTCTGTCCCCTCGCTGTCCCCTCAGTGCCACCCCCCTGGTGACACTCAGGTGCCACTCAGGTGACCCTTGGTGACATTCCAGTGACAGGTGACAGGTGACAGCTCAGTGGGACCAGTCCTGGTGGTGGCATCTCTTGGGGGTGTCCCCAGAAGTGTCCCCAGAAGTGTCCCCAGAAGTGTCCCCAGCTTTGTCCCTTCGGGGTTTCCCTTTGGGGTTTATCCCGGGGTTGTCACCTCGGTGCCACCCCCCCGGTGCCACCCCGGTGACATTTTGGTGCCATTCCAGTGCCAGGTGACAGCCCCAGGGACCTGGGCATGTC
>NW_024368669.1:0-1026 GCF_014805655.1 Passer montanus | reverse complement strand
TCAAGCCATTGCATCTCTCTAAATGCAGTGTCGGTGTTACAGGAAAATTTGTTCTGTCTATGGCTATAGAAGAAAAAGTCCAGCCAATGGCCACTCCATCATCTCTTCCCACCTAGGGTTCTTTCCCATCTTCTCCTGACATCTCAAGTCCCAGGCTGTCTCTCTTCTCTTTCAGGTCAAGCATTAGTATTTCACAAAGTTTTCTTTGTCTAAGGAAGGGTTAAAGTCTCGGGCTCTGCTGCCCTCAGGATGGCTGAAATCTCACAGCAGCCTGCCCAGGACTCCCACAGCTGGGCACCTTCCGCCTCCCTTCTCTCTCTCCTCTGCCAACAGTGCTGCCAGCACATAATATCAAATGTCAAGGTGGCACAGGCTCTCTCTGTCTGGAGGGGCTGCCCAGGACATCTCAGTGCTTCTCCACCCCTCCGTTCCTGCAGGGGCCGTGCCCGGTTCCACTCCCTTCTTCCCCTTCTCTGTCCGGGGTTCCGGCCTCCCTCAGCCCAGGCTGCATGGCTTCCCCTGCCCCACCTGGCCTGTGGCTGGGCAGGGGAGGCCTGAACCCTTCACTGACTGGAAAAAAAGAGAGAGTTCCCCTGGGAGTTCTCTGCTTTTAACCCTCTGAATTCTCAGAGACGTGTCCATGTCTACTGTGGTTACACCAGGTATCAATATTCAAATCTGACCAATGATTGCTTTGACTATAAATTCCCAAGAAAACTCACTTCCTGGTCAGCTTGGTCTCTGGTGACTGCCCCTGAAACACTGGGGCTCAGTTCTTTCCTTCCCAAGAAGATCCCTGGGACACTGTGGGGACCTCATGAAACCAAGGGGATCATTGTGGCACCACTGGAGCCCATGGAATCAAGGGGCCATGGTGACACAGTGGGGCTTCATGGAACCCAGAGACCATTGTGACTCTGTGGGGCCTGATGGAACCGTGGAGACCATTAGGACCCTTCAGGGCCTCGTGTCACCAAGGGGGCATTATGGCACCAAGGGGCCTCATGGAAGCAAGGGACCATTGGG
>NW_024368668.1:0-1026 GCF_014805655.1 Passer montanus | reverse complement strand
TGGGGGGACCCCGAAACTATGGGGGGACCCCGGAACTGGGGGAGACAAGGGACTGGTGGGGGGGACACAGGACCGGGGGGAGACCCCAGAAATGGGGAAGACCCCAAAGCTGGGGGGGACCCTGAAACTCTGGGGGGACCCCGGAACCGGGGCGTGTCTCCGAGTTGTGGGCGGGGTTTTGCCCCATTTTTTGGATGTGGGCGTGTCTCTGAGTTGTGGGCGGGGTTTCTCTCCTGGTTGGGCGTGTCCCTGAGTTGAGGGCGGGGTTCCCCCCATTTTTGGGGTGGGCGTGTCCCTGAGCCCCTCCCCTTAAAGGGCCACACTCCTTTATAACAGGGGCATGTCCCTGAGTTGTGGGCGGGGTTTCCCCTGTTTTGGGGTGGGCGTGTCCCTGAGTTGAGGGTGGGTTTCCCCCCCTTTTTTGGGGGGGCAGGCGTGTCCCAGGCCCCTCCCCTTAAAGGGCCACACTCCTTTATAACAGGGGCATGTCCCTGAGTTGTGGGCGGGGTTTCCCCTGTTTTGGGGTGGGCGTGTCCCTGAGTTGAGGGTGGGTTTCCCCCCCTTTTTTGGGGGGGCAGGCGTGTCCCAGGCCCCTCCCCTTAAAGGGCCACACTCCTTTATAACAGGGGTGTGTCCTTGAGTTGTGGGCGGGGTTCCCCCCATTTTTGGGGGGTGGGCGTGTCCCTGAGTCCCTCCCCTTAAAGGGCCAGTGCCCCTTTATAACAGGGGCGTGTCTCCAAGCTATGGGCGGGGTTTCCCCCCGTTTTTGGGGGCCGGGTGTGTCCCTGAGTTGAGGGTGGGTTCCCCCCCCCCGTTTTTGGGGGGCGGGCGTGTCCCAGGCCCCTCCCCTGACGGGGCGGTGCCGCGCAGAGCGGGCCCCGCCCGGGCGGGTGCTGAACACGCGCGCCATGAAGGAGATGTACCGCAGCTACGTGGAGATGCTGGTCAGCACCGCGCTGGACCCCGACATGATCCAGGCCCTGGAGGACACCAACGGTGAGCCCCGCGCCCCCCGGGACCCCCCAA
>NW_024368667.1:0-988 GCF_014805655.1 Passer montanus | reverse complement strand
TGGGGGAAAATGGGGGGAAAAGGGGGAAATGAGGGAAAGTTGGGAAAAATCGTGAGAAATGGGGAAAAATGGGAAAAATATGGGGAAAAAGGGGGGAAATGGGGCAAAAATGGGGGAAAATGGAGGGAAAAGGGGAAAAAATGGAAAAAAGGGGGAAAAATTGAGGGGAAAAAAGGGGAAAAATGGGAATGGGGCCCAAAGCCTCAGGATTATTGGGAAAAATTGGGAAAAAAATGGGGGAAAATTGGGGAAAATGGGAAAAATGGGGGAAAATGGGAAAAAGGGGGGGAAATAGGGGAAAATGGGAGAAATTACAAGGAAATTCAGGGAAAAGGGGGAAAATTGGGGGAAAATGGGAAAAAACGGGAATGGGGCCCAAATCCTCAGAATTGTAGCCCAAATTTTGGGATCAAAACCCCAAAATCTTTGGGTTCAGAACCCCAGAATCCTCGGGATCAGAACCCAATTTTTTTGGGAATAAGCCCCAAATTTTGGGATCAGAACCCCAAACTTCTTTGGATTAAACCCCAAATTTTTTGGGGATCAGAGCTTCAAAGTTCCCAGAATTAAAATTTTAAAAAAAAATCAGAATTGGACACCCCCAAAACTTTGGGAATTCTGCCCAAAAAGTGCAGGAATTCTGCTCCAAAAGCTGAAAATTCTGCTCAAAACTTGGGAATTTTGCCCAAAATTTTGGGAATTCTGCCCAAAACTC
Organism: Passer montanus; assembly: GCF_014805655.1. Lineage (NCBI taxonomy): Eukaryota > Metazoa > Chordata > Aves > Passeriformes > Passeridae > Passer > Passer montanus. The sequence goes on along the minus strand of NW_024368667.1, from coordinate 273 downwards.
TGAGAATTCTGACGAAAACTTTGGGAATTTTGCCCAAAATCCTGGGAATTTTTCCCAAAACCCCAGGAATTCTGACGAAAACTTTGGCAGTTTTGCCCAAAACCCCGGGAATTCTGACGAAAACTTTGGGAATTTTGCCCAAAATCCTGGGAATTCCGCCCAAAACTGCAGGAATTCAGCTCCATCTGCTGAGCCCGGGGATCCCCGGCTGGGAGCCGACCCCGCCCCCGGATCCCCAGGGAAAAGGGGGAAAAAAGTGAGAAAATGGGAAAA
>NW_024368666.1:0-1027 GCF_014805655.1 Passer montanus | reverse complement strand
AAGATCATCCAGTTCCAGCCCCCCTGCCACGGGGTTCCAGAAGCTCTGCTCCCAGCTGGCCAGGAGCTGTCTCCTTCCTGAAAGTGAAGGGAGGGAGAGGGAAGGCGCAGCCAGGAGCTGTGTCTGCCCTGCTGCAGTGCTGCATCATTGACAAGCAAATTAAAATTAGGTTAAGCTTTGATTCTCCTGTTTTCTGTTCTCTCTTGCAAGTGTGCCAGCCCCTGTTTTTCATGTCACAATGCAGGTGTCCCTTTGTGGGTCTCTGCCCAGGGGCTGAGTGTGCTTGGAGGAGGCTGGGTCTGGCTGTGAGCTCTGGCCAGAGCCTTGTGCCTGACCTGCTGTTTGCTCTCCTTTCCCTGCAGCACTTCCCTCTCCTTGGAGTCTTCTGATGTTGGCATCAGTAATGTAAGTCTCTGACACTACTCTGGGCTTTACTGGGCAGGGAGAGCAGCCAAGCATGATGCCCTGTGGCTCTTGGGGAGGGAGGGAACCAGGCAGTGGCTGTGGGATGCTGTGATGGATTACCCCTGCTGGTGGTCAGAGCTGTTAGCTGCTCTGTGGTGTAGGCTGTAGCAATTCCTCTGTTGCTGGGGTTTCTTTTTCCCTTCTGCCTTTTCTAATAAAGAAAATGTAAAGCTGAAATCTGTTTGTTTATTCACCTCTGCTTGGGCAAAGCTCACACTGAGCTGCAGCAGAAGTGTCACGAGGCAGAAGTTTTTCTAAAGGAAGGACTGAATACAAATTGAAGAAGAAAAGTGGATTCACTTCAAAGAGAAGAGGGATTGTTCTTTTGCTGTGTCACTGGGCAGTGGTTTGCAGTCCCAAGGGTCCTGCTTGCTGCTGGCATGGGCCAGGCAGTGCTGCTCACATGGTTGTTCTCTCTCTGATTCAGATCTCCACCCTGAAGCCCCACTGCAGCAGTTTGCTTGTGGAAACATTCATGCCTGTGGTCAATGGTAAGGTGACCTGGATGATGGCTGTAATGCTGGGAGCACTTTGAGTTGTGGGCAAGGAGGGAAGAGGGGAT
>NW_024368665.1:0-1027 GCF_014805655.1 Passer montanus | reverse complement strand
CGGGACCGGGGGAAAGAATTCCCAAAAAACCCAAAATTCCAAATATTCCACCCAAAAAAACCAAAAATCCCACCCAAAAAAACCAAAAAATCCCACCCAAAAAACTCCAATTCCCACCAAAATCCAAAAAAATTCCACTCAAAACCCCCAATTTCCACTGAAATCCCAAACAATCCACCCAAAAAACCCCAAAAACCCCAAAATCCCACCCAAAAAACCCCAACTCCCACCCAAATCCCAGCCAGAATCCCAAAAATCGCTCCCAAGTCCCCAAAAAATCCAAATCCCAAAAATCCCCCCCAAAACCCCAAATCCCAGCAGATCCCAACCCGAAGCCCAAGGGGCTCTGTGGGAATTGGGGTCGGGATCCTTTGGGACCCCTGGGAGCTGTCGGGGTTTGGATCCCTCGGGATCCGTTGGGATTTGGGTCTGGGATCTCCTGGGATCAGCCGGAGTTCCCTGGGGGATCCTGGGATCCGTTGGGATTTGGGATCCCCTGGGATCCGTTTGGATCTGGATTTGGGATCCCCTGGGATCTGTTGGGATCTGGATTTGGGATCCGTTGGAATCCCTGGGAGCTGCTGGGATTTGGGATCCCCTGGGATCTGTTGGGATCTGGATTTGGGATCCGTTGGAATCCCCTGGGATCTGTTGGGATCTCTTGGGATTTGGGATGGCCGGGTTCCATTAGGATTTGGGATTCCTGGGATCTGTTGGAATTCCATTGGATTGGCTGGGACCCGTTGGGATCCGTTGGGATTTGGGACCCCCAGGATCCGTTGGGATTCCCTGGGATTTGTTAGATTTCCCTGGGATCCGTTGGGATTTGGGATCCCTGGGAGCCATTAGGATCTGGATTTGGGATCCCCAGGACCTGCTGGGATCCGGATTTGAGATGTTTGGGGATTTGGGATTCCTGGGATCTGTTTGATCTGGATTTGGGACGGGATCTCTTGGGATCCGTTGGGATTTCAGATCCCCGGGATGCGCTGGGATTTGGATTTGGGATCCGTTGGGATTTGGGATC
>NW_024368664.1:0-1027 GCF_014805655.1 Passer montanus | reverse complement strand
CCCCCAAAATCCCCCCAGGACCCATCAAACTCCCCCACGACCCCCAAAAATCCCCCCAAACCCCCCCGTTCCCCCGTACCGGGGTCCCCCCGAGGGGTCTCAGGTCCCTCTCACAGTCCCCGCAGCCCCCCGGGCGCCAGCCCTGGGGGATGTAATTGCCCAGCGAGTTCAGGGCCACCTGGGGGGACATTTGGGGTGAATTTGGGGACATTTGGGGACATCTGGGGACATTTGGGGTGAATTTTGGGGACCCCAAAACTCCCGGGGACCCCAAATCCCCAAAAAATCCCCAAAAATCGACCCCAAAATCCCCCAAATCCAGGCCAAAATCCCTTCCTGGGACACGAAATTCCCCAGGGAGTTCAGGGACATTTGGGGACATTTGGGGTGAATTTTGGGGACATTTGGGGACCCCAAAATCCCCCCGAAAATCCCCCAAACTTCCACCCAAAATTGACCCCAAAAATCCCCCAAATCCACCCCAAAATCCCTCCTGGGACACGAAATTCCCCAGGAATTCAGGGCCACCTGTGGGGACATTTGGGGTGAATTTTGGGGACATTTGGGGACATTTGGAGACCCCAAAATTCCTCCCCAAATTCCCCCCAATATTGTCCCCAAAATTGTCCCAAAAAATGACCCCAAATTCTCCCCAAAATCCCCCAAATCCACCCCAAAATCCCTTCCTGGGACACAAAATTCCCCAGGGAGTTCAGGGCCACCTGTGGGGACATTTGGGGTGAATTTTGGGGACATTTGGGGACCCCAAAATCTCCCCTAAAATCCACCCGAATTCACTCCCAAAATCCCCCCAAAACTGACCCCCAAAATCCCCCAAATCCACCCCAAAATCCCTCCTGGGGCACAAAATTATCCAGGGAGTTCAGGGACATTTGGGGACATTTGGGGACATCTGGGGTGAATTTTGGGGACATTTGGAGACCCCAAAATCTCCCCTAAAATCCCCCCGAATTCCCCCCCAAAATCCCCCAAAATTCACCCCCAAAATCCCCCAAATCCACCCCAA
>NW_024368663.1:37346-37976 GCF_014805655.1 Passer montanus | reverse complement strand
CCGTTCCCGAAGGCCTGCAGCTGCCGGAAGGGCTTGCCGGGATCCACCACCAGCGCGTTGCCGGGGATGAGCGCCGGGCCCGGGCCGTGCATGACGGCCACGAAGCCGTCGGCGCTGGGCTCGGGGCCGGGCCGCGCGCCGGGCACCGGCTGCTCCAGCAGGTGCCCCAGCAGCGAGCTCTTGCCGCTGGAGCTGGGCCCCAGCACCAGCACGGCCGGCTTGGCCTCGAAGTCGGCGTCGTGCAGCGGCGGCCAGCGCAGCCCCGCGCGCCCGCACAGCTCCTCGGCCGGCAGCAGCTTCGCCTTGTACAGCGACTTCAGGGACTCGGTCACGGGGGACGTGGGGCGCGCGGCGGGGCGCGCGCGGCGCAGCCGGCGGAACATGGGGAGCGCTGGGGGTTTTTTTGGGATTTTTTTAGGGGGTTTTAGGGGGGTTTAAGGGATTTTTTAGGGGATTTTAGGGGGGTTTAGGGGATTTTTTTAGGGGATTTTATGAGGTGTTAGGGGATTTTTTTTGGATTTTAGGGGGTTTTGGGGGGGTTTTAGGGGATTTTAAGGGACTTTTTAGGGGATTTTAGGAGGTGTTAGGGGAATTTTTTTGGATTTTAGGGGGTTTTGGGGGACTTTAGGG
>NW_024368663.1:4809-37291 GCF_014805655.1 Passer montanus | reverse complement strand
AGAGGGGTTTTTGGGGGGTTTTAAGGGATTTTTTGGGGGGTTTAGGGGAGTTTTAAGGGATTTTTTGGGATTTTTTTGGGGGGTTTGGGGGGGTTTGGGGATTTTTTGGGGATTTTATGGGATTTTTAGGGGGGTTTGGGGGATTTTAAGGTTTTTTTAGGGCGTTGAAGGGATTTTTTGGGGATTTGGGGGGATTTTTTTAGGGGGTTTTAGGGGGGTTTAAGGGGATTTTTTGGGATTTTTTAGGGGGTTTGGGGGGGTTTAGGGGATTTTTGGGGATTTTTTTAGGGGGTTTTAGGTGTTACAGGATTTTTAGGGGATTTTAGGAAGTCTGGGGGGGTTTTGAGGGTTTAAGGGATTTTTAAGGGATTTTAGGGGTTTTTTTGGGGTCTTAGGGGATTTTAGGGGGGTTAGGGTATATTATAGGGGGTTTTAGGGGGTTTTAAGGGATTTTAGTGGGATTTTAATGGATTTTAGGGGATTTTTTAGGGGATTTTAGGGAGTTTGGGGGGTTTAGGGGATTTTAGTGAGAGGTTTTGGGGGATTTTAAAAGGTTTTAGGGGATTTTTTTTAATGGGGTTTTGGGATTTTTTAGGGGATTTTAGTGGGATTTTAGGGGGTTTTAGGGGATATTTTAGGGGGGTTTAGGGGATTTTAAAAGGTTTTAGGGGATTTTTTTTAATGGGGTTTTGGGATTTTTTAGGGGATTTTAGTGGGATTTTAGGGGGTTTTAGGGGATATTTTAGGGGGGTTTAGGGGATTTTAAAAGGTTTTAGGGGATTTAAAGGGATTTTTTAGGGGATTTCAGGGCGTTTTAGGGATTTTAGGGGGGAAAAATGGGAAAAAACCGGGAAAAACGGGAAAAATGGGAAAAGGGGGGAGGGGCTCAGCTGGAGAGGGGAACCATGAGGGGGGAGGGGCAGAATTCCCACCTGGACCCCCCAAAAATGAGAATTTTGGGGGCTTTGGGTGGGAAAACGGAGCAGGAAAAGCGAATTTCGGGGATTTAACCCCAAAAATTTAAGTGGGAAAGGAGGCTCAAGGAGGGGGAGGGTCCCAAAAATTGAGATTTAGGGATCAGGGCTGGAAAAATGAGGGGAAAAACGAGGATTTCAGGGGTTCTCCCTGCAATGGTGACGAGAAAAACGAAGTTTTCGGGAGCTTTTCCCTTAAAAGGAGGCAAAAAACGGAGCTGGAGGAATTTTTTCCATAAATCCGAGCCAGAAGTGAAAGTTCAGGGAGGAGCTGCCCAAAACTGAGGGAAAATGAGGGCGCGGGGGTTTTTTATCTGTCAAAATAAGCAGAAAAATGAAGTTTTAGGGATTTCCTTAAAAAACCAAGGGGAAATGAGGATTTTTAATTTTTTTCCTGTAAAAATAACGAGAAAAACAAACTTCAGGGTTTTTTTTTTTCCCACAAAACCCAACCGGAAAAGGAACTTTTAGGATTTTTTTTTCTATAAAAACGAGTCCAAAACACGAAGTTTTTGGGATTCTCTGCCGGAAGTGGAGCGGGAAAAGGGAATTTTGGGGATTTTTTCCCCAGAAAAACAAGAAATCCCAAAGTTCCCCCACCCAAAGAGGCGGAAACCCCAAAGTTCCGGGCATTTCCTCTCTCCCCATTCCACAAAAATCCCCTGTCCAGGGAAAAAACCCCATTTTTCTGCCCCAAAATTCCCATTTTCCCACCCCTAAATCCCCATTTTTTGGCCCAAAAATGCCCATTTTCCCGTCCCAAAATTCTCCATTTATCCGCCCCAAAATTCTCTATTTTTTCGCCCTAAAATCCTCATTTTTCCACCCCAAAAACCCCCATTTTCCACCCCAAAATTCGCATTTTTCCCCCCCGGGCGCGGCCGGGGCGGGGCCGGCGCCGCTCCCGGAGTTTTTTTTTTCCCGAAGTTTTTTCCGGATTTTTTTTTTCCCGAAGTTTTTTCCCACTTTTTCCCCGTTTTTTTCCCGATTTTTTTTCCCCGAAGTTTTTTTTCCGGATTTTTTTTTTTTCCCGGATTTTTTTCCCGTTTCTTTCCCTGTTTTTTTTTTAATCAGATTTTTTTCTTCCCGAAGTTTTTTCCCTCTTTTTTTTTCCCAAAAACGCGCTATGGACAATAAATACAGTACAAAATTCCAGCCGGGAATTCCGGGAATTTTCCGGCAATTCCGGGAATTTTCCTCCGGCCCAAAAATCCGGGAACCGACCCCAAAAAATCCCCCCCACCCCCGGGAGTCCGGGAACGACGGGAGGGAAAGGGTTAAAAAACCCCCAAATTTCGGGAAAAAAGGGTTAAAAAACCCAGATTTTGGGAAAAATGGGAGGGAAAGGGTTAAAAACCCCCAAATTTTGGGAAAAAAGAGTTTAAAACACCCAGATTTTGGGAAAAATGGGAGGGAAAGGGTTAAAAACCCCATAAATTTTGGGAAAAAAAAGGTTTTAAAACCGCCAAATTTTGGGAAAAATGGGAGGGAAAGAGTTAAAAATGGGATTTTTGTTTTTTTTTTTTTTGGGGGGGTGAGCCAAAAAAATGGGATTTGGGGATTTAAAATTAAGAATTTTTTGGGGAAAAAAAGGGATTTGGGTTTTTTTCACAATCCTGATCCCCATGGATTTGGGGTTTTTCCATTCCCAATCCCGATGGATTTGGGTTTTTTTCCCAATCCCAATCCCGATGGATTTGGGGTTTTCCCATCCCATTCCCAACGGATTTGGGTTTTTTCCCCATCCCGATCTCGATGGATTTGGGGTTTCCCATCCCATTCCCGATGGATTTGGGGTTTTCTCATTCCCATCCCAATCCCAACGGATTTGGGGTTTCCCATCCCAAGGCCGATCCCACATTCCCCAATTCCCGCTGCTCTCCCCAATCCCGGGGCCGCATTCCCAATCCCATTCCTGGTCTGATCCTGTTCCCAATCCCAATCCCAATCCCAGTCCAATCCCAATCCCATTCCCATTCCTGGTCTGCTCCCAATCCCGTCCCCGATCCCATTTCTGTTCCGGTCCCATTCCCATTCCTCGTCTGATCCCAATCCCAATCCCAATCCTGATCCCGATCCGTTCCCGATCCCATTCCCGTTCTGTTCCCATTCCCGTTCCTGGTCCGATCCCATTCCTGATCCCAATCCCGTTCCCATTCCCAATCCCGGTCTGATCCCAATCCTCATCCTGATCCCATTCCCGTTCCCAATCCCGCTCCATTCCCGATCCCGTTCCATTCCTGGGATCCCGCTCTGCTCCCGCTCCCATTCCCAACCCCAGTCTGATCCCGTTCCTGATCCCAATCCCGTTCCCATTCCCAACCCCGGTCTGATCCCAATCCTGATCTTGATCCCCTCCCTGATCCCGCTCCGTTCCTGATCCCATTCACGTTCTGTTCCCATTCCCAGCCTGAACCCAATCCCGACCCTGCTCCCGTTCCCGATCCCGTTCCATTCCTGGGATCCCGCTCTGCTCCCGCTCCCATTCCCAATCCCAGTCTGATACCAATCCCATTCCCAATCCTGTTCCCGATCCCGTTCCGTTCCCGATCCTGCTCCGTTCCTGGGATCCCGCTCTGCTCCCGTTCCTATTCCCATTCCCGGTCTGCTCCCATTCCTGTTCCCGATCCCAATCCCATTCCCATTCCCGGTCTGATCCTGATCCCGTTCCCGGTCTGCTCCCGTTCCCGATCCCGATCCCGTTCCGTTCCTGGGATCCTGCTCTGCTCCCGCTCCCATTCCCAACCCCAGTCCAATCCCAATCCCATTCCCAATCCCATTCCCAATCCCATTCCCGATCCCGTTCCCGATCCCGCTCCGTTCCCGGTATCCCAGTCCGTTCCCGGTGTCCTGCTTGGATCTCAATCCCATTCCCGGTGTCCCGATCCCAGTCCGTTCCCGGTGTCCCGCTCTGATCCGGCTCTCCCGATCCCGGTGTCCCGGTCAGATCCCGGCGTCCCGTTCCATTCTGGATCCCGGTGTCCCGTTCCCGGTGTCCCGTTCCTGGTCCAATCCCGTTCCTGCTGTCCCGTTCCGATCCCGAATTCCCGGTCAGATCCCGGCGTCCCGGTCAGATCCCGGTGTCCCGTTCCATTCTGGATCCCGGTGTCCCGTTCCCGGTCAGCTCCTGGTATCCCGTTCCCGGTATCCTGTTCCTGGTCAGATCCCGGTCCTGGTACCCCGTTCCCGGTCAGATCCCGGTGTCCCGGTCAGATCCTGATCCTGGTCAGATCCCGGTATCTCTTGTTCCCGGTATCCCATTCCCGGTGTCCCGTTCCCGGTCAGATCCCGGTGTCCCGTTCCCGGTGTCCCGTTCCTGGTGTCCCGGTCAGATCCCGGTGTCCCGTTCCCGGTATCCCGGTGTCAGATCCCGTTCCCGGTCAGATCCCGGTGTCAGATCCCGATCCCGGTGTCAGATCCCGGTGTCAGATCCCGGTGTCAGATCCCAGTGTCAGATCCCGTTCCCGGTGTCAGATCCCGGTGTCAGATCCTTACAGTACAAAATTCCAGCCGGGAATTCCCCCGGGAATTCCGGGAATTCTCCATCCCAAAAAATCCGGGAACCGACCCCGAAACCCCAAAATTCCGGGAACAGCGGGAGGGAAAGGGTTAAAACCCCCAAATTTTGGGAAAAAAAGGGTTGAAAAACCCCTCGAATTTTGGGAAAAAAGGGTTAAAAAAAAGCCCCAAATTTTGGGATAAATGGAGGGAAAGGGTTAAAAATGGGATTTGGGGATTTAAAAGTGAGAATTTTTGGGCAAAAAATGGGATTTTGGGGTTTTCCTAGCCTGATCCCGATGGATTTGGGGTTTCTCATTCCCATCCCAATGAATTTGGGGCTCCAATCCCAATCCCAATCCCGATCCCAATCCCATTCCCAATCCCAATCCCACTGGATTTGGGGTTTTTCCAATTCCCATCCCCATCCCAATGGATTTGGGGTTTCCTATCCTGATCCCAATGAATTTGGGGCTCCAATCCCAATCCCAATCCCGATCCCAATCCCATTCCCAATCCCAATCCCACTGGGTTTGGGGTTTTCCCATCCCAATCCCGACGGATTTGGGGTTTTCCTCATTCCCATTTCCATCCCAATCCTGCTGGATTTGGGGTTTTCCCATCCCAATCCCGACGGATTTGGGGTTTTCCTCATTCCCATTTCCATCCCAATTCCAATTCCAATTCCAATCCCAATCCCACTGGGTTTGGGGTTTTCCCATCCCAATCCCGACAGATTTGGGGTTTTCTCACTCCCATCCCAATGGATTTGGGGTTCCCAATTCCCAATGGATTTGGGGTTTTTCTCATTCCCAATTCCAATCCCAATCCCGATGGATTTGGGGTTTTCCCATCCCAGTCCCAGTGGATTTGGGGTTTTCTCACTCCCACCCCCATCCCGATGGATTTGGGATTTCCCGTTCCCATCCCGACCCCGCTGGACTCCAGGTTCTCCTTGATCCCGGGAAAGCTCCGGAATTCCCACGTTTCCCACATTTCCCTCTCCCAAATTTCCTGTTCCCATCCCGGGGCCGATCCCACGATCCCAAATTCCCGCTGCTCTCCCCAGTCCCGGGGCTGCATTCCCGATCCCGATCTGATCCCAATCCTGGTCTGATCCCATTCCCGGTCTGACCCCATTCCCAATCCCAATCCCGATCCCAAACCCAATCCTGATCCCGATCCCGTTCCCCTTCCTGGTCTGCTCCTGATCCTGTTCCGTTCCTGATCCCATTCCCAATCCCAATCCCGGTCTGATCCCAATCCCATTCCTGGTTTGATCCAAACCCTGTTCCTGATCCGTTCCCATTCCTGGCCTGATCCCAATCCCGATCCCAATCCCATTCCCATTCCCGGTCTGATCCTGATCCCATTCCCATTCCCATTCCCGTTCCTGATCCCATTCCCGTTCCCGTTCCTGATCCCATTCCCGTTCCCGGTCCCGTTCTGTTCCTGGGATCCCGCAATGCTCCCGTTCCCATTCCCAATCCCGGTCTGATCCCAATCCTGATCCTGATCCCGTTCCCATTCCTGGTCTGCTCCCATTCTTGATCCCGTTCCTGATCCTGCTCCGTTCCTGATCCCATTCCCGTTCTGATCCCGTTCCTGATCCCGTTCCATTCCTGGGATCCCGCTCTGCTCCCGTTCCCGTTCCCAATCCCAGTCTGATCCCATTCCTGTTCCCAATCCCGTTCCGTTCCCAATCCCGTTCCGTTCCCAATCCCGTTCCGTTCCCAATCCCGTTCCGTTCCCAATCCCGTTCCGTTCCCAATCCCATCCCCGTTCCCGGTCTCTTCCCAGTATCCCAGCCCGTTCCCGGTGTCCCGCTCTGCTCTGGGTCCCCTGATCCCGATCCCGGCGTCCCGTTCTGTTCCCGGTGTCCCCGTTCCCGGTCCGATCCCAACCCCACTGTCCCGGTCTGCTCTGGGTCTCCCAATCCCGGCGTCCCGGTCCGATCCTGATCCCGGTGTCCCGGTCAGATCCCAGAGTCCCGTTCCGATCCCGGTGTCCCGTTCCCGGTGTCCCGATCCCGGTGTCCCGATCCCGGTGTCCCGTTCCATTCTGGATCCCGGCGTTCCGTTCCTGGTATCCCGTTCCTGGTACCCCGTTCTCGGTCAGATCCCGGTGTCCTGGTCAGATCCCGACCCCGGTCAGATCCTGGTATCTCATTCCCGGTCAGATCCCGGTGTCCCGTTCCCGATATCCCGATCCCGGTCAGATCCTGATCCCGGTGTCAGATCCCGATCCCGGTGTCCTGGTCAGATCCCGTTCCTGGTCAGATCCTGGTATTTCATTCCCGGTATCCCGTTCCCGGTATCCTGATCCCGGTCAGATCCCGTTCCTGGTGTCCCGGTGTCAGATCCCGATCCCGGTGTCCCGGTCAGATCCCGGTGTCCCGTTCCCGGTCAGATCCTGGTATCCCGGTGTCAGATCCCGTTCCCGGTCAGATCCCGGTGTCAGATCCCGATCCCGGGGAAGGCCGCGCCGGCGCTGCCCGGTGCCGGCGCCGGTGCCGGCGCGCCGCGGGGCTGCTGCAGGTTGAGGATGCTGTCGATGGCGCTCTGCAGGTGCTCGCTCAGCGAATCGTCCTGGGGGCTGTCGCTGCTGAACGACGCCTTGTCCACCTCGGCCTCGGCGCGCCGCCGCTTCCCGCCCCACGTCCCGCAGCCTTCGAGGAGGAGGAGGAGGAGGAAGGGGGGAGGGGGGGGGAGCGGGAGGAGGAGGAGGAGGAGGAGGAAGAGGAGACGTATTCGTCTGCAAAAGGAGAAAAGTCGCTAATTAGAGCTCGTTTGCACGTGGGAAAATGCAGGGTCGCTAATTAGAGGTCATTTGCATGTGCAAAAAATCAGGGTCGCTAATTAGAGGTCATTTACAGGTGGAAAAAAGCAGGGTCGCTAATTAGAGCTCGTTTACAGGTGGAAAAATGCAGGGTCGCTAATTAAAGGTCATTTACAGGTGGAAAAAAGCAGGGTCATTAATTAGAGGTCATTTACAGGTGGAAAAAAGCAGGGTCGCTAATTAGAGGTCATTTACAGGTGGAAAAAAGCAGGGTCGCTAATTAGAGTTGATGTGCATGTTAATTAATGGAATTTTCCCCTTTTTTTCCTGCCCAAAATGTCCCTTTTCCCGCGGGATTCGTCCCAAAGATCGAGGCTGCACCGGGACCTTGGGCTGACCCCTGACTGACCCCTTTAACTGACCCTTAATTGACCTTTAATTGACCTTTAATTGATCCCTAATCAACCTTTGATTGACCCTCGGTTTTTCCAGAGGCCTTGGGGTGAATTCCCGGGAATTTGGTGCCAAACCCCAGGAATTCCAGCCCAGACCGCGGGAATCCCACCCCAACACCCTCAGGAATTCTGTCCCCCCATTCCCACCGGGGTTCCCGCCCCATCCCTGGGGATTCCGACCCCGGGATCCCCGGGGGTCTCGGGGGTCCCGGGGGGTGCTCAGGGGGGTCCCGGGGGGTCCCGGGGCTCACCCGCGACTCCTCGAGCAGCAGCAGCCGGTACTTGTTGAGCATGGCCCGCGTGCGGCGCAGGAGCTGCTCCGACACCGCCTCGAACTCCTCGTCCACTGCGGGGGGAAGGCGTTAATTAGCGCGGCTCGTTAGTGGGGGAGCGGGGCGGGATTAACGGGGAATTAATGGGGGATTGATGGGGAATTAATGGGGGATTGATGGGGAATTAATGGGGGATTGATGGGGAATTAACGGGGATTTAATGGGGATTTAATGGGGATTTATTGGGGGATTAATGGGGAATTAATGAGGGTTATTGGGGAATTGGTGGGGAGTTAATGGGGAATTATTGGGGGATTAATGGGGAAGTAATAAGAAATTGATGGGGAATTGATGGGAAATTAATACGGAATTAATGTGGGATTATTGGGGAATTAATGGGGGATTAAAAGGGAATTGGTGGGGGATTAATGGGGATTTAATGGGGAATTATTGGGGGGATTGATGGGGAATTGATGGGGATTAATGGGGAATTAATGGGGAATTAATGTGGGATTATTGGGGAATTAATGGGGGATTATTGGGGAATTAATGGGCAATTTTTTGGGAATTAATGGTGAAGTAACGAGGAATTATTGGGGGATTGATGGGGAATTAATGGGGGATTAATGGGGAAGTAATGGGGGATTAACAGGGAATTGGAGGGGGATTAATAGGGATTTAATGGGGGATTAATGGGGGATTAATGGGGAATTAATGGGGGATTATTGGGGGAATTGGTGGGGGATTAATGGGGAATTAACAGGGAATTGATGGGGAATTAATGAGGTATTAATGGGGAATGGATGGGGAATTAACGGGGAATTAATGGGGAATTAATGGGGAAGTAATAGGAAATTGATGGGGAATTGATGGCGAATTAATAGGGAATTATTGGGGTATTGATGGGGATTAATGGGGAATTGATGAGGAATTAATGGGGGATTGATGAGGAATTAACAGGGGATTAATGGGGCACTGATGAGGAATTAATGGGGGATTGATGGGGAATTGTTGGGGGATTGATGGGAAATGAATTACAAACTAATGCGGAATTAATTGATATTCCAACTATCACGGCATTCCTGGCTAATGAGACATTCCCGATATCGCGACTATCGCGACTATCGCGACATACCGCGCTGGCACTCGCTCTCCCCCGGCAGCACGCCCTGGCAGACGTGGTGGGGCAGCACCGATCCCCCAGTAACCCCAGTAACCCCAGTAACCCCAGTAACCCCAGTAACCCCAATAACCCCATTATCCCAAACTCCCCGATATCGCGACTATCGCGACATACCGCACTGGCACTCTGTTTCCCCGGGCAGCACGCCCTGGCAGACGTGGTGGGGCAGCACCAATGCCCCAGTAACCCCAGTAACCCCAGTAACCCCAATAACCCCAATACCCCAATATCCCACTATCGTGACTATCGCGACTATCGCGACATACCGCACTGGCACTCTGTTTCCCCGGGCAGCACGCCCTGGCAGACGTGGTGGGGCAGCACCAATGCCCCAGTAACCCCAGTAACCCCAGTAACCCCAATAACCCCATTATCCCAAACTCCCCGATATCGCGACTATCGCGACATACCGCACTGGCACTCTGTTTCCCCGGGCAGCACGCCCTGGCAGACGTGGTGGGGCAGCACCAATGCCCCAGTAACCCCAGTAACCCCAGTAACCCCAATGTCCCCAATAACCCCAATAACCCCAATATCCCACTATTGCGACTATCGCGACTATCGCGACATACCGCGCTGGCACTCCGTTTCCCCCGGCAGCACGCCCTGGTAGACGTGGTGGGGCAGCACCGATCCCCCAGTAACCCCAGTAACCCCAGTAACCCCAGTAACCCCATTATCCCAATATCGCGACTATCGCGACATGCCCTCACCGCGCTGGCACTCGCTCTCGCCGGGCAGCACGCCCTGGTAGACGTGGTAGGGCAGCAGGCGCCGCAGCGCGTCGCCCAGCGAGCGGAAGGGGCTGCGCAGCTCCGGGTGCAGCACCGCGCCCTGGTGCTTGTGCAGCTGCTCCAGGAGGCTGCAACGGGGCAGAAACGCGCGGGTTCGGGCAAGTCCCGACGGAAACCGGCGGTTTTGGGAGAAACAGGGACAGAAATTCACATTTTTGGGAGAAACGGGGACAGAAATCCACATTTTTGGGAGAAACAGGGACAAAAATCCACATTTTTGGGAGAAATGGGGACAGAAATCCACATTTTTGGGAGAAATGGGGACAGAAATCCACATTTTTGGGAGAAATAGGGACAGAAATCCACATTTTTGGGAGAAACGGGGACAGAAACCCACATTTTTGGGAGAAATAGGGACAGAAATCCACATTTTTGGGAGAAATAGGGACAAAAATCCACATTTTTGGGAGAAATGGGGACAGAAATCCACATTTTTGGGAGAAATGAGGACAGAAATCCACATTTTTGGGAGAAATAGGGACAGAAATCCACATTTTTGGGAGAAACAGGGACAGAAATCCACATTTTTGGGGCAAACAGAAACAGAAATCCACATTTTTGGGAGAAACAGGGACAGAAATCCACATTTTTGGGAGAAATAGGGACAGAAACCCACATTTTTGGGAGAAATAGGGACAAAAATCCACATTTTTGGGAGAAATAGGGACAGAAATCCACACTGCTGGGGTGGTTATGGAGGGAAACTCGCGGTTTTGGGAGAAAAATGGACAGAAATCCACGTTTTTGGGGCAAATATGGACAGAAATTCACTTTTCTGGGAGAAATATGGACAGAAATCCACATTTTTGGGGTGGTTATGGACAGAAATCCACATTTTTGGGGTGGTTATGGACGAAAATCCACATTTTTGGGGCAAATACGGACGGAAATCCACAGGTCTGGGATGGTTATGGACAGAAATCCACACTTCAAGGGTGATTATGGCCGAAAATCCACATTTTTTTGGCAAAAACTGACAGAAATCCACATTTTTGGTAAAATATGGACAAAAATCCACATTTCTGGGGTGGTTATGGACAGAAATCCACATTTTTGGGGCTAATACGGACGGAAATCCACATTTTTGGTAAAATATGGACAGAAATCCACATTTCTGGGGTGGTTATGGACAGAAATCCCCAGTTTTGGCACAAACATGGACAAAACTCCTCATTTTTGGCACAGAAATCTCCATTTCTGGCACAAATACGGACAGGACTCCCCACCCCAGCGGGAATTCCCAGCGTTCCCACTCTGTCCCAGTCCATCCCAGTCAGTTCCCAGTTTGTCCCAGTCTGTCCCAGTCCATCCCAGTCAGTTCCCAGTTCATCCCAGTCTGTCCCAGCTTATCCCAGTCCCCCCCAGTCTGTCCCAGTTCCCGGGAATTCGGGCAATTCCCAAAAATCTGGGGCGAAATCTTGGGATTTCGGGCAATTCCCAGGATTTGGGGAGAATTCCCGGGAATTCGGGCAATTCCCACCATTTGGGGAGAATTCCCAGATTTTGAGGAAAATTCCGGGGTTTTTTAGGGTCAATTCCCAGGAATTTGGGGAGAATTCCCGGGATTTTGGGGAGAACTCCCAGATTTGGGGTAAATTCCTGGGATTTTGGGGGAGAACTCCCGGAATTTGGGCAATTCCCAGGATTTTGGGGGGAATTCCCGGGATTTTGGGCAATTCCCAAGAATTTGGGGTGAAATCCTAGAATTCTGGGGCAAATTCCAGGGATTTTCGGGCAGATTCTGAGGATTTTGGGGAGAATTCCCAGGATTTGGGAAGAATTCCTGGGATTTTGGGGTAGTTTCTCAGGATTGTGGGGTGAATTCCCAGATTTTCGGGTGAATTTTGGGGTGAATTTCCAGGTTTTGGGTGAACTCCCAGATTTTGGGGTGAATTCAGGGGATTTTGGGGTGAATTCGGGGGATTTTGGGGTGAATTCCGAGGATTTTGGGGCGAATTCCCAGATTTTGGGTGAACTCCCAGATTTTGGGGTGAATTCGGGGGATTTTGGGGTGAATTTCCAGGATTTTGGGGTGAATTCCCAGATTTTGGGGTGCATTTCCAGGATTTTGGGGTGAATTCCGAGGATTTTGGGGTGAATTCCCAGATTTTGGGCAATTCCCAGATTTTGGGTGAACTCCCAGATTTTGGGGTGAATTCGGGGGATTTTGGGGGATTTTGGGGGGAATTTCCAGACTTTGGGGTGAATTCCCAGATTTTGGGGGGAATTCCCAGATTTTGGGCAATTCCCAGATTTTGGGGTGAATTTGGGGGATTTTGGAGTGAATTTCCAGGATTTTGGGGGGAATTCCGAGGATTTTGGGGTGAATTCCCAGATTTTGGGCAATTCCCAGATTTTGGGGTGAATTCGGGGGATTTTGGGACTCACCGTGGGCGGGGCCTGGGGGCCTTTCCCGCCCCCCGAGGGCTGGGGGGGGCCCTTGAGCCCGGGCGGCTTCGCCTGCGGAGAAACGGGGGAAAATCCGGAAAAATTGGGAAAAATTGGGAAAAACGGGAAAAGATTGGGAAAAAAATTGGGAAAATGGGGAAAAATGGGGAAAAATGGGAGAAAAAAGAGAAAGAATTGAGAAAAATGAGGAAAAATTGGGGAAAACAGGAAAAAAATGGGAAAAAATTGGGAAAAATCCGGAAAAATTGGGAAAAAGTTGGGAAAAACGGGAAAAGATTGGGAAAAAAATTGGGAAAATGGGGAAAAATGGGAGAAAAGAGAGAAAGAATTGAGAAAAATGAGGAAAAATCGGGGAAAACAGGAAAAAAATGGGAAAAAATTGGGAAAAATCAGGAAAAATCGGGAAAAATTGGAGAAAAAGGGGAAAGAATTGAGAAAAATGGGATAAAAATTGGGGAAAATGAGAAAAAATTGGGAAAACCAGGAAAAATCGGGAAAAGTCAGGAAAAATGGGAAAAATTGCAAAAAAATTGGAGAAAAAAGGGAAATAATTGAGAAAAATGGGAAAGAATTTTGGGGAAAATGGGAAAAAATTGGGAAGAAATCAGGAAAAAAGTGGAGGAAAAAGGGAATTGAGAAAAATTAAATGGGAATAAATTGTGAATAAATACTGAATAAATTGTGAATAAATTCTGGATAAAATGGGAATAAATTGGGGAATAAATGGGGAACAAATTCTGAATAAGTTGTGAGTAAATTGTGAATAAATAATGAAATAAATTGGGAATAAACCATGAATAAATAATGAATAAATTGTAGATAAATCATGAATAAATCATGAATAAATAGTGAAAAAATTGGAGAAAAAAGGGAAATAATTGAGAAAAATGGGAAAGAATTTTGGGGAAAATGGGAAAAAATTGGGAAGAAATCAGGAAAAAAGTGGAGGAAAAAGGGAATTGAGAAAAATTAAATGGGAATAAATTGTGAATAAATACTGAATAAATTGTGAATAAATTCTGGATAAAATGGGAATAAATTGGGGAATAAATGGGGAACAAATTGTGAATAAGTCGTGAATAAATTGTGAATAAATGGGGAGTAAATTGTGAATAAATAATGAAATAAATTGGGAATAAACCATGAATAAATAATGAATAAATTGTAGATAAATCATGAATAAATCATGAATAAATAGTGAATAAATCATGGAAAAATCATGAACAAATTGTAAATAAATCACGAATAAATTGTGAATAAATCACGAATAAATGGTGACTAAATGGTGAATAAATCATGAATAAATGGTGAATAAATTCTGAACAAATTGGGGAATAAATGGGGAATAAATCATGAATAAATGGTGAATAAATAGTGAATAAATTGTAAATAAATTGTAAACAAATGGTGAATAAATTGGGGAATAAATGAGGAATAAATGGTGAATAAATAATGAATAAATTGTGAATAAATAGAGAATAAATCATGAATAAATGGTGAATAAATGGTGAATAAATAATGAATAAATTGTGAATAAATAGAGAATAAATCATGAATAAATGGTGAATAAATTCTGAACAAATTGGGGAATAAATGGGGAATAAATCATGAATAAATGGTGGATAAATGGTGAATAAATAATGAATAAATGGTGAATAAATCGTGAATAAATTGTGAAATAAATTGTGAATAAATCATGAATAAATCATGAATAAGTGATGAATAAGTGGTGACTAAAAGGTGAATAAATGGTGAATAAATTCTAAATAAATGGTGAATAAATCATGGAAAAATCATGAATAAATAATGGAAAAATCATGAATAAATTGTGAATAAATCATGAATAAATGGTGAATAAATGGTGACTAAATTGTGAAATAAATCGTGAATAAATTGTAAATAAATTGTGAATAAATCATGAATAAATGGTGAATAAATGGTGACTAAATTGTGAAATAAATCGTGAATAAATTGGAAATAAATGGTGAATAAATCATGAATAAATGATGAATAAGTGGTTACTAAACAGTGAATAAATGGTAAATAAATAGTGAATAAATCATGAATAAATGGTGACTAAATGGTGAATAAATAATGACTAAATGGTGAATAAATTGTGAAATAAATTGTGAATAAATTGTGAAATAAATTGTGAATAAATCGTGAATAAATAATGAATAAATGATGAATAAGTGATTACTAAACGGTGAATAAATGGTGAATAAATAGCGAATAAATCATGAATAAATGGTGACTAAATAATAAATGGTAAATAAATAGTGAATAAATAATGAATAAATGGTGACTAAACGGTGAATAAATAATGAATAAATGGTGAATAAATTGGGAATAAATTGGGAATAACTTGTGAATAAATTATGGAATAAATGGTGAATAAATTGTGAATAGATCGTGAAATAAACGGTGACTAAACGGGGCCCGGGGCTCACCTGGGCGGGCTGCGCGGGGGGGATGGGCGCTCCCGGTTTCCCCGGAGCCGGAGCCGCTTTCCCGCCGGGAACGGCCCCGGGAACGGCCCCGGGGGCGGCACCGGGGGTGGCTCCGGGGGTGACACCGGGGGTGACACCGGGATTGGCTCCGGAGGTGGCACCGGGATTGGCACCGGGGGCGGCCCCGGGGGCGGCGGAGCCCGAGAACGGCTTCGACTCGGCCGGGACGGCGACGGCGGCACCTGCGGGGATGGAACCGGGAAACTGGGAATGGGGATGGGAAACTGGGAATGGGGGATGGGAAACTGGGAATGGGGGAAACTGGGAATGGGGGATGGGAAACTGGGAATGGGGGAGGGGAAACGGGGAAGGGGGGATGGGAAACTGGGAATGGGGGATGGGAAACTGGGAATGTGGGAATTGGGAATGGGAAACTGGGAATGGGAATGGGAACGGGAATGGGGGAATTGGGAATGGGAAACTGGGAATGGGGGATGGGAAACTGGGAATGGGGGATGGGACTGTGGGAATGGGAAATTGGGAATGGGAATGGGAAACTGGGAATGGGAAACTGGGAATGGGGGATGGGAACAGGAATGGGAAATTGGGAATGGGAATGTGGGAATGGGAACAGGAAATTAGGAATGGGAAACTGGGAATGGGAAATTGGGAATGGGAATGGGAAACTGGGAATGGGAATGGGGGAATGGCAATGGGAAACTGGGAATGGGAAATTTGGAATAGGAATGGGACTGGGAAATTGGGAATGGGAAACTGGGATTGGGGCTGGGAAACTGGGAATGGGAATAGGACTGAGACCAGGAAACTGGGAATGGGACCGGGAAATTGGGAATGGGACCAGGAATGGAACTGGGAATGGGACATGGGAACTGGGAACAGCACCACTGGAATTTGGGGACACTGGGACGGGGGATACTGGGAGTTTGGGATTCTGGGAATTTGGGACACTGGGAGTTCGGGATTCTGGGAGTTTGGGATTTTGGGATTCTGGGAGTTTGGGATTTTGGGATTTCGGGAACCCAAATCCCGTAAGGATGGAACCAAATTCCCTCAGGAACGGCCCCAAAACCCCAAACCCCATCAGGAACGGACCAAAAACCCCAAATCCCGTCAGGAACGGACCAAAAACCCAAATCCCGTAAGGATGGAACCAAATTCCCTCAGGAACGGCCCCAAAACCCCAAACCCCATCAGGAACGGACCAAAAACCCCAAATCCCGTCAGGAACGGACCAAAAACCCAAATCCCGTAAGGATGGAACCAAATTCCCTCAGGAACGGCCCCAAAACCCCAAACCCCATCAGGAACGGACCAAAAACCCCAAATCCCGTCAGGAACGGACCAAAAACCCAAATCCCGTAAGGATGGAACCAAATTCCCTCAGGAACGGCCCCAAAACCCCAAACCCCATCAGGAACGGACCAAAAACCCCAAATCCCGTCAGGAAGGGACCAAAAAACCCAAATCCCGTAAGGATGGAACCAAAAACCCAAATCCCATCAGGAACGGACCAAAAAACCCAAATCCCGTAAGGATGGAACCAAAAACCCCAAATCCCGTAAAGAACGGAACAAAAAAACCCAAATTCCATAAAGAATGGAACAAAAATCCAAATTCCCCTGAAGAACAGCCTTAAAAAATCCCAAATCCAATCCCAGAATTCCCAAAATCCCAAATCCAGAGGGATCCAAACTCTGAATTCCCCAAAAATCCCAAATCCAATCCCTGAATTCCCCAAAAATCCCAAATCCAATCCCGGAATTCCCGAAATCCCAAATCCAGGGGGATCCAGATCTGATGTTTGGGATTCTTGGGAATTCTCAGGATTTCCACTGGGATTTCTGGGATTTTTTTTTTTGGGTTTCCCGGGATTTTTTCGGGAATTCCTGGGACTTACCTGCAGGGAACACCCAGAATATTTGGGATTTTTGGGAATTCCCAGGATTTACCTGCAGGAATCACTCAGGATTTTTTGAGATTTTTGGGAATTCCCGGGATTTACCTGCCGGAATCACTCGGAATATTCGGGATTTTGGGGATTTCCCGGGCGTTACCTGCAGGAATCACTCAGAATATTTGGAGAAGCGCTCGGGATTTTTGGGATTTCAGGGAATTCCCAGGATGTTTTTTGGGATTTCCCGGGCGTTACCTGCTGGAAGCGCTCGGCGCCGCCCTTGGGCGGGCCCGCGAAGGGCGCCGGGACGAGCGCGAAGCTCCGCGGGTGCTCCGGGGGCAGCAGCGCCGGCGCCTTCAGCCCCCCCAGCGGCAGCGGGAACTGGGAGGACTGGGAGGACTGGGAGGGCTCGGGGGGCTCCGGGAAGGAGCCCGGGAAGGGCTCCGAGGGCGGCCGCGGCTGCGACGGGGGGCGCGAGAGCGGCTGCGGCTGCGAGGGGGGGCGGGACGGGATTTGGGACGAAATCGGCGGGATTTGGGGCAGCTGGGAGGGGCCGGGGGGCGGCGGCTCCCCCGGGGACGCTCCCGGCACCTTGGGCTGCAACAGAAGCAGAGGAAGAGCTCGGTTAGTGCGGGAGGAAGGCGCACAAAGCGGGGGGAAACGGGAACTCCCGGCTGGGGAGACCCCAAAAACCCAAATCTTGCGTTTTTTGGGGGGGATTTAGGGAGGGTGGGGCTGGGGAATTCATTTCAGGGCGGATCCAGGAGTGGAATATCCCGGGAAAAAAAATTTGGGGAGGGTCCTGAGCTGCTCCCAGACGCCGATTCCATCCCGAATTTGGGTTTTGGGGAGGGGGGAGAGGGGGAAACTGAGGCAGGATCCAGCCGGGCGCTCCCAGAGCGGCTCCAGGAGCAGAAAATCCCCGGGAAAAACAACCCCGGGACCCCGATTCCGCCCCAAATCCGAATTTTGAGGCGTTTTTGGGGCAAGTTCCGGGGGTTTTGGGGTGAATTTTGAGGGTTTTGGGGCAACATTTGAGGTGAATTCTAAGATTTGGGGTGAATTTTGGGGATTTTGGGGTGAATTCTCAGATTTCGAGCCAATTCTGGGGGATTTGGGGCAACTTCTGGGGGGATTTGAGGCGAATTTGCTGGGAAAAACCCCAAAAACCCAAATCTTGCGTTTTTTGGGGAATTTAGGGAGGGTGGGGCTGGGGAATTCATTTCAGGGCGGATCCAGGAGTGGAATATCCCGGGAAAAAAATTTGGGGAGGGTCCTGAGCTGCTCCCAGACGCCGATTCCATCCCGAATTTGGGTTTTGGGGAGGGGGGAGAGGGGGAAACTGAGGCAGGATCCAGCCGGGCGCTCCCAGAGCGGCTCCAGGAGCAGAAAATCCCCGGGAAAAACAACCCCGGGACCCCGATTCCGCCCCAAATCCGAATTCTGAGGCGTTTTTGGGAGGCAGGAATGGGGAAAATCCACCCTGAGAATTCCCAACCCACCCCGGGACCCCGATTCCGCCCCAAATCTGAATTTTGAGGCGTTTTTGGGGCAAATTCCAGGGGTTTTGGGGCAAAATTTGAGGTGAATTCTCA
Organism: Passer montanus; assembly: GCF_014805655.1. NCBI lineage: Eukaryota > Metazoa > Chordata > Aves > Passeriformes > Passeridae > Passer > Passer montanus. Next base: position 18,968 of record NW_024368663.1, on the reverse strand, counting down.
GATTTTGGGTAAATTTTCGGGATTTTTGGGGTGAATTCTCAGATTTTGAGCCAATTCTGGGGGATTTGGGGCAAATTCTGGGGGGATTTGAGGCGAATTCCAGGAGTTTTGGGGCCAATTCTCAGATTTCGGGTGAATTTTGAGGGTTTTGGAGCCAATTCCGGGGATTTTGGGATGAATTTTGAGGATTTTGGTGCGAATTCTGGAATTTTGGGGTGAATTTCGCAGATTTTGGGATTAATTCTCAGATTTGTGCCAATTTTAAGGGTTTTAGGGCAAATTCTGAGAACTTTGGGGTGAATCTTCAGATTTGGGGGTGAATTCCAAGAGTTTTTAAGGCGAATTTTAGGGATTTTTGGGTGAATTCCTGGGATTTTGGGGCAAATTTTGGAGGTTTTGGGGTGAATTTTGGAGGTTTTGGGGCGAATTCTGGGATTTTGGGGTGAATCCTGGGATTTTTGGGTGAATTCCGGGGGTTTTGGGTGCACAGGAGAGGCAGCAGCAGCGTCGGGGGTTAGTGAGCGCCAAGCCAGCGGAGCAGCCGGAAAAACGGGGCAAGAATTTGGGATTTTGGGCAAAAAGGGCTGGAAAAGGCCGGGATTGGAGGAATTCCAGGAAATCCGGGGGGAATTTGGGGGAAATCCAGCGGGAAAAAGGGATCCGCTCCCAGATCCCAAATTTGCACCCCTGGATCCCAAATTTCCAAGCCTGGATCCCAAATTTCTGCTCCTAGATCTTGGTTTTCCATGGCTGGATCCCGGATTTCAGTGGATGGATCCCAATTTTCCATGGCTGGATCCCAATTTTCCAACCTTGGATCCCAAATTTTCAAGCCTGGATCCCAATTTCCTGCCCCTAGATCCCCGATTTTCCAACCTGGATCCCATTTTTCCATGGCTGGATCCCAACTTTCTGCCCCTGGATCCCAAATTTCCAAGCCTGGATCCCAATTTTCCACCCCGGGATCCCAAATTTCTGTCCCTGGAATTCCCAGAATCCTGGAAATCCCAAAATCTTGGAAATCCTCGAATCCAAGGAATCCTAAAATCCTGGAAATCCAAGAAATCCAGGAAATCCCAAAATCCTGGAACTCCTCGCACCCTGGAAATTCCCAAATCCAAGAAACCCCAGAACGCTGGAAATCCCAAATCTTGGAAATCCTCAAATCCAACAAATCCCAGAATCCTGGAAACCCTGAAATCCCGGCAATCCCAAAATCTAAAGAACCCCCAAATCCCACCACGCCAAAAAATCCTCAAAAAAACCCCCCAAAAATCCCAAAAAACACCCAAAAAATCCCCCCAAACCCACCCAAAAATCCTATAAAATCCCAAAAAACCCCATAAAACTCCCCAAAAATCCCAAAAAAACCCAAGAATCCCAAAAAAAAAAAAAATTCCCAAAAAAATCACCAAAAATCCTCCAAAAATCCTGCAAAAATCCCAAAAAAATCCCCCCAAAAATCCTCCAAAAATCCTCAAAAAACCCCCAAAAAATCGCAAAAGACCCCCAAGAATCCCAAAAAAATCACCAAAAAACCCCAAAAAATCCCCCAAAAAATCCGATAAAATCCCAAAAAAACCCCCAAAAAATCTGTTTGCGAGCGTTGGCGGGGAGCAACGCGGGGCTGCTTCAACTCTGGGAGTTTTAATCCCGGTTTTAAAGAGGATTTTCCATGGCAGCTCCCAGGCCCGCCTGGGAACTCGGGCTGAAAAATGGGGGGAAATCGGTGCAAAATCCTCCTCCAAGGCCAGCCCGGCCTGGCCGGGCCGCGGGGCCGAGGCTGCGGCTGCCGGAGGGGGCAGGAGGTGCCGGGGGAGGGGGGTTGGAGCCTTTTTGCATTTCAAAGCCCTCTGCTCTCACCTTGCCTGCAGCCCTTTTCACGCCCACGTTGGCCGGCAGCGCCGAGAGCGGCTGCGGCAGCGGCACGGCCGAGGCGCCGGCCAGCTGGCCCGGCAGCAGGAACTGGTTCTGGCCCTGGAAGGGCTGCGCCGGGATGACGATGGAGCCGCCCTGGTTGAGCACGTGCACGCTCATGGACTTGCCCAGCGCCGGCGGCTGCGGCGGCGGCGGCTTGAAGACGCCGGGGGGGAAGCCCTGCAGCACCACGTTGGGCGCGGCTTTGCCGGCCATGAAGGTCAGGTTCTGCTGCGCCTTGGCCGGCGCCTCGCCGGGCAGCGCCAGCGCGGCGGCGCCGGCGGCGCCGGCGAAGGGTTTCGGCGTGATCTGGTAGAGCTTCTGCTGCAGCACGCCGGCCGGCTTGGGCTGGATGGGCGTGGGCGTGCGGTGGATGATGACGTTGGGCGCCGGCACCAAGGAGCCGCCCAGCCCCGAGGTGACGGTGAGCGGCTGCGCCGACGCCGCCGACACGCCGCCGAACACCGAGCTGCCGTTCAGCGTGGTGGTGGCCACGGCCGGGAGGCTCTTCTGGATCACCAGGCCCGCCCCCGGCGCCGCCGCCGCCTCCGGCTGGGCGATGTAGCCGCCCACGGCCGCCACCGGCGCCGGCTTGGCCAGCAGCTGCGGCGCGGCCGGCTGGTTGATGGCCATCACCTGCTGGCCCACCACCTGGATGGGGCCCAGCCCCAGCGCGCCGCCGGGGCTGCCGTTGGGCAGGCCGGGCAGGTTGGGCAGCGGCTGGATGGTGACGTTGCCCAGCCCCACCTGCTGCAGGAAGGGCTGCACGCTGATGGCCTTGTTGACCACGTCGGGCGGCTGCACCAACGCCTGCGGCGCCAGCACGGCCGGCGGCTGCAGCCCCAGCAGGTCGGCGGCGCCGCCCGAGAAGATCTGCGGCGCACCGTCGGCCGCCTGCACCACCGGCTGCAGCGCCGGCAGCTGGAAGGAGCCCAGGTCCAGCTCGGCCTCGGCCTCCAGCGTCTGCTCGGTGATGTTGGCCTCCTGCAGGCTCTGCTGGAGGATGTCGCACGGCTGCTCGGCGCCCGCGCCCGCGCCCGCCGGCGAGCCCAGGATGTCATCCTCCAGGAAGTCCAGGTCCACGCTGGCCGCCGGCTGGCTGGGCTCGGCGCTCAGGGGGTTCCCCGGCGTCTCCTGCCCGTGGAGCTGAGGGAACGGCAAAAGGGGCGGGGTCAGATGGGAGAGATGGGGGGCGGAGCTCAGAGGGGTTTGGGGGAGCCCATGGAGCTCGACAGAACCCAAGGGAGCCCAACGGAGCTCGACAGAACCCAAGGGAGTTCAATGGAACCCAACGGAGCTCGACAGAACCCAAGGGAGCCCAACGGAGCTCAACGGAACCCAATGGAGTTCAATGGAACCCAACGGAGCTCAACGGAACCCAAGGGAGCCCAACGGAGCTCAGTGGAACCGAATGGAGCTCAACGGAACCCAACAGAACCCAATGGAGCTCAACAGCGCTCAATGGAACCCAATGGAGCTCAACGCAGATCAACAGAACCCAATGGAGCCCAATGGAGGCCCACGTTGGCCGGCAGCGCCGAGAGCGGCTGCGGCAGCGGCACGGCCGAGGCGCCGGCCAGCTGGCCCGGCAGCAGGAACTGGTTCTGGCCCTGGAAGGGCTGCGCCGGGATGACGATGGAGCCGCCCTGGTTGAGCACGTGCACGCTCATGGACTTGCCCAGCGCCGGCGGCTGCGGCGGCGGCGGCTTGAAGACGCCGGGGGGGAAGCCCTGCAGCACCACGTTGGGCGCGGCTTTGCCGGCCATGAAGGTCAGGTTCTGCTGCGCCTTGGCCGGCGCCTCGCCGGGCAGCGCCAGCGCGGCGGCGCCGGCGGCGCCGGCGAAGGGTTTCGGCGTGATCTGGTAGAGCTTCTGCTGCAGCACGCCGGCCGGCTTGGGCTGGATGGGCGTGGGCGTGCGGTGGATGATGACGTTGGGCGCCGGCACCAAGGAGCAGCGGCGCCGGCGGCGCCGGCGAAGGGTTTCGGCGTGATCTGGTAGAGCTTCTGCTGCAGCACGCCGGCCGGCTTGGGCTGGATGGGCGTGGGCGTGCGGTGGATGATGACGTTGGGCGCCGGCACCAAGGAGCCGCCCAGCCCCGAGGTGACGGTGAGCGGCTGCGCCGACGCCGCCGACACGCCGCCGAACACCGAGCTGCCGTTCAGCGTGGTGGTGGCCACGGCCGGGAGGCTCTTCTGGATCACCAGGCCCGCCCCCGGCGCCGCCGCCGCCTCCGGCTGGGCGATGTAGCCGCCCACGGCCGCCACCGGCGCCGGCTTGGCCAGCAGCTGCGGCGCGGCCGGCTGGTTGATGGCCATCACCTGCTGGCCCACCACCTGGATGGGGCCCAGCCCCAGCGCGCCGCCGGGGCTGCCGTTGGGCAGGCCGGGCAGGTTGGGCAGCGGCTGGATGGTGACGTTGCCCAGCCCCACCTGCTGCAGGAAGGGCTGCACGCTGATGGCCTTGTTGACCACGTCGGGCGGCTGCACCAACGCCTGCGGCGCCAGCACGGCCGGCGGCTGCAGCCCCAGCAGGTCGGCGGCGCCGCCCGAGAAGATCTGCGGCGCACCGTCGGCCGCCTGCACCACCGGCTGCAGCGCCGGCAGCTGGAAGGAGCCCAGGTCCAGCTCGGCCTCGGCCTCCAGCGTCTGCTCGGTGATGTTGGCCTCCTGCAGGCTCTGCTGGAGGATGTCGCACGGCTGCTCGGCGCCCGCGCCCGCGCCCGCCGGCGAGCCCAGGATGTCATCCTCCAGGAAGTCCAGGTCCACGCTGGCCGCCGGCTGGCTGGGCTCGGCGCTCAGGGGGTTCCCCGGCGTCTCCTGCCCGTGGAGCTGAGGGAACGGCAAAAGGGGCGGGGTCAGATGGGAGAGATGGGGGGCGGAGCTCAGAGGGGTTTGGGGGAGCCCAACGGAGCTCGACAGAACCCAAGGGAGTTCAATGGAACCCAACGGAGCTCAACGGAACTCAAGGGAGCCCAACGGAGCTCAACGGAACCCAATGGAGTTCAATGGAACCCAAGGGAGCTCAACGGAACCCAAGGGAGCCCAACGGAGCTCAGTGGAACCGAATGGAGCTCAACGGAACCCAACAGAACCCAATGGAGCTCAACAGCGCTCAATGGAACCCAATGGAGCTCAACGCAGATCAACAGAACCCAATGGAGCCCAATGGAGATCAACAGAAACCAATGGAGCTCATCAGACAACTTTCTGCCCCTGCGGAACTCAACAGAGCTCAATGGAACCCAACGGAGCTCAATGGAACCCAATGGAGCTCAACAGAGATCAACAGAACTCAATAGAGGTCAATGGAACCCAACAGAACCCAACGGAACTCAACAGAGCTCAATGGAACCCAACGGAGCTCAATGGAACCCAATGGAGCTCAACAGAGATCAACAGAACTCAATAGTCAATAGAGGTCAATGACAGAACCCAACGGAACTCAACAGAGCTCAATGGAACCCAACGGAGCTCAATGGAACCCAATGGAGCTCAACAGAGATCAACAGAACTCAATAGAGGTCAATGGAACCCAACAGAACCCAATGGAACTCAACGGAGATCAACAGAACCCAATGGAGCTCAATGGAACCCAACAGAACCCAATGGAGCTCAACAGAGCTCAATGGAAGCCAAGGGAACCCAACAGAGCTCAACGCAGATCAACAGAACCCAATGGAACCCAAGGGAGCTCAATGGAACCCAATGGAACCCAAAGGAGCTCAATGGAACCCAATGGAACCCAAGGGAACTCAACACAGATCAACAGAACCCAATGGAGATCAATGGAACCCAATGGAGCTCAACAGAGCTCAATGGAACCCAACAGAACCCAATGGAGCTCAACAGAGCTCAATGGAAGCCAAGGGAACCCAACAGAGCTCAACGCAGATCAACAGAACCCAATGGAACCCAAGGGAGCTCAATGGAACCCAATGGAACCCAAAGGAGCTCAATGGAACCCAATGGAACCCAAGGGAACTCAACACAGATCAACAGAACCCAATGGAGATCAATGGAACCCAATGGAGCTCAACAGAGCTCAATGGAACCCAACAGAACCCAACGGAACCCAATGGAGCTCAATGGAACCCAATGAAACCCAACAGCGCTCAACGGAACCCAACAGAACCCAACTGAACTCAATGGAACCCAACAGAACCCAATGGAGCTCAACAGACCACAAAAGAACTCAACAGAGCTCAACACAGATCAACAGAACCCAATGGAACCCAACCGAGGTCAACGGAACTCAACAGAGCCCAACGGAACTCAACAGAACCCAATGGAGCTCAATGGAACCCAACGGAGCTCAACGGAACTCAGTGGAACCAAAAGGAACCCAACGAATCTCAACAGAACACAATGAAGCCCAACTGAGCCAAACAGAACCCAACGGAGCTCAATGAGGTCCAACGGAACCCAACAGAACCCAGTAGAACCCATCAGAGCTCAGAGGGGTTCAGGGAAACCCAACAAAGGTCATTGGAACCCAACGGAGATCAGAGAGATTCAGGGAAACTCAACGGAAGCTCCAAGGAACTCAACAGAACCCAACAAATCTCAACGGAACCCAATGAAACCCAACTGAGCTCAACGGAACCCAACGGAACCCAACGGAACTCAACAGAACCCAAGAGAACCGAACGGAACCCAACAGAGCTCAATGAGATCCAACGGAACCCAACGGAACTCAACGGAACCCAACAGAACCCAAGAGAACCCAATGAAACCCAACTGAGCTCAACGGAACCCAACGGAACCCAACGGAGCTCAATGAGGTCCAACAGAACCCAACGGAACTCAACAGAACCCAAGAGAACCCAATGAAACCCAACTGAGCTCAACGGAATCCAATGGAACTCAACAGAACCCAACTGAGCTCAATGAGATCCAACGGAACCCAAAGGAGCTCAACGGAACCCAATGAAACCCAACAGAGCTCAACGGAATCCAACTGAACCCAACGGAACCCAACTGAGCTCAACAGAACCCAAAAGAACCCAATGGAGCTCAATGAAACCCAACGGAGCTCAATGAGATCCAACGAAACCCAACTGAGCTCAACAGAACCCAACGGAGCTCAACGGAACCCAAGAGAACCCAACGGAACCCAACGGAGCTCAATGAGATCCAACGGAACCCAACGGAGCCCAATGGAACCCAACTGAGCTCAACGGAACCCAAGAGAACCCAACGGAACTCAATGAGATCCAACAGAACCCAACAAAACTCAACTGAACTCAACAGAACCCAACGGAACTCAACGGAACCCAATGGAACCCAACTGAGCTCAACGGAACCCAACGGAGCTCAACGGAACCCAACGAAACTCAACTGAACTCAACAGAACCCAACGGAATCCAACGGAACCCAAGGGCACCCAACGTAACTCAACGGAATCCAACGGAACTCCAGTGAGGTTTTCCGGGAAATCCGAGGGGGTTTTCCCAGGAAATCTGGGGAATTTTCCCCCAAAATCTGGGTGGATTGACCCCCAAAATTCGGGGGGGTTTTCCCGGGAAATCCCGGGACGGTTTTTCCCTGAAATCTGGGGGAATTTTCCCCCAAATTTGGGAGGTTTTCCCCCAAAATGCACGGAAATTTTCCCCCAAATCTGGGAAGTTTTTCCCCGAAATCTGGGGGAATTTTCCCCCAAATCTGGGAAGTTTTACCCCAAAATCCGGGGAATATTTCCCCAAATCTGGGAGGTTTTCCCCCAAAATCCAGGGGAATTTTCCCCCAAATTTGGGAGGTTTTCCACTAAAATCTGAGGAAATTTTTCTTCAAATCTGAGAGGTTTTACCCTAAAAATCCAGGGGAATTTTTCCCCCAAATCTGGGAAGTTTTCCCTCAAAATCCAGGGGAATTTTTCCCCAAAATCCGGGGGAATTTTCCCCAAAATCCCAGGACAGTTTTACCCCAAAATCTGGGGGAATTTTCCCCCAAATCTGGGAATTTTTTCCCCAAAACCCCGAGGGATTTTTCCCTCTTTGTCCAAGCGTGGAAAAGGAGGGAATTCCACCAAAAAAGGGGGGATTTGGGAAAGGAGGGAGCACCTACCCCGGCCCCCTCGAAGAAGGCGCTGGCGGCGTCCCCGGAGTTGTCCAGGAGATCGTCGCTGTCGATCTGCAAGCAGGAACGGCAAAATCACCACCAGTTCCGGGGGAAAACGGGGGGAAAACGGGAAAAATGGGGGGAATGGGGGGAAAAAGGGGGAAAAATGGCGGGGAAATGGGAAAAAATGGAGAAAAATGGGGGGAAAATGGGGAAAAAATGGGGGAAAAGGGGAAAAATGGGCGGAAATGGGGGGGAAATGGGGGGAAAACGGGGAAAAACTGGTGAAAAAAGAGGAATATGGGGAAAAATGGGAAAAAAATGGGGGAAATGGGGAGAAAAATGGGAAAAAATGGGAAAAAAACTGAGAAAAATGGGGGAAAATGCAGCAATGGGGGAAAATGGAGAAAAATGAGAAAAAAATGGAGAAAAAGGGGGGAAAATGGGGAAAAAAGGGGGGGAAATGGGGGGAAAATGAGAAAAAATGGAGAAAATGGGAAAAAATGGGGGAAAATGGGAACAAATGGAGGAAAATGGGAAAAACTGGGCAAAAAGGGGAATATGGGGAAAAATGGGAAAAAATAGAGAAAAGTGGGAAAAAATGGAGAAAAATGGAGGAAAATGGGGGGAAAATGGGGGAAAAATAGGAAAAAATGAGAAAAATGGGGAAAATGGGAGAAAATGGGGAAAAAATGGGGGAAAATGGGGAAAATGGGGAAAAAAGGGGGGAAATGGGGGGGAATGGGAAAACTGGGGAAAAACTGTGGGAAAAAGGGGAATATAGGGGAAAAATGGGAAAAAATAGAGAAAAATGGGAAAAAATGGAGAAAAATGGAGAGAGGAGGGATGGACGGAAAAGGAGATTTTAATGGAAAAAAGGAATTTTTATAGAAAAAAATTGGATTTTTTTGGTGAAAAGATGGGATTTTTTAATGAAAAATGAGTGGTTTTTGGAAAATGGGACTTTTTTATGAAAAAATGGGTTTTTTTTAGGAAAAATGAATTTTTTTTAAGGGAAACTGGGATTTTTTGAGGACAAAATAGAATTTTTTTGATGGAAAAATAGGATTTTTTAAGGAAAAATAGGAATTTTTTGATGAAAAAATAAGACATTTTGGGGAAAATTACAGGAATATGCTGGGGATACTCTGGTGTTACTCCAGGGATACCCCAGGGATACTCCGGGGTTTCCCCGGGGTTACGCCGAGGTCACTGCAAAAATACTTTGAAATTACTCCAGGGATACTCTGAGATCACACCAGGAATACTCTGGGGATACTCCAGGGTTACTCTGCAGTCACTCCAGAAATACTCTGAGGCTACACCAGGGATACTCCGGGGCTGAGCCAAGAATACTCTGGGGATACTCCGAGCCCCATTCACAGCACTCAGCCCCACACTCGGGGATACTCCAGGAGTACTCCTGGCATGCTCCAGGGTTACTCCAGGGTTACTCCAGGGATACTCTGGGGTTTCCCCGGGGTTACGCCGAGGTCACTGCAGGAATACTTCGAGATTACTCCAGGAATACTCTGAGGTCACACCAGGGTTACTCTGGGAATACTCCAGGGCTGGTACAGGGATACTCCAGGGATACTCCAGGGATACTCCAGGGATACTCCAGGAGGTTACACCAGGAATAGTCTGGGAATACTCTGGGGATACCCCAAGGTTACTCTGCGGTTACTCCAGAAATACTCTGAGGTTGCACCAGGGACACTCCAAGGTTACTACAGGAATACTATGGGGATACTCCAGGACTACTCCAGGGTTACTCCACAAATACTCTGGGGATACTCTGGGGATACTCTGAGGTTACACCAGGGATACTCCGGGGATACTCTGAGCCCCATTCACAGCACTCAGCCCCACACTCTGGGGATACTCCAGGAGTACTCCCGGGATACTCCAGGGATACACCGGAGTTATGCCAGGATTACTCCAAGGTTACTCTGAGATTACTCCACAAATACTCTGCGGATACGGCAGGGACACTCCAAGAATACTCTGAGGTTACACCAGGGATACTCCAAGGTTACTACAGGAATACTCTGGGGATACTCTGGGGATACTCCAGGGTTACTCTGGGGTTACTCCACAAATACTCTGGGGATACTCCAGGGATACTCAGGGGATACTCCAGGGTTGCTCAGGGGATACTCCGAGGTTACTCTGAGGTTACTCCGAGCCTCAGCTCCAGCCCCAATCCCGTCCAATCCAGAACCCCCCGGAATTCCCCTCCCCCTCCGCCTCTCGCCGTGCCTCAGTTTCCCCAGAATTCCAAAAACATTCGCTGGGGATACTGTGGTGTTACTCCAGGGATACCCCAAGGATACTCTGGGGATACTCCAGGGATACTCTGGGGTTACCCTGGGGTTACTCCAGGGGTTACTCCAGGGATAATTTGGGAATACTCCAGGGATACTCCGGGGTTACTCCAAGGACATTCCAGGGAGACTCCAGGAATATGCTGGGGATACTCTGGTGTTACTCCAGGGATACCCCAGGGATACTCCGGGGTTTCCCCGGGGTTACGCCGAGGTCACTGCAAAAATACTTTGAAATTACTCCAGGGATACTCTGAGATCACACCAGGAATACTCTGGGGATACTCCAGGGTTACTCTGCAGTCACTCCAGAAATACTCTGAGGCTACACCAGGGATACTCCGGGGCTGAGCCAAGAATACTCCGGGGATACTCCGAGCCCCATTCACAGCACTCAGCCCCACACTCGGGGATACTCCAGGAGTACTCCTGGCATGCTCCAGGGTTACTCCAGGGTTACTCCAGGGATACTCTGGGGTTTCCCCGGGGTTACGCCGAGGTCACTGCAGGAATACTTCGAGATTACTCCAGGAATACTCTGAGGTCACACCAGGGTTACTCTGGGAATACTCCAGGGCTGGTACAGGGATACTCCAGGGATACTCCAGGGATACTCCAGGGATACTCCAGGGATACTCCAGGGATACTCCAGGGATACTCCAGGAGGTTACACCAGGAATAGTCTGGGAATACTCTGGGGATACCCCAAGGTTACTCTGCGGTTACTCCAGAAATACTCTGAGGTTGCACCAGGGACACTCCAAGGTTACTACAGGAATACTATGGGGATACTCCAGGACTACTCCAGGGTTACTCCACAAATACTCTGGGGATACTCTGGGGATACTCTGAGGTTACACCAGGGATACTCCGGGGATACTCTGAGCCCCATTCACAGCACTCAGCCCCACACTCTGGGGATACTCCAGGAGTACTCCCGGGATACTCCAGGGATACACCGGAGTTATGCCAGGATTACTCCAAGGTTACTCTGAGATTACTCCACAAATACTCTGCGGATACGGCAGGGACACTCCAAGAATACTCTGAGGTTACACCAGGGATACTCCAAGGTTACTACAGGAATACTCTGGGGATACTCTGGGGATACTCCAGGGTTACTCTGGGGTTACTCCACAAATACTCTGGGGATACTCCAGGGATACTCAGGGGATACTCCAGGGTTGCTCAGGGGATACTCCGAGGTTACTCTGAGGTTACTCCGAGCCTCAGCTCCAGCCCCAATCCCGTCCAATCCAGAACCCCCCGGAATTCCCCTCCCCCTCCGCCTCTCGCCGTGCCTCAGTTTCCCCAGAATTCCAAAAACATTCCCAGAATTCCAAAAAAAACTCAGAATTCACCAAAAACCTCCAGAATTCACCAAAAAAACCCCGGAATTTCCAAAAAAATCGCCAGAATTCCCAAAAAAACCTCCAGAATTCCCCCCAAAACCCCTCAGAATTCACCAAAAAAACCCCAAAATGTCCAAAAAACATCTCAGAATTCCCAAAAAAACTCCCAAATTCAAAAAAATCCTCCAGAATCCACCAAAAACCCCCCGGAATTCCCAAAAAAAGCCCCGGAATTCCCAGAGCAAGCCCCGGGCAGGAGCAGCCAGCGCCGTTTATTGCACACGGAACCGAGCAGGGAGGGAAACGGGGGAAATTCCCGGGAGTTTGGGGCCAATTCCGGGGATTCGGGGATTTGGGGCCAATTCCCGGGATTTCAGGATTTTGGGAGTTCAGGATTTGGGGCCAATTCCTGGGATTTTGGGGAGAATTCCCGGGATTTCAGGATTTTGGGATTTGGGGAGAATTCCAGGATTTTGGGGTTTTTGGGGAGAATTTGTGGGATTTTGGGATCTGGAGAGAATTTTTGGGATTTGGGGAGAATTCCTGGGATTTAGGGGTTTTGGGAATTTGAGGTTTTGGGAATTTGGGGGGAATTCCCGGGAATTTGGGGCCAAATCCTGGGATTTTGGGGCCAATTTCCAGGATTTTGGGATTTTGGGTTCTGGGGAATTTGGATTTCGGGAATTTTTGGGATTTTTTAGGATTTGGGGATTTGGGGGAATTCAGGATTTTGGGGCCAATTCCCAGGATTTTGGGGGATTTGGGTTTTTCAGAATTTTGGGGGATTTGGGATTTTGGGAATTCAGAATTTTGGAAATTCGGAATTTTGGGATTTTTGAGGATTTTTAGGCCCCGGGAGGGGGGAGGGGAAATCCCAAATCCTGAACCTGAGCGGGAGGGACGGGGGAGGGGAGGCGAGGAAGAGGAGGAGGAAGAAAAGATGGAGAGGAGGAAGAGGAAGAGAAGAAGAGGAAGAGGAAGAAGGGGAGGAAAAAGAGGAAGAGGAGGAGGAGGAGGAAGGGCAGGGGCAGCTCCAGAACTGAACCCCCGAGGATGAAGAAGATGAAGGCGAGGAAGACGAGGATGAAGAGCGGAAGGAAATGAAGGAGAGGAAGATGAGGAGGAGGAGGAGGAAGAGGAGGAGGAAGAGCAGGACAGGCCTGGGGCAGCTCCAGAACTGAACCCCTGAGGATGAGGAGGAAGATGAAGGCGAGGAAGACGAGGATGAAGAGGAAGAAGGGAATGAAGAGGGGAAGGAAATGAAGAAGAGGAAGATGAGGAGGAGGAGGAGGAGGAAGAGAGGGAGGAAGAGGAAGATGAGGAGGAAGAAGAGGAGGAAAAGGAAAAAACGAAAGCCGCGCCGCCGAGGCGCCCCGCAGCCGCGCGGGGCGCTCCGCGAGGGCGCGGGGGGGGTTAACGGGGCTGCCCCCGCTCCGCACCGGGCCCCCCCACCCCCCCACCGGGGAGAGCGAGGGGAGGAATGCATTAGCATAAACCGCGCCCCCGGACAGGCATTAGAATAGACACGCCCCCCGCGCTGGCGCCTCAGCGGGCAAGGGCCCCCCCTCGGGACCGCTCATTAGCATAGACCACGCCCAGTAGGCTGTGAATTAGCATAAACCACGCCCAGTACGGTGTAAATTAGCATAAACCACGCCCAACAGACTGTATATTAGCATAAACAACGCCCAACCGGCTTTATATTAGCATAAATCACGCCTAACACGGTGTAAATTAGCATAAACCACGCCCAACAGAGTGTAAATTAGCATAAACCACGCCCAGAGGATCTATATTAGCATAAACCACGCCTAACACAGGGTTAATTACATAAACCACGCCCAGTATCTGTGAATTAGCATAAACCACGCCCCACACGGTGTAAATTAGCATAAACCACGCCCAGCAGGGTGTTAATTAGCAAAACCACCCCAAGCACAGTGGATATTAGCATAAACCACTCCCTGCACGCTCTGTATTAGCATAAACCACGCCCTGCATGCTTTATATTAGCATAAACCACGCCCCGAGGCGCAGCGCTCCAGCCCTGTGAATCTCATTTACATAAACCACGCCCCATCACAAAACTCCACACGCTTAATTTACATACCCCACGCTGTAAATTACCACAAGCCACGCCCCCAACACTGATCTACGCGCTTCCTAATTTGCATAAACCACGCCCACACGGTTTTTCTTTTTTTCAGTCCTCCCGCCCGCTAGGGGGCGCCGCGGCGGAGCAGCCGCTGCGGCGGGGGGCGCTCCCCGTCACGTGACGCTGCGCGGGGGGGTCACGTGGGACGGCGGCGCGGCCGTCATGGCGGCCATGGCGGCGGAGAAGGAAGCGGAGGCGCAGCGGCTGCTGAGCGAGGCCGAGCGCAAGGTCCGGGGCGCTCAGTCCTTCCTCGGGGGCCTCTTCGGGTGCGTGCGGGCCGCGCGGGACGGGCGGCGGCGCCGGGGAGGCCGCGGGAGGCCGGAGGGGGCGGCGGGGAACGGCGGGGAGGG
>NW_024368663.1:0-4309 GCF_014805655.1 Passer montanus | reverse complement strand
GCCTGATCGCCGCGCCGCGCCGCCGAGGCGCCCCGCAGCCGCGCGGGGCGCTCCGCGAGGGCGCGGGGGGGGTTAACGGGGCTCCCCCCGCTCCGCACCGGGCCCCCCCACCCCCCCACCGGGGAGAGCGAGGGGAGGAATGGATTAGCATAAACCGCGCCCCCGGACAGGCATTAGAATAGACACGCCCCCCGCGCTGGCGCCTCAGCGGGCAAGGCCCCCCCCTCGGGACCGCTCATTAGCATAAACCACGCCCAGAGGCGGTAAATTAGCATAAACCACGCCCAACAGACTGTATATTAGCATAAACAACGCCCAACCGGCTTTATATTAGCATAAATCACGCCTAACACGGTGTAAATTAGCATAAACCACGCCCAACAGAGTGTAAATTAGCATAAACCACGCCCAGCACGGTGTATATTAGCATAAACCACGCCAAATACAGTGTTAATTAGCATAAACCACGCCCAGTGGGTATGAATTAGCATAAACCACGCCCAACACGGTGTAAAGTATCATAAACCACGCCCAACAGAGTGTATATTAGCATAAACCACGCCCAGCAGAGTGTAAATTAGCATAAACCACGCCCAGAGGATCTATATTAGCATAAACCACGCCTAACACAGGGTTAATTACATAAACCACGCCCAGTATCTGTGAATTAGCATAAACCACGCCCCACACGGTGTAAATTAGCATAAACCACGCCCAGCAGGGTGTTAATTAGCAAAACCACCCCAAGCACAGTGGATATTAGCATAAACCACTCCCTGCACGCTCTGTATTAGCATAAACCACGCCCTGCATGCTTTATATTAGCATAAACCACGCCCCGAGGCGCAGCGCGCCAACCCTGTGAATCTCATTTACATGAACCACGCCCCATCACAAAACAACACACGCTTAATTTACATACCCCACGCCCCGACACGCTGTAAATTACCACAAGCCACGCCCCCAACACTGATTTACGCGCTTCCTAATTTGCATAAACCACGCCTACACTTTTTTTCAGTCCTCCTGCCCGCTAGGGGGCGCCGCGGCGGAGCAGCCGCTGCGGCGGGGGGCGCTCCCCGTCACGTGACGCTGCGCGGGGGGGTCACGTGGGACGGCGGCGCGGCCGTCATGGCGGCCATGGCGGCGGAGAAGGAAGCGGAGGCGCAGCGGCTGCTGAGCGAGGCCGAGCGCAAGGTCCGGGGCGCTCAGTCCTTCCTCGGGGGCCTCTTCGGGTGCGTGCGGGCCGCGCGGGACGGGCGGCGGCGCCGGGGAGGCCGCGGGAGGCCGGAGGGGGCGGCGGGGAACGGCGGGGAGGGCCCCCATTTCCCCCCCGTTCCCCGCTTTGCCCACACGTGGCCGTTGTTGCCCCCATTTCCCCCCATTCCCCCCACTAATCCCATTCCCCCATTTCCCCCCATTTCCCCGCTTTGCCCACACGTGGCCGTTGCTTGCCAGGGGCTCCTCGCGGCTGGAGGAGGCCTGCGAGGCCTTCACCCGCGCCGCCAACCTCTTCAAGATGGCCAAGGACTGGCGCCGTGAGTGACCCAAAAATGGGATTGTTGGGGGGGAAATGGGAATTAATTAGTGTGGGAATTGTCCTGGGGAAAATGGGAATTGTCCTGGGAAAAATGGGAATTGCCCGCGCCGCCAACCTCTTCAAGATGGCCAAGGACTGGCGCCGTGAGTGACCCAAAAATGGGATTGTTGTTGTGGGGAAATGGGAATTAATTAGTGTGGGGGGAATGGGAATTGTCCCGGGAAAATGGGAATTAGTGTGGGGGAAATGGGAATTGCCCGCGCCACCAACCTCTTCAAGATGGCCAAGGACTGGCGCCGTGAGTGACCAAGTGGGGATTGTTGGGGGGGAATGGGAATTAGTGTGGGGGAATGGGAATTAATTAGTGTGGGGATTGTCCTGGGGAAAATGGGAATTATTGTCCCAGGAAAATGGGAATTAGTGTGGGGGGAAATGGGAATTAGTGTGGGGGGAAATGGGAATTGTCCTGGGAATTATCCGGGGGAAAATGGAATTATTCCTGGGGAAAAAACGGAATTATTCTGGGAATTATTGTGGAAAAAAAGGGAATTATTCTGGGAAAAAATGGAATTATTCTGGGGAAAAATGGAATTATTCTGGGAATTATTGTGGAAAAAAAGGGAATTATTCTGGGAAAAAATGGAATTATTCTGGGGAAAAAAATGGGAATTATTAGGGGAAAAATGGGAATTATCGTGGGGATTGTCCTGGGGAAAAATGGGAATTGTCCTGGGAATTATCCGGGGAAAAATGGAATTATTCGTGGGGAAAAAATGGGAATTATTCTGGGGAAAAAAATGGGAATTATTAGGGGAAAAATGGGAATTATCGTGGGGATTGTCCTGGGGAAAAATGGGAATTGTCCTGGGAATTATCCGGGGAAAAATGGAATTATTCCTGGGGAAAAATTGAATTACTGGGGTTTTGGGAAAAATTCCCAGGATTTTGGGCAAAATTCCCAAAGTTTTCGTCAGAATTCCCGGGGTTTTGGGCAAAACTCCCAAAGTTTTCGTCAGAATTCCTGGGGTTTTGGGAAAAATTCCCAGGATTTTGGGCAAAATT
This sequence comes from Passer montanus, assembly GCF_014805655.1. NCBI lineage: Eukaryota > Metazoa > Chordata > Aves > Passeriformes > Passeridae > Passer > Passer montanus. The sequence goes on along the minus strand of NW_024368663.1, from coordinate 1,707 downwards.
CCCAAAGTTTTCGTCAGAATTCCCGGGGTTTTGGGCAAAACTCCCAAAGTTTTCGTCAGAATTCCTGGGGTTTTGGGAAAAATTCCCAGGATTTTGGGCAAAATTCCCAAAGTTTTCGTCAGAATTCCCGGGGTTTTGGGCAAAACTCCCAAAGTTTTCGTCAGAATTCCTGGGGTTTTGGGAAAAATTCCCAGGATTTTGGGCAAAATTCCCAAAGTTTTCGTCAGAATTCCCGGGGTTTTGGGCAAAACTCCCAAAGTTTTCGTCAGAATTCCTGGGGTTTTGGGAAAAATTCCCAGGATTTTGGGCAAAATTCCCAAAGTTTTCGTCAGAATTCCCGGGGTTTTGGGCAAAACTCCCAAAGTTTTCGTCAGAATTCCTGGGGTTTTGGGAAAAATTCCCAGGATTTTGGGCAAAATTCCCAAAGTTTTCGTCAGAATTCCCGGGGTTTTGGGCAAAACTCCCAAAGTTTTCGTCAGAATTCCTGGGGTTTTGGGAAAAATTCCCAGGATTTTGGGCAAAATTCCCAAAGTTTTCGTCAGAATTCCCGGGGTTTTGGGCAAAACTCCCAAAGTTTTCGTCAGAATTCCTGGGGTTTTGGGAAAAATTCCCAGGATTTTGGGCAAAATTCCCAAAGTTTTCGTCAGAATTCCCGGGGTTTTGGGCAAAACTCCCAAAGTTTTCGTCAGAATTCCTGGGGTTTTGGGAAAAATTCCCAGGATTTTGGGCAAAATTCCCAAAGTTTTCGTCAGAATTCCCGGGGTTTTGGGCAAAACTCCCAAAGTTTTCGTCAGAATTCCTGGGGTTTTGGGAAAAATTCCCAGGATTTTGGGCAAAATTCCCAAAGTTTTCGTCAGAATTCCCGGGGTTTTGGGCAAAACTCCCAAAGTTTTCGTCAGAATTCCTGGGGTTTTGGGAAAAATTCCCAGGATTTTGGGCAAAATTCCCAAAGTTTTCGTCAGAATTCCCGGGGTTTTGGGCAAAACTCCCAAAGTTTTCGTCAGAATTCCTGGGGTTTTGGGAAAAATTCCCAGGATTTTGGGCAAAATTCCCAAAGTTTTCGTCAGAATTCCCGGGGTTTTGGGCAAAACTCCCAAAGTTTTCGTCAGAATTCCTGGGGTTTTGGGAAAAATTCCCAGGATTTTGGGCAAAATTCCCAAAGTTTTCGTCAGAATTCTCAGAGTTTTGGGCAGAATTCCCAAAGTTTTGGGCAAAATTCCCAAGTTTTGTACAGAATTTTTAGCTTTTGGAGCAGAATTCCCAAAGTTTTGGGGGTGTCCAATTCTGATTTTTTTTTTTAAATTTTAATTCTGGGAACTTTGGAGCTTTCATCCCAAAAAATTGGGCGTTTAATCCCAAAAAAATTGGGGTTTTGATCCCAAAATTTGGGCTCCAATCCTGAGGATTTGGGCCCCATTCCCATTTTTCCCATTTTCCCCCATTTTTTCTCCTATTTCCCCCAATTTTCCCCCTTTTTCCTCTTTTATTTCCCATTTTTTCACATTTTCCCCTATTTCCCCCCAATTTTCCCCCATTTTCCCCATTTTTCTCCCAATTTTCCCACATTTTTTCCCATTTCCCCCAATTTTCCCCCCTTTTCCCCTTTTATTTCCCAATTTTTCCACATTTTCCACAATTTTCCCCCTAATTTTCCCCATTTTTTTCCAATTTTCCCAAAAATCCTGAGGATTTGGGCCCCATTCCCAT
>NW_024368662.1:0-1027 GCF_014805655.1 Passer montanus | reverse complement strand
CCCAAACTGCCCCAAAATGTCCCCAAACTCCCCCAAAATGTGCCCAAAACAACCCAAAAATACCTCAAAATGTCCCCAAATCTTCCCAAAATGTCCCCAAAATGTCCCAAAATGCCCCAAAATGTCCCCAGAATTCACCTCAAAATATCCCAGAATGTCCCAAAATGTGCCCAGAATTGACCCCAAATGACCCCAAATGACCCCAAAATGTCCCCAAATGTCCCAAATTTGTCCCAAATTTCCCCAGTTTGACCCCAAATTGTCCCAAAATGGCCTCAAATTTCCCCCAGAATTGACCCCAAAATGTCCCAAATTTGTCCCAGAATGGCTCCAAAAGTCCCAAAATTTCCCCCATAATTGGCCCCAAATTGTCCCCAAACCACGGCCGTGAACCCCAGCGTGGACAGCACCAGCGTGCGGCTGCGGGGAGAAAAGAACCAAAATCAGCAAAAAATGAACAAAATCCCCAAAAAAACCCCGTTAAAATAGGCCAAAATATGAAAATTCTACACAAAAATGGCCAAAAACGGCCAAAATTGGCCCAAAAATGGCCCTGGGGACAGCGGTGACACAGGGCACCGAGGGTGGACAGCACCAGGGTGCGGCTGGGGACAGAAATGACAGAATCAACCCAAAAATTACCAAAATTCTGCAAAAAACCCCGTTAAAATAACCCAAAGTATGAAAATTCTACACAAAAATGGCCAAAAACGGCCCAAAAGTGGCCTTGGGGACAGCGGGGACACAGGACACGGCCGTGAACCCCAGCGTGGACAGCACCAGGGTGCGGCTGGAGACAGGAAAGAGACAGAATCAGCAAAAAAATTACCAAAATTCTGCAAAAAACCCCGTTAAAATAGAGCAAAATATGAAAGTTCTACACAAAAATGGCCAAAAACGGCTCAAAAATGGCCCTGGGGATAGCGGTGACACCAGAGCCCGAGGTGACACCGAGTGTGGACAGCACCAGGGTCCGGCTGGGGACAAAAAAGAGACAGAATCAGCAAAAAAATACTGAAATTCTGCA
>NW_024368661.1:0-1028 GCF_014805655.1 Passer montanus | reverse complement strand
TCACCCCAAAACTCACCCTGAGATCACCCCCAAATCATCCTGAAATCACCCTGGATTCACCCCAAAACTCACCCCGAATTCACCCTGAATTCACCCCAAAATCATCCTGAATTCACCCCGAAATCACCCTGAATTTACCATGAAATCACCCTGAATTCACCCTGAATTCACCCCAAAACTCACCCCGAAATCATCCTGAATTCACCCTGAAATTCCAACTGAAGTCACCCTGAATTCACCCCAAAAATCACCCCGGAATCATCCAGGATTCACATCGAAATCATCCTGGATTCACCCCTGAATTCACCCCAAAATCATCCTGGATTCACCCCGAAATCATCCTGAATTCACCCCGAAATTCCAGCTGAAGTCACCCTGAATTCACTCTGAAATCACCCCAAAATCACCCCAAAATTCCAACTGAATTCACCCTGAAACCACCCCAAAATTCCAACCAAAGTCACCCCAAAATCACCCTGAAGTCACCCCTGAAATCACCACAAAATCATCCTGAAATCACCCTAAAATTACCCCTGAAACCACCCTGAATTGACCCTGAAATCATCCTGAATTCACCACAAAAATCATCCTGAATTTACCCTGAAATCACCCCAAAATTCCAACTGAAATCACCCTGAAATTCCTTCTGAAATCACCCAAATCACCACAGAACTCACCCCGGAAATCGCTACAAAATCCCCATGAAATCCCCACAAAATCCCTCTGAAATCACCCCAAAATCCCCCCAAATCACCCCAAAATTCCTCCTGAAATCCTCCCAAAATACCCCTGGAATTGCCCCAAAATCACCCAAAATTCCTCCTGAAATCCCCCCCAAATCCCTGACTCCGCCCCTTTGTGGGCGTGTCCCCGCTGACCCCGCCCCTCGGTGGGCGTGTCCTCAGCAGAAGAACCCCATCTAACCATGGACCACACCCACTCATTACCATATCCCATTGACCCCACCCTACATTGGACACATCCCCTGACCCCGCCCCCCGGTGGGCGTGCCCCCGCTGACCCCGCCC
>NW_024368660.1:0-1028 GCF_014805655.1 Passer montanus | reverse complement strand
ACGGTCACCACGCCGCAGGGTAGGGACATGGGGCACACTGGGGACACTGGGGACACTGGGGACACTGGGGACACTGGGGACACTGGGACACGGGGGACACTGGGGACACTGGGGACACTGGGGACATTGAGGGGATTGGGGGGATCCCCAGGGCCGCCCGGGGCCTCCTGCCTGCTGTCCGGCTGGGGCACGGTGACCACGCCGCAGGGTAGGACACGGGGGACACTGGGGGGATTGGGACACTGGGGACACTGGGGGCACTGTGGGGATACTGGGGACACTGGGGGGATCCCCGGGGCCTCCTGCCTGCTGTCCGGCTGGGGGACGGTCACCACGCCGCAGGGTAGGGACATGGGGCACACTGGGGACACTGGGGACACTGGGGACACTGGGGACACTGGGGACACTGGGGACACTGGGGACACGGGGGACACTGGGGACATGGGGGACACTGGGGACACGGGGGACACTGGGGACATTGGGGACACTGGGGACACTGAGTGACCCATGTGTAACCTATGAGTAACCTATGAGTAGCCCATGAGTAACCCCTGAGTAGCCCAGGGCGTGTCCCCACCCCCTGACCCCACTGCGACCCTGCTGTGACCCCTGAGTAACCCATGTGTAACCTATGAGTAACCTCTGAGTACCCCCCGAGTACCCCCCGAGTAACCCGCTGTCCCCGCAGTGACGCTGCCCAAGCGCCTGATCTGCGCCTACGTGCAGCTGCTGTCGGACGCCGCGTGCCGGCGCGCCTACCCCGGCCGCATCACGCCCAGCATGCTCTGCGCCGGCGTCAGCGCCCGCCGCGTCGACTCCTGCCAGGTCAGCCTGATTCATCCCAAATCCACCCCAAATCTGGCCAAAATTCACCCAAAATCTGGCCTAAATCTGCCCAAAAATCTGGCCAAAATTCCCCCAAAATCCAAACAAAATCTGGCCAAAATTCACCCAAAATCTGGCCTAAATCCGGCCAAAATCTGCCCCAAATCTGACCGAAATCCACCCAAAATCCAAACAAAATCTGG
>NW_024368659.1:0-1076 GCF_014805655.1 Passer montanus | reverse complement strand
TCAGCAGTACCATTACACATTAGAAATACAGCTCCTTTAGAAATTTATATTTAATTCATACTGCCTTGTTGTGGTGCTGAAAGAGATTAAGGGCTGGATAGCGTGTTTTAAAAAAATACTGTCCCCACCATACATGCATCATGATGTTTGCGTTATGGAACGAGAATTCTCAAGTGGCATCTTGAAGTTATTTACTGTTGCTTTTCAGCCCAGGAACTTGTGAAACCATGGGACTCCACCAGTGTTAAATTCATAGGAGGGACATAGTTTTGCTTAACTCAGTGGACTTATTTATTTTTTTTCCTTTTTTTCAGGCTAGAGTAATTGACAGAATCTAAAAGGAGACATATTCACCAAATATGGAAGAGGATATCAAACCTATCTTGGTTCCTGTGGGAGGTGATGAAAGCAATTATGGAATCATGAATATACAGTTTAATCCAGAAGACTATAAGTGCAAAAGGTATGAAAGGAAAGATGAACCTACAGAATTATTGTGAGGCAAAGAGTGTTTAATCTTTGCTTTTGGCAACAGAATCCTACAGAAACAGAAGATTAAAATTTGGAAGCCAGGATCTCTGTACAAACAGTTCCTACTTTGTCACTATATGATAGTATTATATTTCCAAGCACCAGGAACAGATGTTTTTACTATGTTTTGTTTATAAGGATATGTTTTTTCTATTGCCATCATTTCAGAGAGAGTTCTCTGTTAGGAACTCATCATGAGGCTTTTAAAGTGCTCTTCAAACATTGAACAGCGTTTGTGTATAGTGGAGCATGATTTTTTTTTTATTTAGAACAGCTAACTGAAATGTTGAGGCTATGCAGGCAAGTTTGCCTGATGTTCTTATCAGTATGTGTAGATGGTGCTGTATGCATTCTGCAGGTGATGCTGGAAAAATACATTATTTGGTAGTACTAAGTGAGCTGAGTGACCTTTACTGCCTTTTAAGAAAAACGGTGTAGTGCTTTCTGGGAGTGAGCAAATGTGAAAAATTCATCAGTCCAGCCTTATTACTGTGCCTTCAAAAATAATAACTGTAGCTAAGTTGTTATTTTACATGTTTTCTTAA
>NW_024368658.1:0-1028 GCF_014805655.1 Passer montanus | reverse complement strand
CAGGGTGACCTGAAGCGTTACCTGGGGGGAATTTTGGGTTAATTTTGGGTTTTTTCACCCCAGGCTGATTTGAAGCGTTACCTGGGGGTTTTTTTGGGTAAATTTTTGGGGATTTTGGGGTTTTTTTGGGTTAATTTTGGGGTAAATTCAGGTTTTTTTCATTATTAGGGTGACCTGAAGCGTTACCTGAGGGGTTTTGGGGGTGGTTTTTTGGGGTAAATTTTGGGTTTTTCATTATCAGGGTGACCTGAAGCGTTACCTGGGGGGGAATTTTGGGGGTTTTCGGGTAAATTTTGGGTTTTTTTCCCTCTCAGGGTGATTTGAAGCGTTACCTGCGGGCGCAGCGGGGCTCGGGGGGCTCGGGGGCCCCTCCCCCGCTGCCCCCCCGGGATTTGGGGACCCTGCAGCGCCTGGCCCTGGAGGTGACGCGGGGGCTGCGGCACCTGCACCGCCACGGCTTCGTCCACAGGTACCCGAAAAACCCGAATTCTGACCCAAAAAATGGAATTCCCTGGAAAAAACCACACAAAAAGCAAAAATTCCCGTAAAAATGGACAAAAAACTAGGAAAATGCCATCAAAATTCCCACAGAAAAAGCCATAGAAATCCGAAATTCCCATTAAAAAATCCCAAAAAATCAAAAATTCCTATGAAAAAATTTTTTAAAAAATCCAAAATTCCCATTAAAAAATCCCCCAAAATAAAAAATTCCTGTGAAAAAATGTTTTAAAAATCCAAAATTCCCATTAAAAAAATCCCATAAAAATCAAAAATTCCCATTTAAAAAAAAAATTTAAAAAGCCAAAATTTCCCATTTAAAAATCCCAAAAAATCAAAAATTCCCATTAAAAAATCCCGTAAAAATCCAAAATTCCCATTTAAAAAAAAATTTAAATCAAAAATTCCCATTGAAAATCCCAAAGGAATCCGAAATTCCGCAGAAAAAAATCCCAGAAAATCAAAAATTCCCATTAAAAATTTTAAAAAATCCAAAATTCCAAAAGAAATGGGAAATTCCCCAGAAAAAA
>NW_024368657.1:0-1028 GCF_014805655.1 Passer montanus | reverse complement strand
AGGGCAGACTTTGGCCTGTTTAGAATGCAGATTTGTGGAGTACTGAATCAGGTCCTGATTTTTTTATAGGAAACAGTCCTTAAAAACAAACGGGTCCAGGAAGGATGCACACATTTCAAGAAAGTAATCTTAAGGGGAAAGGAACAGACTGTCCCAGTGTGGCAAAAGATGAGCTGGTGAGGGAAGTGACTGGCCTGGCTGCCCACTGAGCTTTTGTGGGAACTTGTCATAGGTTAAACCCCAAACCATGAGAGAACTCAAGGGAAAAAAGGGGATACATCACTTTTGGAAAGAGAAACAGGCTACTCTGAAAGTGTTTTAGGATGTTGTTAGATCATGCAGAAAGAAAAGGAAATAGGTGAAAGTTGAATTAGAGCTTAATCTGGCCATTTCTGTGAAAAATAATAGGAAATATTTCTATAAATAAATTAATAGCAAAACACTGGACAAAGACAACCTCTATTCTTTATTGGATGCCGTGGGGACTACAGTAATTAAATATAAAGAAAAGGCTGAATTGCTTAACATCTTGTTTAATTTTCAATATTAGGACAGGTTGTCCTCAGGACAAGTGTTCTCCTGAGCTGGTAGATGGGCACAGGCAGCAGAACAGCCCCTGGAATCCAGGAGGAAGCAGCTGGGGACCTGCTGAGCCACTCAGGTGCTCACAGGTGTCTCTGGGAGCAGATGGGATCCATCCCAGGGGGATTAGGGAGCTGGTGGATGAGCTCCCCAAACTGCTCTCCATCATTTACCATCAGTCCTGGCTCAGCAGGGAGGTCCCAGAGGAGTGGAGGTGCCAATGTGAGCCCATCCCCAAGAGGGCTGGAAGGAGGATCTGGGGAACTCCAGGCCTGTCAGCCTGACCTGGGTGCCCGGCAAGGTTATAGAACAGATCACCATGGGAGCCATCACAGGGCACCCACAGGATGGCCGAGGGATCAGAGCCAGCCAGCGTGGATTCCAGTATCTGCAATGATGATCTGCGTGAGGGGACGTAGTCCAGCATCAGCAAATTTGCAGATGAC
>NW_024368656.1:0-1028 GCF_014805655.1 Passer montanus | reverse complement strand
CATGAAGACGTAGATGATGGGGTTGTAGACGGTGGAGGCCTTGGAGAAGACGGAGGGGATGGAGGCCAGCCCCACGTCGAAGGGGTGTCCGCGGTGCGTCACCACCCAGAGCGCGAAGGCGCAGTAGGGCAGCCAGCACACCAGGAAGCCCAGCACCATCACCACCACCATCTTGGTCACCTCGCGCTCCGCCTTCTGCGTGCTGGCCGACTGCTCCTGCTGCTTGGCCACCTGGCACGGGACGGGGCACGGGGCGTCAGGGGGCGGGTGTGGGGCAAGGACCCCCCGGGACCCCCAAGAGGCGCTGACCGCGCGCAGGGTGAGCAGCAGCCGCCCGTAGGAGAAGATGATGACGCTCAGGGGGAAGCCGAAGCAGAAGCAGAAGAGGAAAATCACGTAGGACTCGTTGTTCCATTTGTTGTCCGTCGTGTACCAGTCCGGGCCGCAGGAGCACTGCAGCCCCTCGGGGATGTACCTGGGGAGGGGCCGCTGGGGGGGTCACACCTCTGAGAGACCCCCGAGCCGCCCCCGAGACCCCTGAACTGCCCCCGAGACCCCCGACCCGCCCCCGAGATTCCCAATCCAACAAATCCCCGAAAATCCCCGGGACCCCCGAGCCCTGGAGCTGCTCAGCCGCTCGGTGGTGGAGCTGGGGAGGGGGGCACGGGGGGGGTCACACCTCTGAGAGACCCCCGAGCCACCCCCGGGACCCCTGAACTGCCCCCCCGGGGGGGGGTCACACCTCTGAGAGACCCCCGACCCGTCCCCGGGACCCTGGACCCGCCCCCGGGACCCCTGAACTGCCCCTGAGATTCCCAATCCAATAAATCCCCGAAAATCCCTGGGACCCCCAGCTCCCATTGGAACCCCAAACCTTGGGGACCCCCAGACCCCCCGGGACCCCCAGATCCCCTTCAGGACCCCCGGGACCCCCAACTCCCACTGGAACCCTAAACTTTGGGGATCCCAACCCCACCCAGGACCCCTGACCCTCCTGGGACCCTCCCCAACCTTCCCCAGATCCCCAA
>NW_024368655.1:0-1028 GCF_014805655.1 Passer montanus | reverse complement strand
CCCCAGACCCCCCGGGACCCCCGGACCCCCACGCACTCTCCACGGGGCTGTTGTGCTCCTCGCCCGGGGTCCAGCTGAGCCGCACCCGGCGCTCGCCCAGCTCCAGCAGCTGCAGGTCCCGCACGGGGCCCGGCCGGCCTGGGGGCGGGGATTGGGGAAAATGGGAAATGGGGAAAATTGGGGAAATTATGGGGGGAAAATTGGGGAAATTATGGGGAAAAATTGGGGAAATTATGGGGAAAAATTGGGGAAAATTGGGGGAAAAATTAGGGGGAAAATGGGGAGAAAATTGGGGGAAAATTGGGGAAATAATAGGGAAAAATTGGGGGGAAGGTGGGGAAATAATGGGGAGTTAATGGTGAAAAAAATCATCCCCTCCCCCATTTTCAGGGTCCCCTCCCCATTTTTGGGGTCCCGGCAGTTCCGGGGTCCCGGCAGTTCTGGGCTCCCCTGGCAGTTTTTGGGGTCCCCTGGCAGTTTTTGGGGTCCCCTCCCCATTTTGGGGTCCCGGCAGTTCCGGGGTCCCCTGGCAGTTTTGGGGTCCCTTCCCCATTTTGGGGTCCCGGCAGTTCCGGGGTCCCAGCAGTTCCGGGGTCCCCTGGCAGTTTTGGGGTCCCCTCCCCATTTTGGGGTCCCGGCAGTTCCGGGGTCCCCTGGCAGTTTTGGGGTCCCCTCCCCATTTTGGGGTCCCGGCAGTTCCGGGGTCCCCTGGCAGTTTTGGGGTCCCCTCCCCATTTTGGGGTCCCGGCAGTTCCGGGGTCCCGGCAGTTCTGGGCTCCCCTGGCAGTTTTTGGGGTCCCCTGGCAGTTTTTGAGGTTCCCCAGCAGTTTCGGGGTCCCCCGGCAGTTCCGGGCCCTCACCCACGACGCGCAGCTCGGCCTCGGCCTCGGCGGCGTCCAGCGCGGTCCAGGCGCGGCAGCGGAACCGGCCCTGGTCCCCGTAATCCACCGCGGCCACCGTCAGCGTGGGGCCGGCCACCGAGAACCTGCAGCACCCCAGACCCGCACTGGGACCCCCAGAACCACCCC
>NW_024368654.1:0-1029 GCF_014805655.1 Passer montanus | reverse complement strand
GTGATTTTGGGGTGTTTTGGGGTGTTTTTTGTGTGTTTTGTTGTTTTTTGGTGTTTTTGGGGCTATTTTGGGGTGGTTTGGGGGTATTTTGGGGCGTTTTGGGGCGTTTTGGTGGTTTGGGGGGTATTTTGGGGTATTTTGGGCTGTTTTCAGTGATTTTTGGGGTGATTTTGGGGCGGTTTGGTACCTGTAGGGCTCGGCCTCGGCCAGGAATCGCCTCCTCTCGGGGGTCCCGGCCCCCGCCCGCAGCTCCTTCAGCACCACCTGGGCAGGGCCGGGACCCCCCCGCAGCTCCCCCAGGATCACCTGCAAAACCCAAAAAATCCCAAAATCCACCAAGGAAAAAAACAAAAAAAAAAACCCACAAAAAAATTTAAAAAAATCGGGTTGGAAATAAAAAAAATTTCAATTTAAAGCACAAAAAAATCATATTTAAAGCCAAAAAATCACATTTAAACCACCCAACAATCCCATTAAAATATAAAAAAACTCTCAAAAAAAATCCAATTAAAAACTCAATTAAATACACAAAAAATCCCTCCAAAAATGCCATTAAAAATTCCATGAAAAACATAAAAAAATCCTCAAAAATCCAATTAAAAATTCCATGAAAAACACAAAAAATCCAATTAAAAACTCCATGAAAAGCACCACGAAAAACACCCCAAAATCACCCCAAAAATGCCTAAAATCACCACAAAACCTCCCTCAGAACCACAGGGGATGTCAAAATCCCCAAAAATCACCCCAAAATCCCCAAAAATCACCCCAAAAACTTCCCAAAAATCCCAAATCAACCCCCCCAAAAAACCAAAGAAAATCAAAAAAAAACTCAAAAAAATCCCAAAAAAACCCCAAAAAATCTCAAAAAACCCCCAAAAAATCCCATTAAAAAAAAACCCAAAAAACCCCAAACAAATCAAAATAAAAATCCCCCAAAAACCCAAAAAATCCCATTAAAAACCCCAAAAAACCCCCCCAAAATTCTCAAAAATTCCTGAAAATTCCCAAATTTCCCCCAAAATTCCC
>NW_024368653.1:0-1029 GCF_014805655.1 Passer montanus | reverse complement strand
CCTCCATCCCCATCCCAGTCCCGGTCCCGGTCCCGGTCCCCATCCCCGGTAGAGCTCCCTGAGCCTCCAGTCATGTTCCCGGTCCCGTTCCCGGTTCTCCTGCCCCGTCCCCGGTCCCCATGCCCTGTTCGCGGTCCCCATTCCCGGTTCCCTGCCCCGTTCCCAGTCCATCCCCGTTCCCGGTCCCCGTTCCCGGTCCCCATCCCCGTTTCCCCTGCCCCGTTCCCGGTCCATCCCTGGTCCCGGTGCCGGTCCCGGTTCCGGTGCCGGTCCCGGTACCTGTCCCCGGTAGAGCTCCTCCAGCCTGCCGTCGATCCACGGCTCGGTGTCGATCCCGGTTCCCTGCCCCGTTCCCGGTCCATCCCCGGGTCCCGGTGCATCCCCGGGTCCCGGTCCCCATCCCCGTTTCCCCTGCCCCGTTCCCGGTCCATCCCCGGTCCCGGTGCCGGTCTCGGTTCCGGTGCCGGTGCCGGTACCTGTCCCCGGTAGAGCTCCTCCAGCCTGCCGTCGATCCACGGCTCGGTGTCGATCCCGGTTCCCTGCCCCGTTCCCGGTCCCCGTTCCCGCTCCATCCCCAGTCCCGGTGCCGGTGCCGGTTCCCGGTCCCCATCCCCGTTTCCCCTGCCCCGTTCCCGGTCCATCCCCGGTCCCGGTGCCGGTCTCGGTTCCGGTGCCGGTGCCGGTACCTGTCCCCGGTAGAGCTCCTCCAGCCTGCCGTCGATCCACGGCTCGGTGTCGATCCCGGTTCCCTGCCCCGTTCCCGGTCCCCGTTCCCGGTCCATCCCCAGTCCCGGTGCCGGTCCCGGTTCCCGGTCCCCATCCCCGGTTCCGGTGCCGGTGCCGGTACCTGCCCCCGGTAGAGCTCCTCCAGCCTGCCGTCGATCCACTGCTCGGTGTCCAGCCGCCGCTGCAGCTCCTGCCGGTTGTAGCGGACCGTGACCCGCGCCGAGCGCCGCTGCACGCCGGGGCTGCGGCCCGGGGACCCCCGGCCCGGCGAGAGCCCCCCCGGGGACCCCCGGCCCGGCGAGA
>NW_024368652.1:19322-70952 GCF_014805655.1 Passer montanus | reverse complement strand
GATTTCACCTCCCGTTTTTGGGTGCATTCAGGAGAGGGGTGGGAGAGCGAAACTGAAATTGTCCCAAAAAAAAAAAAAAAAGGGGCTTTTCAGTGAGGTGCTTTTTAGTAATTTGTTTTTTTGGGTTTTTTTTTAAGGCCTTTTAAGGCAAATCTGATTATTTTGGTTTGGGGTTTTTTGGTTTTTTGTTTTTTTGTTTTTTTTTTTTTTAAGCCAAATCTGGTTCTTTTGGGATTGTTTTTCAAGCTAAATCTGATTATTTGGGGATTTTTTTAAGCCAAGTCTGATTCTTTTGAGTTTTTTTAAAAGCCAAATCTGGTTATTTTGGGATTTTTTTAAACCAAATCTGGTTCTTTTGGAGTTTTTTTAAACCAAATCTGGTTCTTTTGGGGTTTTTTTAAACCAAATCTTTTTCTTTTTGGTTTTTACCTCCCGATGTGAGCGGAGCCATCGGCTCTCCCCCAACACAACCCGAGGGGATTTTTCCTCATTATTTCCTTTTTTTTAAAATAACGATTAAATATTTTATTCCAATTTATTACCAATAAATAGAAATTATTGATATAACATTTAATAACATATTTTAAGGGTTTTTTTGGGTTTTTTTTTAATTTTTACCTCAGTGCCAATTATAATTATAAATATATATTATATATATAATAAATAAATAAATAATTTAGAGATAAATAAAGGAATTAAAGGGTCCTAAACCTGGGAAAGGGAGGAAAAAAAAAAGGATTTGATTTTGTAGAATAAAATTAAGGAGTTGGAAAGGAGCTGAAATCCCACCCAGCCTCTGCTGGGACAATTCCAGGGATTCCCAGGCAGGAATTCCTTCCCAAAATTCCCCCAATCCCATTCCTTGTGTCCTTGGGAAAGGAAAAAAAAAGGATTTTTGGGTTTTTTTTCTATAAATCCACAGGATCTGGGGATGATTCCTCGTGTCCTGGCCAAGGAAAATTCCAGGGGTTTCTCCGAGCAAATAAAGACCCTGCAGAGGGTACAAAATTCCCTCCAAAAAGCTGAAATTTGGGGGAAAACCGAGCATTTCACGTGGTGCTGGAGGACACCGAGCTCCACAGGGATATCCCAGGGAATTCCCACTCCGGAACAGCCCCAGGAACGCCGGGCTGGCTGGGTTTTCCCAACAGGAGCAGAGAGAAAATCATCCTGATCCGGGTTTTTAGCTCAAATCCAGGGAATTGTGAGGGAAATCCCACAAATAAAAGGTGGGTGACATCCCAGAGCGGCTCATCCGCCTGCTGGGAGGCAAAAAAATGAAAATAGGGATGGGAAAAGCAGCCAGGTTTATTCATCCCTGTTTTCCCAACATTCCCATTCCCTGCGTTTCCTGTGGAAATTGGAACTTCCAGGGAAATTCTGGATCTGGCCTGGGAGCCAAAAAAATGAAAATAGGGATGGAAAAGCAGCCAGGTTTACTCATCCCTGTTTTCCCAACATTCCCATTCCCGGCGTTTCCTGTGGAAATTGGAATTCCCAGGGAAATTCTGGATCTGGCCTGGGAGCCAAAAAAATGAAAATAAGGATGGGAAAAGCAGCCAGGTTCACTCATCCCTGTTTCCCCAACATTCCCATTCCCGGCGTTTCCTGTGGAAATTGGAATTCCCAGGGAAATTCTGGATCTGTGCTCCTTCCCAGGGAAAGATTTTTATTTCCTTGTTTTTATCTCCCCAACATCAGAGTGGGAGGGAAATCCATAAAAACGGAGAAATCCAAGGAAAATAAAACCCCTGGAGGGGGTGATGCCCTTCCTGTCGTTTTCCACCTCCATGGTGCCATGGGGAGATTCCCTCTCATCCCATCTCAAACTGCCCGGAATTCCCTCTCATTCCAGAGGTCAAATTTCCCTGGATTCCCCCTCATCCCATCTCTCCTTCCAGAGGTCAAACTCCTCTGGATTCCCTCTCATTCCGGATTTCAAATTTCCCTGGATTCCCTCTCATTCCAGATGTCAAATTTCCTGGAATTCCCTCTCATCCCATCTCTCCTTCCAGATGTCAAACTTCTCTGGATTCCTGCTCATCCCATCTCAAACTTCCCTGGATTCCCTCTCATTCCAGAGGTCAAATTTCCTGGAATTCCCTCTCATTCTGGATCTCAAATTTCCCTGGATTCCCGCTCATTCCGGATCTCAAACTTCCCTGTATTCCCTCTTATTCCAGATGTCAAATTTCCCTGGATTCCCGCTCATCCCATCTCTCCTTCCAGAGGTCAAACTCCTCTGGATTCCCGCTCATCCCATCTCAAACTTCCCTGGATTCCCTCTCATTCCAGAGGTCAGATTTCCCTGGATTCCCTCTCATTATGGATGACAAACTTCCCTGGATTCCCTCTCATTCCAGAGGTCAAATTTCCTGGAATTCCCTCTCATTCTGGATCTCAAATTTCCCTGGATTCCCGCTCATTCCGGATCTCAAACTTCCCTGGATTCCCTCTCATTCCAGAGGTCAAATTTCCTGGAATTCCCTCTCATTCTAGATCTCAAATTTCCCTGGATTCCCGCTCATTCCGGATCTCAAACTTCCCTGTATTCCCTCTTATTCCAGATGTCAAATTTCCCTGGATTCCTTCTCATCCCATCTCTCATTTCTGATCTCAAACTGCCTGGAATTCCCTCTCATTCCAAATCTCAAATTTCCCTGGATTCCCTCTCATTCCGGATCTCAAATTTCCTGGATTCCCTCTTCTTCTAGATGTCAAATTTCCTGGGATTCCCCCTGATTCCGGATTTCAAATTTCCTGGAATTCCCTCTCATTCCACATCTCAAACTTCCTGGAATTCACTCACATTCCAGATGTCAAATTTCCCTCGATTTCCTCTCGTCCCATCTCTCATTCCAGATGTCAAATTCCCTGGGTTCACTCTCATCCCATCTCTCCTTCCACAGCTCAGATTTCCCTGGATTCCTTCTCATTCCAGCTGTTAAACTTCTCTACATTTCCTCCCATTCCAGATTTCAAACTTCTCTGGATTCCCTCTCATTCCATCTCTCATTCCAGATGACAAACCTCCTGGAATTCCCTCTCATTCCGGATTTCAAATTTCCCTGGATTCCCTCTCATTCCAGATGTCAAATTTCCTGGAATTCCCTCTCATCCCATCTCTCCTTCCAGATGTCAAACTTCTCTGGATTCCCGCTCATCCCATCTCAAACTGCCTGGAATTCCCTCTCATTCCAGAATTCCAGATGTCAAACTTCCCTGGATTCCCTCTCATTCCGGATCTCAAATTTCCTGGAATTCTCTCTCATTTCAGATGCCAAACTTCCCTGGATTCCCTCTCATTCCAGATGCCAAATTTCCCTGGATTCCCTCTCATTCCAGAGGTCAAACTTCTCTGGATTCCCTCTGATTCCAGATGTCAAATGTTCCTGGAATTCCCTCTCATTCCAGATCTCAATTTTCCTGGAATTCTCTCTCACTCCAGATGCCAAACTTCCCTGGATTCCCTCTCACTCCAGATGCCAAATTTCCCTGGATTACCTCTCATTCTCTAGATTTCCTCACAATCTGGATTTCAAACTTCCCTGGACTCCCGCTCATTCCGTCTCTCATTCCACATGTCAAACTTCCCTGGATTTCCTCTCCTTCCAGATGCCAAACTTCCCTGGATTCCCTCTCATTCTGGATCTCAAATTTCCTGGATTCCCTCTCATCCCATCTCTCATTCCAGATGTCAAACTTCCCTGGATTCCCTCTTCTTCCAGATGTGAAATTTCCTGGAATTCCCTCTCATTTCAGATGCCAAACTTCCCTGGATTCCCTCTCATTATCTGTAACGGGATCCATCCCAACAGTTATCCATCACGGATCCGCCCCATTAATTGTCCATCACGGGATGTATCCAATTAATTATCCATCACGGGATCCACTCATTATCCACCGCGGGATCCGCCCCATTAATTATCCATCACGGGATGTATCCAATTAATTATCCATCACACGATCCATCCCATTCTCCACCACAGGATCAACCCCATTATCTGTCACGGGATCCATCCCATAATTATCCATCAGGGGATCCATCCCATTACCCATCACGGGATCCACCCAATTAATGATCCATCATGTGATCCATCCCATTATCCACCTTGGGATCTATCCAATTAATAATCCATCATGGGATCCATACATTATCCATCATAAAATCTGCCCAATTACTTATCCACCATGGGATCCACCCAATTAATTATCCATCATGGGATCCACCCAATTAATTATCCACCATGGGATCCACCCAATCATCCATCAGAATCCATCCCATTATCCACCATGGGATCCACCCAATTAATTATCCATCACGGGATCCACCCAATTAACCATCCATCCCAGGATCCACCCAATTAACCATCCATTCCAGGATCCACCCAATTAACTATCCATCCCGGGATCCACCCAATTAATTATCCATCATGGGATCCATCCAATCATCCCTCAAGGAATCCATCTCATTATCCACCATGGGATCCATCCCATTATCCACCATGGGATCTATCCAATCATCCACCATGGGATCCATCCATTATCCATCAAAGAATCCATCCCATTATCCATCCCAGGATCCAGCATGGGATCCACCCAATTATTCATCACAGGCTCCATCACCGAACCCACCCAATTAACTATCCATCCCAGGATCCACCCAATTAACTATCCATCCCAGGATCCACCCAATTAACTATCCATCCCAGGATCCACCCAATTAACTATCCATCCCAGGATCCACCCAATTAACTATCCATCCCAGGATCCACCCAATTAACTATCCATCCCAGGATCCACCCAATTAACTATCCATCACCGAACCCACCCAATTAATTATCCATCACGGGATCCACCCATTAATCATTCATCGTAAGATCCATCCCACTAATTACCCACCACGGGACCCACCCGTTATCCCCCAGGATCCTCCCAGCCCCCGTTCAGCGGCGCCTCCGGAATTTTCCGCGCCCTCCCCGATCTCCCCCATCCCGCCTGGCCTTTCCCACCCGCCCGGAGAGGGACCATCTCCGCGACCTCAGCTTCGTTACTGACTGAGTCCGGGAGATAACGAGGGGCCGCAATTAATGGAATTAATGATCCATGAATTACCTCTGGACGCGGTAGACGCGCGTCCAGGGCGGCACCAGGGCCAGGATGCGGGCCACCAGGTCCACCAGCGTGCTGGGGGGGTAGCTGCGGTACCGCCCCGTCTTCCAGAGCTCGTAGAGCCCCGTGCCGCGGATCACCAGCGTGGGGTACAGCTTCAGCCCGTCGGGGCGGAACGCGGGGTTCTCAAAAAACTCCTGGGGGGAAAACAGAACAAAAAGAGAGTCAGACGAAAAAGAGATAAAAAAGGTAAAGGGAGTGATCCTTGGGGGTGGGAGCTTTGGTTGGATTCGGCTCCGGAGGGGTTTTGTGGTTGTAAATACGGGGATTACTGAGAATTCCTGGTGTAGGGTGAGCTCTGAGTGTTTATGGCATCTTCAGAAATGAAAACATGGAATAACAAAGATCCACACAACAGCAGAACGAGTGAAATCCTCGTTTTCCTTGTGTTTCCAGTGTGAATTCCATGGATATTGCACCACTTATTGTCCCAGATTCCGGCACTAGAACAATAGGGATGAGCTCCTCGGCACGCCGCGTGTGTTCCGAGATTGATCACCGTGTCTGGGACACAGCAACGGAGACAAACAGATTTATTCTGGTTTTCTGTGTCGTTCTCCACTCCGAGCCAGCCCAGATGAAGTGTGGCTCTGGTTTCCCTGCCGGAATCCCACACGGAGCACACCCAGGATGGGTTTCTCCCAGATTAAATTCAGGGATTGATGATTAAAATTAAATCATTCCAACAAAGGAAAGTGGAATCAGGAGCCAGGCAGGGATTAAATTGATTTAAAGGAAAGTGGAATCAGGAGCCAGGCAAGATTTAAATTGATTTAAAGGAAAGTGGAATCAGGAGCCAGGCAATGATAATAAATTGATTTAAAGGGATCAGGCGCCAGGCAGGGCACCTGAACCAAGCAAGGATTAAAGTGATTTAAAGGAAAAGTGGAATCAGGAGCCAGGCAATGATTGAATTGACTTAAAGGAAAAGTGGAATCAGGAGCCAGGCAAGGATTAAATTGATTTAAAGGAAAGTGAAATCAGGAGCCAGGCAATGATTGAATTGACGTAAAGGAAAAGTGGAATCAGAAGATAGGCAAGGATTAAATTGATTTAAAGGAATCAGGAGCCAGGCAAGGATTAAATTGATTTAAATGAAAGTGGAATCAGAAGATAGGCAATGATTAAATTGATTTAAAGGAATCAGGAGCCAGGCAAGGATTAAAGTGATTTAAATGAACCTGGAATCAGGAGCCAGGCAAGATTTAAATTGATTTAAAGCAAAAATGGAATCAGGAGCCAGGCAGGGCACCCTGAACCAAGTAAGGATTAAAGTGATTTTTTTTTAAAGGAAAAAGTGAAATCCGGAGCCAGGCAATGATTAAAGTGATTTAAAGGAAAAGTGGAATCAGGAGCCAGGCAGGGCACCCTGAACCAAGTAAGGATTAAAGTGATTTTTTTTTAAAGGAAAAAGTGAAATCCGGAGCCAGGCAATGATTAAAGTGATTTAAAGGAAAAGTGGAATCAGGAGCCAGGCAAGGATTAAAGTGATTTAAATGAACCTGGAATCAGGAGCCAGGCAAGATTTAAATTGATTTAAAGCAAAAATGGAATCAGGAGCCAGGCAGGGCACCCTGAACCAAGTAAGGATTAAAGTGATTTTTTTTTAAAGGAAAAAGTGAAATCAGGAGCCAGGCAAGGATTAAACTGATTTAAATGAAACTGGAATCAGGAGCCAGGCAAGGATTAAACTGATTTAAAGGACAAGTGGAATCAGGAGTTAGGCAATGATTAAATTGATTGATTTAAATGAAAGTGGAATCAGGAGCCAGGCAAGATTTAAATTGATTTAAAGCAAAAATGGAATCAGGAGCCAGGCAGGGCACCCTGAACCAAGTAAGGATTAAAGTGATTTAAAGGAAAAGTGAAATCAGGAGCCAGGCAGGGCCCCCTGAACCAAGTAAGGATTAAAGTGATTTAAAGGAAAAGTGAAATCAGGAGCCAGGCAGGGCCCCCTGAACCAAGTAAGGATTAAAGTGATTTAAAGGAAAAGTGAAATCAGGAGCCAGGCAGGGCCCCCTGAACCAAGTAAGGATTAAAGTGATTTAAAGGAAAAGTGAAATCAGGAGCCAGGCAGGGCCCCCTGAACCAAGTAAGGATTAAAGTGATTTAAAGGAAAAGTGAAATCAGGAGCCAGGCAAGGATTAAAGTGATTTAAAGGAAAAGTGAAATCAGGAGCCAGGCAAGGATTAAATTGATTTAAATTAAAGTGAAATCAGGAGCCAGGCAGGGCTGAATTCCACTGTCTGTGGGCGGCTGCTGGAAAACGAGGAGCAGGCATGAGTGGATGAGCGCGGGCTGAGTGTCCTGGCACCGAGGAGTTCAGGTGAGGACGGGGTCAATGAGCCTCTCCAGGCAGAGCCTGGGTGAATATTCCCCATCATCCCAAAGCAGGAATGATTCACCAACATCCCCATTTTCCCAGCTCAGCCCACCCCGAATCCCGTCCCTCCCCTCCTCTGCATCTCCGACGTCCCAGCCGATAATTCCGCTCCCAGGGGCCTTTAAAGAGCCGCAGATTTCCCGTTAATTCCTCAGAACTCCCCGAGCTGATTCCCCGAGTAATTCATTCCAAAGGAGATAAGGGAGCGCCTTTTCCCTGTAAATCCCGGTATTTAAAGGCTTCACCTTTCCCCATCCACAAACAGCTTTTGATGAAGTTTCTCCTCAAACAAAGGAAGTAGAAAATGCCAACACGTGCCGAGCTTTAGGAGGAATTGTAGCCTTCTCTTGGCTTTTTATGTTGGTTTTTTTTTTTTAATTAGACACCTTAAAAGGTGTCTCGGGCTGATAAAAACCCTCCGGGGCCGTTTCCTGCCGAGACAAATTGAATCCTGAAGATATTTGTTCCAGAGGCCACCATCCATGGCAGCTCTGGAGGTTTTCCATCAGCTCCAGGCTGAGCCAGAGGTTCAAGACGACGCAGCGAGGGCAGATCCCAAATTTCTGAATCCCACAGAACATTCCC
This sequence comes from Passer montanus, assembly GCF_014805655.1. Classification (NCBI taxonomy): domain Eukaryota; kingdom Metazoa; phylum Chordata; class Aves; order Passeriformes; family Passeridae; genus Passer; species Passer montanus. The sequence goes on along the minus strand of NW_024368652.1, from coordinate 62,812 downwards.
AATGGAAGCACCACCCATTTCAAACCAATCCTCCTCGGAGTTTTGTCCCCTCGAGGCAATTTAAGGGTTTTAGATAATTAAGATTTACTGAAGGTAAATGTAAATTTGGGGGTGCGGCAAATGGGCAGGAAGTGAGAGATTATTGCAGCGATTTAATGAAAGTAAAAATTTCAATTTAAATTTAATTAAAGTAAAAAAAGGTCAGCTCAGATCAGCTGAAACTCAAAATCTGGAGGTTCATACAGACTCCTCTGCACCTTAAAATATAATTTCCCTGTAACATTCCTCAACTTATGGGATATTAAGAGAAAACCTGAGGATTTTTTCCCAGTAAATACTAGCAGTGGCATTTTTTTTTCCAACTCCCACCAAAAGCTTTCAGTGACATTGCAATTATTGTCCAGGAAAATTGGGATTACAGGAAACCAAAGGTCAGCCTCTGTTAAATCAGAATATAATCCCAGAATTGTGGAACAGTTTGATTTGGGAAAAATCCTCTCATTCCAAGGAGGTGACACCCTGAATTTCAATATTTTCCCATTCCTGTGCTCTTGCAAAAATCTTTTAAGTCTTGAAGTCGGAAAATTCCTGACCCACGGGAAAGGTCCGAGGATTTGGGACCCCCACGGCCCCAAATTCAGCATCACCCTAAAGTCAAAGATTCCACCTGGAGGTTTTAATCGGATTTTCCTGAGCACGCTGGGCCATGCAATGAATGAGAAAAAACCTGCTTAAAAAACAAAACAAAAAAAAACCCCCAAAAAAACCAAAAAAAACCCCCAAAAAAACCAAAAAAAACCCCCAAAAAAACCAAAAAAAACCCCCAAAAAAACCAAAAAAAACCCCCAAAAAAACCAAAAAAAACCCCCAAAAAAACCAAAAAAAACCCCCAAAAAAACCAAAAAAAAAAAAAAAACCAAAAAAAACCCCCAAAAAGCTGCAGCTCTCCAAAAGGAGAGAAGCAGGGTGGTTTCATGGGATTCCACCTGAACATTTCACAGCCCCAAGACTCACTGGCCACCTTTCATCTCCTCGCTCTCCCGGTGCCCAACTGCTGCAGGAGATACCGGCTGGGGGATAAAAGCAGCAATTTCTGACAGCAATTCACTAAAACGCCGCGATTTATTCAGAGGAAAGGTCACCAAAAACCTATTTTTGAATGACCAGAGCCCTGTGCCCCCCAACCCGCTCCTTGAATCGGCTCCTGCGCCTGAAAGGAGATGATTAAATTCAAATTGTGAGTAGGACGAGCATTATCTGAGCTCCCCACACTCCATCCCTTATCTCCATCAGCTGGATTATTTATAGCGCTTGAAAGCTCCTGCCTTGAGTGACACTCGCGGCTCGGCGGGGAAGGAACAATCACTTAGCGCTTTAATTACGGCCATTAACAGCAGCTCGTGCCTCCCATTTTCCCGGCCCCATTTGCATCTCGCCGTCAATGCCGGGCTAATTAAAAAGCCTAACGATAGGATCTGCATTCACGGGCGCAGACAATGGCCCAGTGACCGAGAAATGCGGATTCCGGGGTGCCTCTGGAGCAGCCCGGGGACACCCCGGGCTGGAAAGGGGGGTCTGGAAGTCCCCGGGATCGCTCCAGGATGCGACCTCGGGTCGGTGTTTGCAGAAGAGAAGAGCAGAGGATTTGTCTGGGGGGTTCGGGGGGAGGTGGGAGGTTGGGTTCGGACCGTTTTGTCTTGATTTGCGTCCTCAAAGAGCAACGCTTCCCGTCCATTAAAATATTTCTGCTGAATTCCCTCCAGGAGCGCGACACAAAAGCCTCGAGATACACACGGGGAGGTGCAGGCTGGATACCGGGAATAATTCCTGCTTGGAAAGGGATTTCCAGCCTCGGATAGTGGTGGAGGCCCCATCCCTGGAGGGATTTCACATCCAGGTGGATCTGGGGGGACATGGATCCATGGTGGAGTTCCTATCCCTGGAGGGATTTAAATCCATGTGGATTTGGGGGCTCCTGGATCCAGGATTTAAATCCATGTGGATTTGGGGGGACACAGGTCTGTGTTGGAGTCCCCATCCCTGGAGGGATTTCACATCCATGTGGATTTGGGGGAAAGTGGATCTGTGGTGGAGTCCCCATCCCTGGAAGTGTTTAAATCCATGTGGATCTGGGGGCTCCTGGATCCAGGATTTAAATCCATATGGATTTGGTGGGATGAGGATCCACAGTGGAGTCCCCAACCATGGAGGATTGAAAATCCATACGGATCCGGAGGGATGTGGACCATGGTGGAATTTCAAATCCATGTGGATTTGGGGGGACATGGATCCAGGATTTAAATCCATGTGGATCTAGAGGGATGTGGACAATGGTGGAGTCCCCATCCCTGGAGGGATTTAAATCCATGTGGATTTGGGGGGACATGGATCCAGGATTTAAATCCATGTGGATTTGGGGGCTCCTGGATCCAGGATTTAAATCCATGTGGATTTGGGGGACACAGATCTGTGGTGGAGTCCCCATCCCTGGAGGGATTTCACATCCAGGTGGATGTGGGGGGATGAGGATCCCTGGTGGAGTCCCCATCCCTGGAGGGATTTCAATCCATGTGGATTTGGGGGCTCCTGGATCCAGGATTTAAATCCATATGGATTTTGTGGGATGTGGATCCATGGTGGAGTCCCCATCCTTGGGGGAATTTCAAATTCATGAGGATTTGGGGGGACATGGATCCAGGATTTCAATCCATGTGGATTTGGGGGCTCATGGATCCAGAATTTAAATCCATGTGGATCCATGGTGGAGTCCCCATCCCTGGAGGGATTTAAATCCATGTGGATCTAGAGGGATGTGGACAATGGTGGAGTCCCCATCCCTGGAGGGATTTAAATCCATGTGGATTTGGGGGGACATGGATCCAGGATTTAAATCCATGTGGATTTGGTGGGATGAGGATCCATGGTGGAGTCCCCATCCCTGGAGGAATTTAAATCCATGTGGATTTGGGGGCTCCTGGATCCAGGATTTAAATCCATATGGATTTTGTGGGATGTGGATCCCTGGTGGAGTCCCCATCCCTGGAGGGATTTCACATCCAGGTGGATGTGGGGGGATGAGGATCCCTGGTGGAGTCCCCATCCCTGGAGGGATTTCACATCCAGGTGAATTTGGGAGCTCATGGATCCAGGATTTAAATCCATATGGATTTGGAGGGATGTGGATCCATAATGGAGTCCCCATCCCTGGAAGGATTTAAATCCATGTGGATTTGGGGGCTCCTGGATCCAGGATTTAAATCCATATGGATTTTGTGGGATGTGGATCCCTGGTGGAGTCCCCATCCCTGGGGGGATTTCACATCCATGGCAATTTGGGGGGGACATGGATTCGTGGAGAAGTCCCCATCCCTGGGGGATTTCAATCCACGCATCCGTGGAGAAGTCCCCATCCCTGGGGGGATTTCACATCCAGGTGAATTTGGGAGCTCATGGATCCAGGATTTAAATCCATATGGATCCATGGTGGTGTCCCCATCCCTGGGGGGATTTCAATCCATGGATCCATGGTGGAGTCCCCATCCCTGGGGGAATTTCAATCCATGGATCCGTGGTGGCCTTGGCAGTGCTGGGATTGGTTGGATTCCATGTTCTCCAAGGGTTTTTCCAACCCGAACAACTCCAAATCACTTCCTCTCAACGCCTGCACTCACAGCAAAACCCCCCACGGGTGTGACCGAGGGGAGAAACCCCGAAAGATCCAAAAATTCCCATCTCCTGTGAAATATTCTGTAAAAAGGGAGGGAGGACAATATTCCAGGGAATTGCTGCAGCTTGCCTGACCATCCACGGGCACACAACAAATCCCTTTTCAGCTCCTGGCATGGCCAAGCTGCCAAATTCCCCATTAGGGAAACCAGCACGCCACGGAAAAAGTGACAGGTTCAGCTCTCTGAGGGTCACCAACACCTGAAACACCTCAGACTGTTCCGGAATTTCCCCTATTTTGAAATGTTTCAGTAAGAAAAGCAGATTCCCTGCTGCGTGAAGGACCTTGGAGCTGCAGGAAGCTTCTCCATCTCCTCCCTTGCCCAGCACCCCCAAACCCTCAAACCCAGAGGTCACAGGGAGCTTTTCCAAGCTCCGAGGTGAATCCCCACCAGCTCCAGCTCCAGCAGGAACATTTCCCACGTTAAACCCAGGAATCTCTCCTGCCTCCCACCCCAGCCCTTCCAAGGTTGGTTCCCCCCTGGAATATCGGGATCCAGCACTGCTGGGTGTTATGAATAGAAAGTTGTATTTTTGTTCAGTTTCAGAGTTAAAAAACCAGTCAGGCCTCTTTGGTTTCGCTGCCGAGGAAAAACTCTTCAATTTCCTGTTAATGGCCGGTGATTAACCACTGTCCCCTGATGCTGGCCAGGGAGGGACACGGGACAGACCCAGAACAGCAGTGACATCAGAGCCGGTGTGCAGATGAGAAATGCACTGCGCCCCGAATTTTTACAGTTTTTACAGGAAAAACCCCTAAAATCACGAGCCAACGAGTGACCTGAGTGACGTCCCAGGATGGGAGCGCAGTCCCGTACCTGCCTGGATCCTTTTTGCTTCTCACCCCGACCTGAAAGGTGCTGATTGAAGAGACGCCCCGGGGTGCTGGACCAAAAGCAGGAATCTGCTGCTCTCCCGTGAGGACGGAATCCCCAGCTCTGCCTGCAGACCAGGACAGAGCGGCACCCTCCTCCTCCTCCTCCTCCTCCTCCTCCTCCTCCTCCTCCTCCTCCTCCTCCTCCTCCTCCTCCTCCTCCTCCTCCTCCGTGCCACGCCGGGAGCAGCGGCGGCGATTCCTCCCCACCTGAGCTGATTCTTCTCAATAAAGGCATTAAAAAGGAGAAAGATCTCCTGCGATTCCTCCCCACCTGAGCTGATTCTTCTCAATAAAGGCATTAAGAAGGAGAAAGATCTCCTGCGATTCCTCCCCACCTGAGCTGATCCTTCTCAATAAAGGCATTAAAAAGGAGAAAGATCTCCTGCGATTCCTCCCCACCTGAGCTGATCCTTCTCAATAAAGGCATTAAAAAGGAGAAAGATCTCCTGCGATTCCTCCCCACCTGAGCTGATCCTTCTCAATAAAGGCATTAAAAAGGAGAAAGATCTCCTGCGATTCCTCCCCACCTGAGCTGATCCTTCTCAATAAAGGCATTAAAAAGGAGAAAGATCTCCTGCCCGTTTATTTCACCGGGGAGTTCTTCCCCCCAAAACCAGGAGATCCCGGTGAGCCGCAGAGAAAACAAGCAGGAGAGGCAGGGAGCACTTGCAGCAGCCGTGAGCAGGGGCAGGCTGACCTTGGAGGCCCAGCCTGTGCTCAGTGCCCCGAGCAGCCCCTCTGCAGGTGCTCCCCGCCTGCCTCCATCCATCCATCCCGGAAAAACCCGGGAGAATTCCTCCATCAATCTGCTCTCCAGTTCCACCTAAGCTTTTCCTGGGTTTTTTTCCCATTTTCTGGGAGGGTCAGCGTTCCCCTTGGGCTCAGCACAGGAAATAAAGCATTTTTCATTGTCTCAGATGCCTCAAAGGTCTCCTCTCCCAAAAATAAAACCACAGTGACTCCATCCTGGTTTTGATTAAAAACAACCTCGTGCTCTCTCCCCCACCTCACTCAGCCCCCCATTCTGCTTTTAATTCAAAAATAAAAATACAAACCCACACGGAACCCAACAATTAAGCCCTCAAAAATCTAATCTGGCCCTTGTGGTTTCTGATGGTGATCTGCACTAAAATGGGTTATTTTACTGAGTGATGCTGTCTTTGCCCAAATGCCTGGAAAATTTGCACTCTCTATCCCTTTATTCCTTTATTTTTGCCTGCCTGTTCCCAGCCATATGTTCATTATTGACTTCAGCAGCAAGGGGCCTCAGTGAAAAAAAAACCAAAAACTAAAAAAAAAACCAAGAGAACAATTTGTGAATGGAAAAAAAAAAAAGAAAGAAGAAGAAGAAAGAAAAAACAATTCTGGCTTTTTCTGGTGTAAAAAGCCTCGGAAGAGAGAGAGGCTGAATGAGCCTGAGCAACCCACGGGGCCTGGGGGCTGCAAAGTGCAGAAATCATCTCTGGCTCGGGTGGAAAAAGGGTCTGAACTGCTCCTTTTTCACTGAGCAGGAGCTTTTTGTGAATGGGAGGCAGTGATTGGCATTTTCCTAACTCCGATGGCTCGTGAGGGGAAAGAAATCCTGATTTTCAGGGACAAAGGCAGCAATCCGAAGGCAGCTTTTCCCTCCCAGCCACGGAGTTTTCCATATCCTGGAATGGTGGAATGGATTAGGTGGGAAGGGATGCCAAAGATGATCCCATTCCAACCCCAAGACTTTGTCCAGGCTGCCCCAGCCTGGCCTTGGACATTCCCAGAGATCCAGGGCCAGCCACAGCTTCTCTGGGAATTCCGACCCAATCCCTCACAGGGAAGAATTCCTCCTCAAGATCCCACCCCAATTTCCCATCTGGAGCCATCCCCTGGATCCTCCAGCCCTTTCCTAAATTCCAGCTCTCCTGGAGCCCCTCGAGGCTCTGGAAGTGGCTCCAAGGATTCCCTGGATCCTTCTCCAGGTGAACATTCCCAGCTCTCCCAGCCCGTTCTCCCCACAACACCCCAAATTTTTCTGCCTCTGTGCAAAACAAAAAGATCTCTCTGCTACCAAAACCCCATCCTCGGCCTCTCCTGATTTAAGCTGAACCCTAAAAGTGTCTGAGGCCACAATTCTGCAGAAGTGGGCACTGACTGGGGCGTTCTCTGGGTGATTTATCCACGGGAATATGAGAGCAATTGGGTGTGAAAAGAGCTTCCAGAAATAGCCTGCTCCTTACCACCACCATCCTCATTAACATAAAAATTACCCCGGCTTTGGTCATAGCTCACAGAGCCATAATTGTTTCTGAATTGAGGCAGCTTTGGAGCAGGAATATTTCCTGAGATTCCAGGAGAAGCTTGAGGAACTGCAGGACCGAGCATTAAACACCCTCTCATGGATGCGCCCACCAAAAAAAAGGGAAAAAACAACATTTCAGACATAAAACCAGCTGCAAATCACAGCTTTTCAGTGAGATGTTTGGAAGGAGCTGAAAGGAAAATCGTTTACCCCACTAAACACTTCGGAGCTATATTTAAAAACACAGGGAACTGTCTCCCCAGAGGAGCAAAAATCAATGCAGATCAGCACTTTAGCTGTCTTTTATTACAGTTATTAAAAGCTCCTGATGGAGGTGCAATATTTTAGTTTCATTATGGATTTCATCTCCTTGAGAAAAACCAGAGCCCCCAGGAAAAGCAAAGTCTTATTTACAGCCGGAAATGTTTGAAGTTTGGAGGTAACATTACCCACTTTGTAAAAAGAAAAAACAACCATATTATCTCACCCTTATTTTCCTCCTCATATTATTTCATCCTTGTTTTTCCCTCAGATCATTCCGAGCTCATTTCCCTGAGATTATTTCCCCCTCATTTTTCCCAGATTATTTTTCCCTCAGATCATTTCACCATAACTATTCCCTCAGATTATTTCCTCAGATTATTTCACCATCATTTCTCCCCTCAGATTATTACTCTCTCATTTCCCCACACATATTATTTCATCCTCATTCCCCTCAGATTATTTCACTTTATTTTTTACCCTCAGATTATTCCACCCTCATTTTCCCTCAGGTGATTTCACCCTTATTTTCCCCAAGACCATTTCAACATAATTAATCCCTCAGATAATTTCACCCTCAATTGCCCCTCAGATCATTTCACCATAATTACTCCCTTGGATTATTTATTTCACCTTCAGATTATTTCACCCTTATTTTCCCCTCAGATTATCTCACCCTCAGATTATTTCCCCTTCATTTTTCCCTCAGATTGTTTCACTCTCATTTTCCCCTCAGATTGTTTCACTCTCATTTTCCCCTCAGATCATTTCACCATCACTTTTCTCCTCAAATAATTTCATGCTCATTTTCCCCTCAGATTATTTTACCACCATTTTTCCCCTCAGATAATTTCAGTTTAATTATTCCTTCAGATTATTTCTCCCTCATTTCTCCCTCAGATCATTTCACCATAATTATCCCCTCAGATTATTTCACAATAATTTTCCTCAGTTTATTTCACCCTCATTTTCCTCTCAGATTTTTCTCCTTCAGATTATTTCACCCTCATTTTCCCTCAGATTATTTCACTCTCACTTTCCCCTCAGATTATTCCACCCTTATTTTCCCCTCAGATCACTCCCCCCTCAGATTATTTCACTTTATTTTTTCTCCTCAGATCATTTCCCCCTCATTTTCCCCACAGATTATTTTGTCTTCAGATTACTTCCCCCTATTTTTCCCCTCAGATTATTTCACCCTACTTTTCCCCCTCAGATCATTTCCCCCTCATCTTCCCCTCCGATTATTCCACTCTCATTTCCCCCTCAGATTATTTCACCCTATTTTTTCTGCTCAGATCATTTCTCCTCACATTATTTCATGCTATTTTTTTTCTCCTCACATAATTTCCCCCTCATTTTCCCCTCAGATAATTTTCTCCTCAGATTATTTCCCCCTATTATTATTCTTCAGATCATTTCCCCCTAATTTTCCCCTCAGATTATTTTCCCCTCAGATTATTTCATGTTATTTTTTCCCCTCAGATCATTTCCCCCTCATTTTTCCCTCAGATTATTTCACCCTATTTTTCCCCCCTCAGATTATTTCACCCTATTTTTCCCCCTCAGATTATTTCATGCTATTTTTTCTCCTCAGATCATTTCCCCCTCGTTTCCCCCACAGATTATTTTTCCCTCAGATTATTTCACCCTATTTTTTCTCCTCAGATCATTTCCCCCTCGTTTCCCCCCCAGATTATTTTTCCCTCAGATTATTTCACCCTATTTTTTCTCCTCAGATCATTTCCCCCCATTTTCCCCCTCAGTTTCCCCTCAAATTATTTCATGCTATTTTTTCCCCTCAGATTATTTTCCCCTCCGATCATTTCCCCCTCATTTTCCCCTCAGATAATTTCACCCTGTTTTTTGCCCTCAGATTATTTCACCCTATTTTTTCTCCTCAGATCATTTCCCCCCATTTTCCCCCTCATTTTCCCCTCAAATTATTTCATGCTATTTTTTCCCCTCAGATTCTTTTCCCCTCAGATTATTTTACCCTGTTTTTTTCCCCTCCGATTATTTCACCCTATTTTTCCCCTCAGATCATTTCCCCCTCAGATTCTTTTCCCCTCAGATTATTTCACCCTATTTTTATTCCTCAGATCATTTCCCCCTCAGATTATTTCATGCTATTTTTTTCTCCTCAGATAATTTCCTCCTCATTTTCCCCTCAGATTATTTCACCCTATTTTTCCCCTCAGATCATTTCCCCCTCAGATTCTTTTCCCCTCAGATTATTTCACCCTGTTTTTTGCCCTCAGATTATTTCATCCTATTTTTCCCCTCAGATCATTTCCCCCCCATTTTCCCCCTCAGATTCTTTTCCCCTCAGATTATTTCACCCTATTTTTTCCCCTCAGATCATTTCCCCCTCAGATTCTTTCCCCTCAGATTATTTCACGCTATTTTTTCCCCTCAGATTATTTCACCCTATTTTTTCCCCTCAGATCATTTCCCCCCCATTTTCCCCCTCAGATTCTTTTCCCCTCAGATTATTTCACCCTACTTTTTCCCCTCAGATCATTTCCCCCTCAGATTATTTCATGCTATTTTTTTCTCCTCAGATAATTTCCTCCTCATTTTCCCCTCAGATTATTTTCCCCTCCGATCATTTCCCCCTCATTTTCCCCTCAGATAATTTCACCCTGTTTTTTGCCCTCAGATTATTATTTCGCCCTGTTTTTTCCCCTCGGATAATTTCACCCTGTTTTTTCCCCTCAGACCATTTCATGCTATTTTTTCCCCTCACATCATTCCCCCCCATTTCCCCCTCAGATTCTTTTCCCCTCAGATTATTTCACCCTGTTTTTTCCCCTCAGATTATCTCACCCTGTTTTTTCCCCTCAGATAATTTCATGCTATTTTTTCCCCTCAGATTATCTCACCCTGTTTTTTCCCCTCAGATCATTTCATGCTATTTTTTCCCCTCAGATTATCTCACCCTGTTTTTTCCCCTCAGACCATTTCATGCTATTTTTTCCCCTCACATCATTCCCCCCCATTTCCCCCTCACGCTCCACACAAGGAGGTCTCTGCATCACTCGGATCCCAGATGCATCAGGCCTGGCACTAAAATTAGCTCATTTCTGGGAAATTGCTTATTTTGCAATTCCTCTAGAAAAAAAAATATATATATATATAAAAATCCCATCTTGACACATGACTAAGAGAAGGAATTTTCAGGCTGAACTCATTCAGTGATTGTGTTTTATTTAAAGAACACAGGAGTGGCTCTGCAGATGGGAATCAAAAAATCTCCTTAGCTAAATAACTGTCCCCATGAAATGGCCCTGCCTGCGTTTTTGCCCTCATAATTTTATTTATTTATTTTTATTTTATCTTTTACTATTAATTTAAATACTTATTTATTTATACCATAAGTATTATTTATTTATCTATTTTTTTATTTATTTTATTTGAGATTTCAGATGGACACACACAGTTTCCTCAAGGGAAAAAAAGAACTTTTTTCCATCTGATTGTTCTGGGCAGCATCCACCTGATCCCAGAGCCACAGCAGCTCCTGTGACACTCCAAACTCCCCATTTTCTGCCTCTCTTCCCTGTTTTTCCTTTTTCTCCGATTTATTTCACCTCTGAGGGGTCTGTTTGAGGTGGGCTCAGAGCCAGGAGCGAGAGCGCCAATAAACCACGCTCAAGCAAACCCCATAAAAATAAAATAAAATAAAGGCAGACACAGCAATATTCTCCACATTAATAAATCTGTAATATATAAAGAAATATTATATATATTTATTTATTTATATTATGCTTGCCCCAGAGCAGGCAAATCTGTGTTCTCCTATTTCTACCGAGCGAGGAATTAACACTTCGAGAATTCTCCAGCCTCCTAAAATTTTGGGGTTTTTTGGTTTTTTTTTTTTAAATTTTTTTCCTCCAATCCAAAGTTGTGCTTGCCAAATGTGACGGATGGATCCTCCCAAGCATCCCAGCCGGGGCGGAGCCGAGCGCTCATGGCGCTCCACTGGCAATTCCATTATTCCCGCTGAGTCCCTGATTTATCCTGCCCGTTTTTCTAATTATTTTCTCCAACCACCTGCCTGGTGAGGCTCTGCTGGGCTCTGCCTGGTTTTGGGAGGGGTTTTTTTTTAAAGTGTTTGTGGTCATTGAGGTTTTTAGGAGAGCGTTCCCTGCTGCCCCGTGGCGTTTTCCCTGCGTGTGGAATGGGGTGGGAGAGACCTGGAGGAGGAAGGAAATCCTCCAAGGATATAAAAAGATCAAAAAGCAGGGGGAAGAGGGAAGAAAAAGCACAGTGGAAGTGGGACACGGGATCAGAGTGAGAAACGGAAGTGGAATTCAGGAGTGGAGGCAGGGAAAAAAGCACTTTCTGTGAAAAATCATGGAATTGGAGAATCCCGGAATTGTTTGGGCTGGAAGGGTTAAAGCTCATCCCATTCCAACAGGGACACTTTTCATGATCCCAACTCGCTCCAAGCCCTGTCCAAGGGACACTTCCGGGGTGGAACCCAAAGGGATGGAACCCAAAAGGATGAAACCCAAAGGGATGGAACCCAAAAGGATGGAACACGAAAGGATGGAACCCACACGGATGGAACCCAAAGGGATGAAATCCAAAGGGATGGAACCCAAAGGGATGGAACCCAAAGGGATGGAACCCACAGGGATGGAACCCACAGGGATGGAATCCAAAGGGATGGAATCCAAAGGGATGGAATCCAAAGGATGAAATCCAAAGGGACAAAACCCAAAGGGATGAAATCCAAAGGATGAAATCCAAAGGGATGAAACCCAAAGGGATGGAACCCACAGGGATGGAACCCAAAGGGACCAAACCACAGGGATGAAACCCAAAGGGATGAAATCCAAAGGGATGGAACCCAAAGGGATGAAATCCACAGGGATGGAACCCAAAGGGACGAAACCCAAACGGATGGAACCCAAAGGGACGAAACCCAAAGGGACAAAACCACAGGGACGAAATCGACGACCGCTCCGCGCAACAATAATTAAAATAAAAACCACAGCCCCCACATCCGCCCTTCCCTCTCACAGCGTTTTGAATGATTACGAATAAAGCAGCTGCTGCTCGGGGCAGAGCTGGGGCAGCCTCCCGGGGGGTGGCAGCAGCAGGACAAGCTGCCGGGGAATCGATAGGACGGCGGGGACTGTCCCCGAGCTGTCATCCCCTGCCCGGCTGGAGGAGGCACGCGGCGTTTTTCCAGCCCAGATCAGCACCATCAGCACTTCCTCCCTCCCTGGAGAAGCCCTGGATTTATTGGTGCTGCTTCAAGGGGTGCTGAAGGTGCCCAGAAGTGCTGAAGTCACGCGGGGGCCTCGGTGTCCGACCTTCTGCCGAGAGGGGACGGGGCTGGGGGGGAGGGCTCGCAAAAAACGAAATTGTTTTGTCCAGAGCTAACCAGAACCACCTCAAAATTAAAGGTTCATAAAGATCCCTGGAAAGCCGCGGGTTTGTTGTCCCAAAGAGAGCTGGGAATGTTCAGCTGGAGAAGGGAAGATCCAGGGAGAGCCCAGAGCCTTTTCCAGAGCCCAGAGGGGCCCCAGGAGAGCTGGAGAGGGACTGGGGACAAGGACGGAGGGACAGGACACAGGGAATGGCTCCCACTGGGAAAGGGGGATTTGGGATTGTGGCAGCTTCAGAAGGAATTCCCGGCTGGGCTGGAATTCCCAGAGAATCCCTGGGAGTGTCCCAGGAAAGGCTGGAGCAGCCTGGGATGGTGGGGTGGGAATGGGATGGGATTGAAGGTCCATGGATCCCATCCCAAACCTTCCAGGATTCTGGGATCCAGGACACTCAGGATCCATCCCCAGGGATTTTTATGGGATTTGGGGATGGAAAAGGGAAGGGAGACCCTTCCCGGAGTGCCAAATTCCCAGTGAAGCCCCTGGATCCCAAAATTCCTTCCTGGAGAAGATCTGGGATGGGGATGGATCCAACGCCAGGCTGGGAGAGCTGGGAATGGAGGGAATTCCCTGGAAAGGGGAGGAATTTGGGAAGGAATTCCCAGCTGGGCTGGAATTCCCAAAGAATCCCTGGGAGTGCCCAAGGAAAGGCTGGAAAATCCCAGAATGGTGGGGTGGGAACGGGATGGGATTGAAGCTCCATGGATCCCATCCCAAACCATTCCAGGGATTTGGGATTTTAAGGAATGCCTGCACTTGGGTTCCCCGTTAATTTTATGCAGCAGAAATGTTTAAATCTTCACCAGCCCCGAGTAACATTTACACAGCACAAGACATAAGGAGTTTTGGATTTTTTTGGAGTTTTATCAACTCCAAAGGAGGATATATAAAATTTTGAGGCAGGAAAAACCGAGACTGAACCTTTGGGAATTTCAGGAATTTCAGGAATTTCAGGAATTGATCTGGATATTTCTGTTACGTTCACCAGGGCTCTGGGAAACAAATCAATAAATTTGGTTTGGCATTTTGTTCTCATATTAATTTAAAACAATGAATTTTGAAGGATTTAAACGAGGACAGGAAAGGGGTAAAGGCCTTTTTTCCTTTTCTGCCCTCGGCTCCTCTCCCCACCTTTATTTTCATTCCTCCTCTCCCAGCTCCAGCCTCATCCTCGGCTCCCAAACCCAAAACCTCCCCAATTTCTGGGGGATTGTCGTTAATGCACGGATGGAGCCCAGGAATTCCACCTTCCCAGCAAATTCCCAAATTTCCTGCAGCAATTCCTTAACCACTCCTCACCCATCAGCAGCCAAGGATAATTAATATTAAATTAATTACAAAAAAAGCGAAGTCATTCCTCCCTCCTGAGTTCCCACCCCGGATTTGGGTTGAACCTGCCCAGGGTTGGCTCTTTCCATGTTTTTTTTTGGTCATTATTCCCATTTTTGCAGCACAAATTCCAGCCCGATCCCACAGAATTCCAGCTGCAATCCCATGGGGTGTTGAGGGAAGGGGTCAAGGTTTGGCAGCACAAAGAATTCCAGGAAAATTCCGCGCCAGGTCCACGCTCTAATTCCCAGAGCGTGGTAAAAAAATCATCCAGGAGCAGGATAATTAACATAAATAATGTAGATAATATAATTAATATAAATAATATATAAATAATATAATTAATATAAATAATATATAAATAATATTATTTATATAAATAATATAAAAATAATATTATTTATATAAACAATATATAAATAATATAAATAATATAAATAATATAAAAATAATATTATTTCTATAAATAATATATAAATAATATAAATAATATAATTAATAGAAATAATATAAAATAATGTAAATAATATAAATAATGTAAGTAATAGAAATAATAGAAATAATATATAAATAATATAAAAAATAATATAAATAATAGAAGTAACATAAACAATAGAAAGAATAGAATTAACAGAGATAATACCAATAAGAAATAATGACTGGAGCAGGAATGTGGAATTCCGTGCTCACCACTTCCAGTCTCTCACCCCGGCCAGAACCAGGATATTTTATTGAGGACAAACTCCAGGAATTCTGCACAAAACGCCCCAAAAAGGTTCAGAATTCCTTCCTGCCCTGCACTGCTGCATTTCCAGAATTCCAGCTGCAATCCCATGGGCTGTTGAGGGAAGGGGTCAAGGTTTGGCTGGGTTCTGCAGCACAAAGAATTCCAGGAAAATTCCGCGCCATGTCCACGCTCCAATTCCCAGAGCGTGGTAAAAAATCATCCAGGAGCAGGATAATTTACATAAATAATGTAAATAATATAATTAATATAAATAATATATAAATAATATAATTAATATAAATAATATATAAATAATATTATTTATATAAATAATATAAAAATAATATTTCTATAAACAATATACAAATAATATAAATAATAGAAGTAACATAAACAATAGAAAGAATAGAATTAACAGAGATAATACCAATAAGAAATAATGACTGGAGCAGGAATGTGGAATTCCGTGCTCACCACTTCCAGTCTCTCACCCCGGCCAAAACCAGGATATTTTATTGAGGACAAACTCCAGGAATTCTGCACAAAACGCCCCAAAAAGGTTCAGAATTCCTTCCTGCCCTGCACTGCTGCATTTTCCAGGGGTTTTTCCCCGGAGTGCTTTCCCTGGAATTTCCTGGAATCCTTTTGCTTTCTGCCTGTGTTTCAATCACTTCATTCCACCACAGGGATGTTTGTCAGTCCGGACAGCGCCAGCCCCGCCTGCCCCGGGCTCCTGCACCCCACTCCAATTTCTGCATTTACCCAAAAATCCCAATTCTGACTCGGGAAAGAAAAGACAAAAGCTGAGAAGGCACCAAGGGCTGAAGTCACTGCGCTGCTCAGCGCTGATTCCTCATTCCCATCGGCCCCGGGAATGATTTTCTATTTCCATTTATACGCGACAAAGACATGGCATCGGTAAGGAAATATTTGAATAAAGAGTAAAATATAAAAGAAATAAAATTATAAATATAAATAAATAAAATAAAAAAAATAATTGAATTTTTAAAAAAAAATAAAATTTGTTGAACTACCTCATCCAGAAAATTTAACCAAAAAAAAATTGAATTTTTTTTAAAAAAAAGATTTGTTGAACTACTTCACCCAGAAAATTTTAAAAAATAATTGAATTTTTAAAAAAAAATAAAATTTGTTGAACTACCTCATCCAGAAAATTTAACCAAAAAAAAATTGAATTTTTTTTAAAAAAAAGATTTGTTGAACTACTTCACCCAGAAAATTTTAAAAAATAATTGAATTTTTAAAAAAAAATAAAATTTGTTGAACTACCTCATCCAGAAAATTTAACCAAAAAAAAATTGAATTTTTTTTAAAAAAAAGATTTGTTGAACTACTTCACCCAGAAAATTTTTTTTAAAAATTGAATTTTTTTTAAAAAAAATATTTGTTGAACTACTTCACCCAGAAAATTTAAAAAATAAATTGAATTTTTTTTTAAAAAAAAGATTAGTTGAACTACTTCACCCAGAAAATTTTTTAAAAAAAATTCAATTTTTTTTTTAAAAAAAAGATTTCTTGAACTACTTCACCCAGAAAATTTAAAAAAAAAATTGAATTTTTTTTTTTTATATATTTTTAAATTGTTTTCCTTTCAGAACCAAATTTGTTGAACTACTTCACCCAGAAAATTTAAAAAAAAAATTGAATTTTTTTTTAAAAAAAGATTTGTTGAACTACTTCACCCAGAAAATTTAAAAAAAAAATTGAATTTTTTTTTTTAAATATTTTTAAATTGTTTCCCTTTTAGAACCAAATCTGGTAAGCGAGCAGGGAGTTTTCCATGGGGAAAAAAGCGAGAATTGAGTTTTTTTTAAAGGAATACTCACAAAAAACTGCTCCAGGTCCCTCTCCAGCCCCACGTTGGGCAGGTCTGGCATCATGTGCGCCACCACCTTGAAGCCAGCGTCCTTGGCCAGGTGGAAGGACTCACAGACAGCCTTCACCGTGTGGCCCCTGCGGGACAGACGGACAGCGGTCAGGAAAACTGGGATCCAGCTTGGTGTCCCTCGGAAAAAAGGGAATAAAAACATCAATTCAGGAATAAAAACTGCAGGAAAGGAGAAGGATGGAAAGCTGAAAATCACCCAAAATCCCTCTGGGAAAATGGAACCTCCCCAAATTTTGGATTTTGGGATTGGAATTGTGTGGGACAGGAGCTGACAATCAAACAAAATCCCTCTGGGAAATTTGATCCTCCCCAAATTTTGGGAATTGGGATTGGAATTCTGTGGGACTGGAGCAGAAAATCACCCAAAATCCCTCTGGGAAATGGAACCTCCCCAAATTTTGGGAATTGGGATTGGAATTCTGTGGGACAGGAGCTGAAAATCACCCAAAATCCCTCTGGGAAATGTGATCCTCCCCAAATTTTGGGAATTGGGATTGGAATTGTGTGGGACAGGAGCTGAAAATCACCCAAAATCCCTCTGGGAAATTGAACCTCCCCAAATTTTGGGAATTGGGATTGGAATTGTGTGGGACAGGAGCTGAAAATCACCCAAAATCCCTCTGGGAAATGGAACCTCCCCAAATTTTGGGAATTGGGATTGGAATTCTGTGGGACAGGAGCTGAAAATCACCCAAAATCCCTCTGGGAAAATGGAACCTCCCCAAATTTTGGGATTCCAGGAGGATTCCGTGTTTTTCCACACTGACACCAACCCAAACCCCGGGTCTGCCGGAGCCTGGGGGGATCTGGAGCCCAAAAAAGACCAAATTTCCACAGTTCTGGAGAAAATCCCATTTTCCTTCCTCCTCCGGGGCCCCACCGGGAGATTCCCAGCTGGAAGTGGGAGAAAAATCTTCCCACAAAATCCCGGCTCTCTCCAGCATTCCTGGACATTCCAGGGCACTTCCATCCCCTCCCATCCCTGTTCTGCTCTAAACTCCTGGAATTCCAATTCCAATCCCAATTCCAATTTCAATTCCAATTCCAATTTCAATTCCTCCCTATTGGAATTCCAGTTCCAATTCCTCCAAACTGGAATTTCAATTCCAATTCCTCCAGTTCCTCCCTATTGGAATTCCAATTCCAATTCCAATTCCAATGCCAATTCCCATTCCAATTCCAATCCCAGTTCCAGTTCCAATTCTAATTCCTCCCTACTGGAATTCCAATTCCCATTCCCATTCCAATTCCTCCCTATTGGAATTCCAATTCCCATTCCAATTCCAATGCCAATTCCCATTCCAATTCCAATCCCAGTTCCAGTTCCAATTCCAAATCCGAATCCAATTCCAGTTCCAATTCTAATTCCTCCCTACTGGAATTCCAATTCCCATTCCCATTCCAATTCCTCCCTATTGGAATTCCAATTCCAGGTCCAATTCCTCCCAACTGGAATTTCTTTTCCAATTCCAATTCCAATTCCCATTCCAATTCCAATTCCAATTCCAATTCCAGTTCTAATTCCTCCAATTCCAATTCTAATTCCCATTCCAATTCCAATTCCAATTCCAATTCCCATTCCCATTCCAATTCCAATTCCCATTCCAATCCCAATTCCAATTCCAATTCCAATTCCCATTCCAGTTCGTTCCCATTCCCGTTCCAATTCCCATTCCAGTTCCAGTTCCAGTTCCAATTCCCATTCCCATTCCAATCCCAATTCCAATTCCCATTCCCATTCCAATCCCAATTCCAATTCCCATTCCAATTCCAATCCCAATTCCAATTCCAATTCCAATCCCAATTCCAATTCCCATTCCAATTCCAATTCCCATTCCAATTCCAATTCCAATTCCAGTTCCAATGCCAGTTCCAATTCCCATTCCAATTCCCATTCCAATTCCCATTCCCATTCCAATTCCAATTCCAATTCCAATTCCAGTTCCAATGCCAGTTCCAATTCCCATTCCAATTCCCATTCCAATTCCAATTCCCATTCCAATTCCAGTTCCAATTCCAATTCCAGTTCCAGTTCCAATTCCAGTTCCAGTTCCCATCCCAATCCCAATCCCAATCATTCCCACTCCCATTCCCACCCTGCATTCCCCACTCCCTGCCCTTTCCCCTTTCTTTCCCCCCCACTCCCCTCGGGATAACAATCCCACCTCTCCGGGCACCCCCTGTTCATTTACACCCCAAATTAATTCCATTCCAATTATTGTTACCGACCTTTCCCCCCCTCCGCCATAAAATCCACTTTTATTTCAAATAAATTTATATTTTTTCAGTGTTTCCTGAGCCTTTTCAAGGCAGCGTCGCTGCCGACCCCGAGGGGAGCTTGCCTCATAAATAAAAATGATTTTCCGATCGGGAACGGAGCTGGAGCCGCATCAATAACTCGATTATTTCACTCAATATTTCCAATATTTTCTGCCTCAGAAACCTCCCTAATGACTGGGACGTCACGAAAAGTCGTTTCCAAATTAATTGCTTGTCAGCTGATATTTTGCCAGCGGGGAAATATTAAAAAGTTTCCACCCCAAACAACACACAGAGGTCGTTTCAATTAAAAAACAACAAAAAAAATTAATTATTCACCTTTTTTTTAAAGGGGATTTCAAGGCATTGCTCCAAAAATTGGGAGAGGTTGGGGAGCATTTCAGGAATTGGAAAATTCAGAGCGAGGAGCTCTGGGAAGAGACTTAAAAATTGAATTTGTGGGGGAAAAGAAAATGGGTTTTAAGATTTTAATATTTAAAATTTGATTTTTTTTGGGGG
Source organism: Passer montanus (assembly GCF_014805655.1). NCBI lineage: Eukaryota > Metazoa > Chordata > Aves > Passeriformes > Passeridae > Passer > Passer montanus. The sequence continues at coordinate 43,528 of NW_024368652.1, read as the reverse complement.
GGAAATGTGTTTTAAGATTTAAAAATGGGTATTTGGGGGAAAAAAAGGATTTTAAGATTTAAAAATGGGTATTTGGGGGAAAAAAAGGATTTTAACATTTTAATATTTGAAAATTGATTTTTTGGGGGGGAAAATGGATTTAAAAATTTAAAAATGGGTATTTGGGGGAAAAAAATGGATTTTAACATTAAAAATGTGATTTTTTTTGGGGGGGAAAATGGGTTTTAAGATTTAAAAATGGGTATTTGGGGGAAAAAAATGGATTTTAACATTTTAATATTTAAAAATTGGATTTTTTGGGAGGAAAATGGATTTTAAGATTTAAAAATGGGTATTTGGAGGAAAAAATGGATTTTAACATTTTAATATTTAAAATGTGATTTTTTGGGGAGAAAAGCATTTGAAGATTTAAAAATGGGTTTTTTTGGGGGAAAAATGGATTTATAAGATTTAAAAATGGGTATTGGGGAAAAAAACGGATTTTAAGATTTTTAATATTTAAAAATTGATTTTTGGGGGGGAAAAGGATTTTAAGATTTTAATATTTAAAATTGATTTTTGGGGGGGGAAATTGGTTTTAAGATTTAAAAATGGGTATTTGGGGAAAAAACGGATTTTAAGATTTTAATATTTAAAATTTTATTTTTTTGGGAGGAAAAATGGATTTTAAGATTTAAAAATGGGTATTTGGGGAAAAAACGGATTTTAAGATTTTAATATTTAAAATTTTATTTTTTTGGGAGGAAAAATGGATTTTAAGATTTAAAAATGGGTATTTGGGGAAAAAACGGATTTTAAGATTTTAATATTTAAAATTTTATTTTTTTGGGAGGAAAAATGGATTTTAAGATTTAAAAATGGGTATTTGGGGAAAAAACGGATTTTAAGATTTTAATATTTAAAATTTTATTTTTTTGGGAGGAAAAATGGATTTTAAGATTTAAAAATGGGTATTTGGGGAAAAAACGGATTTTAAGATTTTAATATTTAAAATTTTATTTTTTTGGGAGGAAAAATGGATTTTAAGATTTAAAAATGGGTATTTGGGGAAAAAACGGATTTTAAGATTTTAATATTTAAAATTTTATTTTTTTGGGAGGAAAAATGGATTTTAAGATTTAAAAATGGGTATTTGGAGAAAAAAAGGATTTTAAGATTTTAATGTTTAAAATTCTATTATTTTTTGGGGGGGGGGTGGATTTTAACATTTAAAAATGGGTATTTGGGGGGAAAAAATGGATTTTAAGCATTTTAATATTAAAAATTTGATTTTTTTTTTTTGAAAAATGCATTTTAAGATTTAAAAATGGGTATTTGGAGAAAAAAAGGATTTTAACATTTTAATATTAAAAATTTGATTTTTTTTTTTTGAAAAATGCATTTTAAGATTTAAAAATGGGTATTTGGAGAAAAAAAGGATTTTACGATTTTAATATTTAAAATTCGATTTTTTTTTGGGGGGGGGATGGATTTTAACATTTAAAAATGGGTATTTGGGGGGAAAAAATGGATTTTAAGATTTTTAATATTTAAAAATTGATTTTTTTGGGGGGGAAATGGGTTTTAAGATTTAAAAATGGGTATTTGGGGGGAAAAAAGGATTCTGTGAGGCTGGCATGACTGGAGAAAGGTGGAAAACAGCCCCAAAATCCCACCCCAAGAAGGTGTGGATTGGGATTGATGTTTCCAGGAGCCTCAGGGTGTCCCTGGGCCTGTCCCACCTCCCAAAACTGAATTTAGTGATGGTGCCAATAGGAAAAGAGGAGTTCAGCACTGGGAGAGAATAAATAAAATTAAAAATGAGGTGGAAAATGCAGGGGAAGGAGGGAGAACTGGCATCTTCCAGGTGAGGGTTTTTAAGGGTTAAAGTTTAAAATTTAACCTTTGCTCCTCTCTGAGTACCTGCACAGAAAAATCCCATTTCCGGTTAAAATCCACCCGTTTTGGGTTTTAAGGGAACTCAGGAAGGGTTTCTGGTGTCTTCCAGGTGAGGGTTTTTAAGGATTGAAGGGTAAAATTTAACCTTTACTCCTCTCCTGCATGGAATAATCCCATTTCTGGTTAAAATCCACCAGTTCTGGGTTTTAAGGGAACCGGGGAGGAGTTTCTGGTGTCTTCCAAGGTGAGGGTTTTTAAGGATTGAAGGTAAAATTTAACATTTATTCCTCTCCAAGAACCTGCACAGAAAAATCCCACTTGCAGTTAAAACCCACCAGTTCTGGGTTTTAAGGGAACTTGGGGAGAGTTTCTGGCGTCCTTTTAAGAATTAAATGTTAAAATTTAACCTTTACTCCTCTCCTGCAGGGAAAATCCCATTTCTGGTAAAATCCACCCGTTTTGGGTTTTAAAGGAACTCAGGAAGGGTTCCTGGTGTCTTCCAGGTGAGGGTTTTAAGGATTAAAGGTTAAATTTAACATTTATTCCTCTCCTGCATGGAAAAATCCCATTTCTGGTTAAAACCCACCAGTTCTGGGTTTTAAGAGAACTGGGAAGGAGTTTCTGGCATCTTCCAGCTGAGGGTTTTGAGGATTAAAGGTTAAATTTAACATTTATTCCTCTCCTGCATGGAAAACTCCCATTTCTAGTTAAAATCCACCACTTTTGGGCTCTCAGGGAACTCAGGAAGGGTTTCTGGCACCTTCCAGGGGAGGGTTTTAGGGATTAAAAGTTAAAATTTAATAACATTTACTCCTCTTCTGCAAGGAAAAATCTCATCCCTGAGTAAAACCCACCAGTTTTGGGTTTTAAGGGAACCCAGGAAGGGTTTCTGGCACCTTCCAGGTGAGGGTTTTTAAGGGTTAAATGTTAGAATTTAACCTTTACTCCTCTTCTGCATGGAAAATTCCCATTTCTGGTTAAAATCTTCAAGTTTTGGGTTTTAAGTGAACTCAGGAATCATTTCTGGCATTTTCCAGGTGAGGGTCTTAAGAATTAAAGGTTAAAATTTAACATTTATTCATCTCCAAGAACCTGCCCAGAAAAATCCCATCCCTGGTTAAAATCCATATGTTTTGGGTTTTAAGGGAACTCAGGAAGGGTTCCTGGCACCTTCCAGGTCAGGGTTTTTAAGGATTAAAGGTTAAATTTAACATTTATTCCTCTCCTGCATGGAAAAATCCCATTTCTGGTTAAAATCCACCCGTTTTGGGTTTCAAGTGAAGTGTGGAAGGGTTTCTGGCACCTTCCAGATGAGAGTTTTTAAGAATTAAATATTAAAATTTAACCTCAACTCTTCTCCTGTATGAAAAAATCCCATTTCTGGTTAAAACCCACCAGTTCTGGGTTTTAAGGGAACTCAGGAAGTGTTCCTGGCACCTTCCAGGTGAGGGATTTTAAGGGTTAAAGGTTAAATTTCCTGAGGTGCTCTGGTGATCCGCGGGTGAAACGATGCACAAAAGCACACGTTAATACAATCTGGGTTGTGTTAATTAATTGGGGCTGTAATTAATGCAGTCTGGGGGGTGTTTGGGGTCACCAAGAACCGTGGCAGCCTGGAGGGGATCCACGGATCATTTTATCCATGAAAAATCCCACAGTTTTCATTTCATCCATGGAAAACCCCACAGTTTTCATTTTATCCATGGAAAATCCCATTTTTCATTTTTTATCCATGAAAAACCCCACATTTTTCATTTTACCCATGAAAAAACCCCACATTTTTAGTTTTAGCCATGAAAAATCCCATTTTTCGTTTTACCCATGAAAAACCCCACATTTTTCATTTTATCCATGAAAAATCCAACAGTTTTCATTTTATCCATGAAAAACCCCACATTTTCCATTTTATCCATTAAAAATCCCACATTTTTATTTTTACCCATGAAAAATTCCACGTTTTTCATTTTTTATCCATGAAAAATCCCCCATTTTTCATTTTATCCCTGAAAAACCCCACATTTTTCATTTTATCCATGAAAAACCCCACATTTTTCATTTTACCCATGAAAAACCCCACATTTTCCATTTTATCCATGAAAAATCCCACATTTTTATTTTTATCCATGAAAAATTCCACGTTTTTAATTTTTTATCCATCAAAAACCCCACATTTTTCATTTTATCCATGAAAAATCCCCCATTTTTCATTTCATCCATGAAAAACCCCACAGTTTTCATTTTACCCATGAAAAACCCCACAAATCCCTTTGGCACCGAGCACCTCCTTTTTATCCATGAAAAACCCCACATTTTTCATTTTACCCATTAAAAACCCCACATTTTTAGTTTTATCCATGAAAAATCCCATTTTTCATTTTTTACCCATGAAAAACCCCACATTTTTCACTTTATCCATGAAAAACCCCACATTTTTCATTTTATCCATGAAAAACCCCACATTTTTCACTTTATCCATGAAAAACCCCACATTTTACCCATGAAAAATCCCATTTTTCATTTTTTACCCATGAAAAACCCCACAAATCCCTTTGGCACCGAGCACCTCCCAACCCCACTGAAGGAATCTGAGAAAACCAAATTTTTTCTGGATTTTTTTCCCCTTTTGTGCCCTTTATCACTGGAGGTCTAACGAAGACCAATTAATCGAGCTGGTAAAAAAACCCCACTCCTGCTGACAAATGGGAAATCACTGACCTCTGAGAGAGGGGAAAAAAAAATTGGGAGTCTGGAAAAATTCCTCATCAGGCTGCTGGAAATTTCTGAATGGGAATAAAGCTCTCAGAGCAGCACCAGAAAAAAAAAATAAATTAAAATCTATCAAAAAATCCTTCAAACTTTAAAAAAACAGCAAAAAAAAATCCCCAAGTGGGTTCACACTCATTAAAAAATATGAATTCCCTTCCAACTGCTCAGATGGATAAAAATACAGAGATTTTTGGGGGACAAGCTGTCAAAAGAAGAGTTTAAAAAAAATAACAATAAAAAAAAACGTGAAATATTTGCAAGTTTGTGGCTCACTGATCTGACAGCCCAATTGTTTCTCACAGTGTCAGTGCCAAAGTGTGATTCATTAACAGCAGACTCCCAAACACCCACCCTGCCAGACGTGAGCTGCAAAAATTAACAGAGAAACAGAAAAATTGGAGCGAAAAAGGGCAAAAAAATAAAAAATAAGTCTTTAGATAACTTGGGATAAAGGGTACCTGCTCCTATTAACACCAAAAATACAGAAGGAGATAAAAATAATTAAATCAATGTCGTTGCTAGAAGAAAGAAAAATAAATTTGATTTTTTTTTTGGGGTGTTTTTACTCCGCTCTTGAATTCAAAAGGTTCATTTGGATATTCAACATTTCCTCCTCTTTGCAAAAGGAAAATCTATTTCAAAATCTATTTAATTCAGATTTTATTGGTGCAGAAGCCACGAAATCTCAGAGGTGGACAGGTTCCATAAGCTGCCTTTTCTGCAGGGAATTATCACCCAGAGCCACAAAGCTGAGCTGGGTTTCATCACCCAGCACAAAGCTGCTTTGTACAACGAAATTACATCGGAGATTTTATTAAAAAAGGGAAAAAATCAATCTGACGTTGGTTTGGATTTAATTCCACATTTGGTTTGGATTTGATTCCACATTTCCCGTGCTGGGGGAGGGAACACTGGGCAGGGGCACCTCCAAAATGTGGATTTATGGATTTATTTTGTGGATGGATGGATGGATGGATGATGGATGATGGATGGATGATGGATGGATGGATGGATGGATGGATGGATGGATGGATGGATGATGGATGGATGGATGGATGGATGGATGGATGGATGGATGGATGGATGATGGATGATGGATGGATGATGGATGGATGGATGGATGGATGGATGGATGATGGATGCATTTGGTTTAAATTTAATTCCACATTTCCCAGTGCTGGGGGAGGGAACACTGGGCAGGGGCACCTCCAAAATGTGGATTTACACATTTTGGGTGTTTTTTAACCAAATTCTGAGGATCTCGCAGTTAAAAGCACACTCAGGGATTTTTCCACTCAGCAGAGGTTAAAAAAAAACAACAGGAAAACTGGAATAACACCTTCATCAGTGGGAAAAGCTTCTGAATCCCAAAATTCCAGGATGGTTTGGGTGGGAAGGGAATTTAAAGATCATTTTTGGCATCTTTCACCATCCCAGGTGGCTCCCAGGGATGGGGCGGCCAAAAATTCCCTGGGAATTCCATTCCAGGGCCTCCCCAGCCTCTCAGGCAGGAATTTGTTCCTGTTTTTCTGGAGGTTTTTTGGAATTTGGAGCTTTTTTGAGGGAATTTGGGGTTTTTTTGGGATCACCGGGATACCCCACGAATTTTGTCCCAAATTTTCCCCCCTTTCCCAGGGAATTCCCTCCATTCCCAGCTCGGCATTGCATCCATCTCCATCCCAGCTCCTCTCCAGGAAGGAATTTTGGGAATTCCTTGGGAGTTCGGGACTCCAGGAAGGGTCTCCCTTCCCTTTTCCATCCCTGAATCCCAAAAAAATCCCTGGGGATGGATCCTGAGTGTCCTGGATCCCAAAATCCGGGAAGGTTTGGGATGGGATCCAGGGAGCTTCAATCCCATCCCGTTCCCACCCCACAATTCTGGGATTTTCCAGCCTTTCCTGGGACACTGCCAGGGATTCTCTGGGAATTCCTTCCCAAGATCCCACCCAAATCTCCCCTTTTCCAGTGGGAATCCGTTCCCCCCTTGATCCTTTCCATCCTTCTGCCAACAATCCAGCAGAATTCCCGCCAGGAATCTCCCAAACTTCAGCTCCTGCTGCCTCTGAGGAACCAGGGATTCCCACCCAAGGGGTTCCTTGCCTCCTGCCCAGGAATTAACCCCAAAATGGATGGATGGATGGGATGATGGATGGATGGATGGATGGATGGATGGATGGCTGCTGCCAGCCCTGAGAAATGAGGATTTGAACTCGATTTTAAACACGAGCCCAGGGGCACAAAGAGCAGAATCCCACTGGAACCCACCGGGGTCGGGGACAGTCATTTTCCACTTTGGAAATCCGTGGAATGGTGCTGGAGTCTGACATCTGCTCCGGGGCAGATCCCTGCAGGATTTTTGGGATATTTCGGGTTCCTGCCCATCCCTGGGAGCCCAGGAGCAGGATCCAGGGGATTTATGGTGGGCACGATGGATTTGCCAGCACGGGATCCTTAAAAACAAGAGGAATCCCCTGGGGATGGGAGAGGGAATTGCAGGAATATCTGGGAAGGACAGCCAGACAGAGAAGCTCAAGACTTGGTGAAGTTTACTAATTGAACTTTACTAATTAGACAGAGAAAAACCTGAGGGATTTGATGGACCTGAGCTCAGAGCCCCACCCGTGACCGTGGAATTCCAGAATCCTGGAATGCTCCGGGCGGGATTCATGGATCTCAAATCCCATCCCATTCCAACCCAAACACCCCCCACGATCCCGGAGTGCTCCAACCTTTCCTTGGATGCTCCTAGAGATTCTCTGGGAATTCCCAAGCTCCCCTTTCCCAGCCATGTTGGGATTTCTCCCAAAATTTGGAGAGAAGTTTCTCCCTGTGCAAATCCCGCTTCATCCCTGTGCTGGGAAAAGGTCAGGAAGGGAAGGATTTGGGGTGGGAATCCTCCCCTCCCCTCCTTCAGGGTCCTCCCTTTCCAGCCCCTTCCGTGGACATGGAATTTTTCCGCTATCCCAAACTTCAGGAAAAGCAATTCCTGCATCCTGGGGTTCCAGCTGCTCTGCTGCCTTCCCATCCCATGGAATCCTGGAATTCCAGCCTGCCTTGGGTGGGAAGGGCCCTTCAATCCCATCCCATCCCAATCCTGGCGCTTCCTGCTGTCCCAGGCTGCTCCAGCCTTTCCTTGGAGACTGCCAGGGATCCAGGGATTTTCTGGCCAGGAATTCCTTCCCCAATCTCCTCTTTTCCAGTGGGATCCATTCCCTGGGTCCTGGCCCTCCATCCCTTTCCCAAATCCCAGCTCTCCTGGATCCCCTTTAGGCTCAGGAATGGAGGATTCCCTGCATCCTTCTCCATGTGAGCATTCCCAGCTCTCCCACCTCAAGGCTCAGGAATGGGCTCCAAGGATTCCCTGCATCCTTCTCCATGTGAGCATTCCCAGCCTGGCTCCACAGGAGATGAATTTCACCTCCTCGAGCACCAACAAACCCCTGGAATATTTCTCCTCCCTCCCTGGAACACAGAACAATTTGGTGTTTGCAGCACCGAGGATCCCCCGCACCGTCCCAGGGACAATCGGGAACGGAGACAAGAGAACAGCACGAGAGGAGAGAGGGGCAATTTCAGTAATAGGCTGACCACAGAGGTTCATTATGCAAACGAGGCAGCTGCCGAGTCATGCAAATTAAGATCCACAGAAGCCTCGGAAAGATTTGTGCAGACAGATTTTGTGAAGTCAGTGATTACAGCGCTGTCTGAAACAGGGAGAAATAAAGGTGAGATAATTAATTTTAATCACTGGCCAATCTTTTGAGTGAATTTGCAGAGAACGCTGCTGCATTAAACAAACCTTTAAATCAGAGCTGGCCTCTTAAATAAACTCATTTATTTACACCTACAAGGCAGCTACTCCTCCAGCAGAGCCGGGTCTCCAACATTTTCTCCCTCAGAGAAAAAAAACAGCAACAGCTCTGCTAACAAAGCCTCTCCATTGAACTCTGCTCTCAGACAAAAGCTGAAGATCAAAGACTCAATTACTCACAGCTTCCCAAATCCCAAATCCCAAATGGCCAGCGGGGATGGGGATGGCCGGAGGAGCAGCACAGGTGGGCTCACACCGAGAATGTCACACCTTCAACCTTCCTCTCTGCTCTGCTGGTTTTTGGAGAAGCAGAAAACAGAAAAAGGCAAAAAAAAAAATAGCAGGAAGAGGTGCAGGAAGGAGCAGAAGGTGCAAGAAGAGGCTCAAAGGCAGAAGAGAAGCGATCACCGGAAAATGTTTGGGAAAAAAGGATCCAAGTCAAATCACAGACACCATAAAATTGAAAGAAGGATCTAAACCAACTCAACCACCCCATAAAATTGCAAAGAAGGATCTAAACCAATTTATCCACCCCATAAAATTGGAAAGAAGGATCTAAACCAATGTATCCACCCCATAAAATTGGAAAGAAGGATCTAAACCAACTCAGCCACCCCAAAACATTGGAAAGAGGATCTAAACCAACTCAGCCACCTCAAAAAATTGCAAAGGAGGATCTAAACCAACACATCCACCCTGAAAAACACGAAAGAAGGCTCTAAACCAACTCAGCCACACCATAAAATTGGAAAGAAGGATCTAAACCAACTCAGCTACCCTAAAAAATGGAAAGAAGGATCTAAACCAACTCAGCCACCCCAAAACATTGGAAAGAGGATCTAAACCAACTCAACCATCCCAAAAAATTGGAAGGAAGGATCTAAACCAACCCATCCACCCTGAAAAACAAGAAAGAAGGCTCTAAACCAACTCACCCACTCCAAAAGATTGGAAAGAAGGCTCTAAACCGACTCAGCCACCCCAAAAGATTGTAAAGAAGGATCTAAACCAATCTATCCACCCATAAAACTGGAAAGAAGGATCTACACCAACACAGCCACCCCATAAAATCGGAAAGAAGGATCCAAACCAACTCAGCCACCCCACAAGATTGCCTGCAGGACATTCCAGCACACTCCAGCCCTGGAAGTGTCCCAGGCCAAGCTGGGATTCCCCCTGGCGCAGTGGAAGGTGTCCCTGGCCACGGCACGGGGTGGAACAGGGTGGGCTTTAAGGCCTCTTCCTGCCCAAACCATTCCAGGATTTTGGGATTCCTGAAGGCAAAGATGGAATAAATAATGGGGGAGTTCATATTACTGCTGTTGGTAATGGGCTGGATTCCAAGTCCCACAAAAAGTGGTGCTCCAAACCCAAATCCAGCAGGTGAGTGGTCACAGCTGGGCAGGAAAAGCTGCTCATCCTCCCTTGGCCTATCCCAAAAAGAAACCAAAACCAAAACAAACCTGCCAACATTTGCAAACTCAATTATTTCAGTTTGAAAAGACCTCCAGGATCATGGAGTCCAACCACCCCTTGGCACGGCCAAGGCCATCCGTGTCCCCAAGTGCCACATGCACAGGGATTTTAAATCCCTCCACCCCTGCCCTGGGCAGCTTTCCAGGCAGGAATTGTTCCCAACATCCAACCTGAACCCATTTCCTCTCATCCTCTCCCTGTTCCCTGGGAGAAATCCTGATCCCACCTGGCTGTCCTCTCCTGTCAGGGAATTCCAGAGAGGAAAATTCCCTTTTCTCCAGGCTGAGCCCCTTTCCCAGCTCCCTCAGCTGCTCCTGGGGCTCCAAACCCTTCCCTGGACATGCTGCAGCCCCTCCATGTCCTTGGAGGACAGAAATGTCCCTAGAAAAGACCCTCAGAGCCCTCTGGGAAGACTGGAATGTTTGGAGGGGTGGGTGAGAAAAATCAAGAATTTTAATCAGTGACCAAATGATCCTGGGTCAGGAAAGTTCCTGGTCTTGGGGAAGAGCAAAGATTGGGAAGATCCAGCACCTCAAACAGATTTAACATGTCAAAAAGAAACCCTTTTTGGTGCCCTTGAGCAGCAGCAGCACGGGCCTGGGTGTCCCTGCTCAGTGACATCCTTAAATGTAGAATGAAGCCCCAAAATGACCCCGCAGGTTTCTGAAGGGAAAACTGTCACCATAACCCACGAGGATCTCCTACAACACATCCTCACCCATTACTTAAATCACCTCCTTGATCTTGATCTTTACCAGCCCTGCTTTATCACAGGGCAGCCTGTGAAACACAGCCAGCAAGAATTCATTCAGCAGCCACAATTCCCCGTGAATAAACCCAGAATCAGGGAATATTCTGACAAAGCAGGTGGCTTCTTACTCAGCTGACATGTTTCAAAAGCTGCAGGTTTGATGATTGCCCAGAGCAGGCGTTTCTGAAAGCTCAAATGCCAATTATTTGACTTTATGCTGCTCCCTTTTTATTACAACATTTTTATTACAACATTTCAGTGCTTGCTTTATCACCAGCACCAGGACTACGACAGAGCAGTTTGGTTTCTTAGCAGCCAAGGTTCAAGCTTTCAACTCCTGAAAAAAGTTACTAAAAATACAACCATTTATTGACTAAAACACCATTTTCCACTTCTGATAAGATAACAGTATCTATGCCTGCTAAAAGATTAAGGGAGAACAACTTTTTTTCCTTCACGAGATGCCACCAACAGATAATTCTGCTCCCTCCTGCTGTGTCACTTGGTTTAAAACACAAAATGGGATTCTTTCTGAGGTAAAAACCTTAAAACACACCAGTTTTCTACTATTTCTCAGCATTTTTACCACATTTTAACTCCAAGGAATGGCTCTGCCAGCCAAAAACCCACAGAAAAAAGGCCCAACATGAGCAGAAGAGGCTCCATTCAGAGACACTTCAGGCCTGACCCATTCTGAGACCCATCAGGCCTAACCCATTCTGAGGTAAAAACCCCACAACACACCAGTTTATTTTCTCTTTCTCAATGTTTTTATCACATTTTAACTCCCATGGAATGGCTCTGCTACCAAAAATCCCTCCCAAGAAGAAAAGGCAGAGAATGAGCACAAGTGGCTCAGTTAAAAGATACTTCAGGCCCGGTGCATTCTGAGGTAAAAAACCTAAAACACATCTGTTTCATTCTTTCACAATGTTTTTATCGCATTTTAACACATCAAACACCACCATTTCCTTCTCCTTCTCAGTTGCTGTGTCACTTGGTTTAAAACATAAAATGGGATTCTTTCTGAGGTAAAAACCTTAAAACACACCAGTTTTCTTCTCTTCCTCAGTGTTTTTACCACATTTTAACTCCAAGGAATGGCTCTGCCACCCCAAAACCCCTTGGAAAAAAGGCCCACCATGAGCAGAAGTGACTCAGTTCAGAGACACTTCAGGCCTCCTCCATTCTGAGGTAAAAAAACTAAACCACTCCAGTTATTTTCTCTTTTTCAGGATTTTTACCACATTTTAACCCCCAAGGAATGGATCTACCATCCAAAATCCCACCCAAAAAGAAAAGGCCCAGCATGAGCACAAGTGGCTCAGTTCAGAGACACCTCAGGCCTCATCCATTCTGAGGTAAAAATCCTACAACACACAAATTATTTTCTCTTTCTCAGTATTTTTACCACATTTCAACCCCAAGGAATGGCTCTGCCACCCAAAATCCCTTAACAAAGATTTTCTTAAGAAGAAAAGGCCCAGCACAAGCACAAGTAGCTCAGTTCAGACACACTTCAGGCCTAATCCATTCTGAGGTAAAAACCTCAAACCACACCCGTTTCCTTCTCTTTTTATTTTTCTTTCTCAGTATTTTTACCAAGTTTTAACCCCCAGGAATGGCTCTACCACTGAAAACCCTTGGAAAAAAGGCCCAGTATGGGCACAATTGGCTCAGTTCACAGACAGTTCAGGCCTCATCCATTCTGAGGTAAAAATCCTACAACACACGAGTTATTTTCCCTTTCTCAGTATTTTTACTACATTTCAACCCCAAGGAATGGCTCTGCCACCCAAAATCCTGTAAGAAAGATTTTCTTAAGAAGAAAAGGCCCAGAACAAGCCCTAGTGGCACAGTTCAGACACACTTCAGGCCTCATCCATTCTGAGGTAAAAACCCCAAACCACACCAATTTCCTTCTCTATTTATTTTTTTTCTCAGTAGTTTTACCAAGTTTTAACCCCCAGGAATGGCTCTACCACTGAAAACCCTTGGGAAAATGCCCAGCACGAGCACAAGTGGCTCAGTTCAGACACACTTCAGGCCCAATTCGTTCTGAGGTAAAAAAAACCTAAAACCCACCTGTTTACTCTCTTTTTTAACGTCTTTACCAAGTTTTAACCCCCAGGAATGGCTCTACCACTGAAAACCCTTGCAAAAAAGGCCCAGCATGAGCACAAGTGGCTCAGTTCACATACACTTCAGGCCTCATCCATTCTGAGGTAAAAATCCTACAACACACAAATTATTTTCTCTTTCTCAGTATTTTTATCACATTTCAACCCCAAGGAATGGCTCTGCCACCCAAAATCCCTTAAGAAAGATTTTAAGAAGAAGAAAAGGCACAGCACAACTGGCACAGTTCAGACACACTTCAGGCCGAATCCACTCTGAGGTAAAAACCCCAAACCACACCCGTTTCCTTCTCTATTTATTTTTTTTCTCAGTATTTTTACCAAGTTTTAACTCCAAGGAATGGCTCTACCACTGAAAACCCTTGGAAAAAAGGCCCAGCACGAGCACAAGTGGCTCAGTGCAGAGACACCTCAGGCCTCATCCATTCTGAGGTAAAAATCCTACAACACAAGAGTTATTTTCTCTTTCTCAGTATTTTTACCACATTTCAACCCCAAGGAATGGCTCTGCCACCCAAAAAAAGGAAAAATGGCCCAGCACAAGCACAAGTAGCTCAGTTCCGACATACTTCAGGCCTAATCCATTCTGAGATAAAAACCCCCAAACCACACCCGTTTCCTTCTCTTTTTATTTTTCTTTCTCAGTATTTTTACCAAGTTTTAACTCCAAGGAATGGCTCTACCACTGAAAACCCTTGGAAAAAAGGCCCAGCACGAGCACAAGTGGCTCAGTGCAGAGACATCTCAGGCCTCATCCATTCTGAGGTAAAAATCCTACAACACAAGAGTTATTTTCTCTTTCCTAGTATTTTTACCACATTTCAACCCCAAGGAATGGCTCTGCCACCCAAAAAAAGGAAAAATGGCCCAGCACAAGCCCTAGTGGCACAGTTCAGACACACTTCAGGCCCAATCCATTCTGAGGTAAAAACCTCAAACCACACCAGTTTCCTTCTCTATTTATTTTTCTTTCTCAGTATTTTTACCAAGTTTTAACTCCAAGGAATGGCTCTACCACTGAAAACCCTTAGAAAAAAGGCCCAGAACGTGCACAAGTAGCTCAGTTCACAGACACTTCAGGCCTCATCCATTCTGAGGTAAAAATCCTACAACACAAGAGTTATTTTCTCTTTCCTAGTATTTTTACCACATTTCAACCCCAAGGAATGGCTCTGCCACCCAAAATCTCTTAAGAAAGATCTTCTTAAGAAGAAAAGGCACAGCACAATTGGTACAGTTCAGACACACTTCAGGCCTAATCCATTCTGAGGTAAAACACCCCAAACCACACCCGTTTCCTTCTATTTTTATTTTTCTTTCTCAGTATTTTTACCAAGTTTTAACCCCCAGGAATGGCTCTACCACTGAAAACCCTTGGAAAAAAGGCACAACATGAGCAGAAGTGGCTCAGTGCAGAGACACTTCAGGCCTGATCCATTCTGAGGTAAAACACCCCAAACCACACCCGTTTCCTTCTATTTTTATTTTTCTTTCCCAGGATTTTTACCAAGTTTTAACCCCCAGGAATGGCTCTACCACTGAAAACCCTTGGAAAAAAGGCACAACATGAGCAGAAGTGGCTCAGTGCAGAGACACTTCAGGCCTGATCCATTCTGAGGTAAAAATCCTACAACACAAGAGTTATTTTCTCTTTCTCACTATTTTTACCAGATTTCAACCCCAAGGAATGGCTCTGCCACCCAAAAAAAGGAAAAATGGCCCAGCACAAGCCCTAGTTGCACAGTTCAAACACACTTCAGGCCCAATCCATTCTGAGGTAAAAACCTCAAACCACACCAGTTTCCTTCTCTATTTATTTTTCTTTCTCAGTATTTTTACCAAGTTTTAACTGAAAACCCTTGGAAAAAAGGCACAACATGAGCAGAAGTGGCTCAGCTCAGAGACACTTCAGGCCTGATGCAAGCAGGATGTTTGCATGGACTAATTAACCGCCTGGCTGTAACGAGGAGCAGAAATAGAGGCTGCTGGAGAGGGAAGAGTGCTTTGGTTTATTTTTATTTCCCTCACAGCTTCCATCAAGGACCTCTGGGCAAGGTCTGGAGGGATCCTGCCACTCCTGACAAGCAGGCCGGAGCCACGCTCCGCTCCTGCCATGCTGGGCTGATAAATGCGTAATTATCCCAAAAGCCATAATCACTGTCTGCTCTCAGACACATCCAAGCAGGTCCTGTCTTAGCTCAGGAAGCAAAAAAACCCGAAAAACAACAAAAAAAGGACATTGAACAAAAAATAAAAACCCTGACAAGACCTCACACTGCTGGGTTTTTCAAGCCTGCGGTGTTTTCTGAGCTCCCATCCATCAAGTTCAAGGCAACAGCAATTTAGAGAAGTTTTGTCGGTTTTTTTCAGCAACAAATTATTAGCCAGCTGTAACTGCAAACACCAGGATTAATTAACATATGCTGGAGTGAAATATTTCCAACAAGGAAAATGCGTGGCTGGAACAGGAGCTGAGTTGTGAGCTCTTTGTTTTTTACCCACTCCCATTAAAAGAATAAATGTTTAGAGGGGGGGGGAAAAAACCCAAACAAGGATTATTTAGGCAAAGCAGTGCTTATCTCCTCCTCCCTTATGTGAGCCCTCTGCTTTTCCCAGTGAGCAGAGCCAAATTACAGGTTGGAAATGATGGCTTCATGTTTTTCCCAGCAGCAAGACGAGGTCCCAGATTCCTCACACTACAATTTAGGGAGACCTGAGTCTGGAATTGCACTCCCCGATGTTTTTAGTGGTTGTGGTGTCTTTCAGGATCAGGCAGTTCCCACTGGATATTCTTCCCAAGAATTGTGTTTGGTCACTCTCAGCCTGAACATGGAAATTATTCCTTTGGATTTAATTCCCGTTTCACCAACAGCTCTTGTTGTGTCAGAGAAAAATCAACATTTATCCTTCTTTTCTCTGTGCCACCCAGGACCTCATAAATCTCTATTATATCTCCCTCAAATATCTTTTCCCTGCTTCCACAGCATCATTTTCCTCCTCCTGGTTTTTAAAGGGAAGAAATGAGCAAGGTTCAAGCTGTGAACGAGGCACCATTTCCCAGTTTCCTCTCTATTCCCATCACTGCAATTCCTCACACCGAGCTGGTTTTTTAACTAACACCAAGCACCAGGGCTGTGTTTTTCACAGTTATCAACTAAAACTTTAAAATCTTATTCCTGAGTGGTATCAGCCAACTTGGAGATCGTTGTTCTGTAGAAAAAAAAATTTTAAAAAAATTAAAAAGGAAAAAATCTTTTTAATAAATGTAAATATTTTTAAATATGTGAAATTATTTTCTCCTGCCCTTTCACAACAGGTCAAAACAACCTGCTCCAGCACAGGGACACCACTAATGACTTCCCTCTGCTGTGTTAATTGATCATTTAATCCATCTCTTAATACCTTCATTTCTGCATGCAAAACCTCCACTCTTGTTCCTGCAATCCTGTGAAGGGCTTTTACAAATCCAAAGTCACAGAGATTTGTCAAATGCTTGAGAGAAAGCCACAACCCCGATGTGTTGTTGAAAGCGTTTCTGGTAGCCAGAGGGCAGGAATTCATCTGCCACGACAGGAACAAGAACCTCTCAGTACTCCATCTACGTAAAGAGGGAGGTGCTCTGGGCTTTTTGCAGCTGAACAAAACAAAATCTTGTCCTGATAAATACAAGCGAGCCCTGACACATCAGCTAAATGCGTTTTGTAATGTGTCTGCAAGAGGAAAACACGCAGGGCGCTTGTAAAACGCCCCATATTCCATTTATCAGGTGAGGAGGGCTCACGCTTTGCTTCACCACGAGGCAGAGCTGAAATCTCAGATCAATATGTGAATGTCAGGGAAAAAACCCCAACAATTCATCTTAGAGATGGGAAATTCAGCACAGCACGGATCGTCCCAGCTTGGACAAAGAGGCTGGGGGTGAAACCAGGGGATGGTTTCAAGCAGACATCCCACAGCTCCTGTCCTTGCTCCCATCTCCCTGAACTCCCACTAGCAGCACTTGGCAGTGACACCCACAGAGAAGAAGCCAAAAACTCATCCTGAGAGAGGTGACAAAGCCATAAAAAAGGAACAAAAAGGTTCAGAGGATCAGGAGTTTGAAGCCCTGGGAAGATCTGGACCTGCTGTAGGTGAGGGTGATGTTTCCTCTGCCAACAACCTGCAGCTCCTCCCTGACCCAGAATGACAGAATTGGGAATTTTTTAAGCTTGGAAAAGCCCTTTAGGCCCAACCAGCAGTGCCAAGCCCAGCACCCACCCCTGTCCCAAGCACTTCTGAACTGATTGATTTTTAAAAGTAACAACCAGCCCTGCCAGGCTACCAAACCCAGGCTGAAACTGGGGAAAATCCCATTTGTGAGGGACAACAACCCAAGCAGGATGATTCCCAAAACTGCGATGCAGAAGGAGAGCTGGGAACAAAACAATGCTCAGCACAAAGAGAGAAAATTGATGTTTGGAGCCCTGGTGTTTCAGACAGAACCAAATGCCTTTCTCAGGAACAATTTGGGGATTTCACAGAATCTCACAACCACAGAGCAGTCTGGGCTGGAAGGGACCTCAAAGCTCCTCCTGCCATGGGCAGGGACACTTCCCACTGCTCCGGGTGCTCCAACCCTGCCCAGCCTGGCCTGGAACACCTTCAGGGGTGAGGCAGCCACAGCTCCTGGGGGAAAACTGTGCCAGGGACTCACCCTGCCAGGGCAGAGCAATCCAAGGGGCAATTCCTGTGCCAGGGCAGAGCAATCCAAGGGGTAATTCCTGTGCCAGGGCCTCTCCCTGCCAGGGCAGAGCAATCCAAGGGGCAATTCCTGTGCCAGGGACTCACCCTGCCAGGGCAGAGCAATCCAAGGGGCAATTCCTGTGCCAGGGCAGAGCAATCCAAGGGGCAATTCCTGTGCCAGGGCAGAGCAATCCAAGGGACAATTCCTGTGCCAGGGCAGAGCAATCCAAGGGGCAACTCCTGTGCCAGGGCAGAACAATCCAAGGGGCAATTCCTGTGCCAGGGCAGAGCAATCCAAGGGGCAATTCCTGTGCCAGGGCCTGGCCCTGCCAGGAAGAGCAATCCAAGGGGTAATTCCTGTGCCAGGGCCTGGCCCTGCCAGGGCAGAGCAATCCAAGGGGCAATTCCTGTGCAGCAATCCAGGATGAACACTCAGAAGTGTCTCCTTGCTTTGAGCAAATCCTTCCAGGGAGTGAAAAGCAGGAGGTCTGCTCAATATTTCATTTTGCTCTCCTGTCCCTCAGCTTTGCCAGCTCTTCACCACAGTGACACTCTCTCAGCCTGGTGGAAAACTTCTCCATGAGGAGATGCCCAAGATTTGCCCTTGATTTTTCTCATCTCTGCTGTGCAATTACTTCAGGAATAACTTGGCAAAAAAAACAACCCCATTCTGCTGCCTGTTGCCAAATCAATACAATCAACCATTAGGTCATAACGATAAAGAAAGTTTCCCAGGGAATAGTCAATACTGAGTTGCAGGCGTGGGCTAACAAAGGATGCAGGAAGAAAAAGATTTAAAAAAAAATAAAAATCCTTACATCTGAAATTACGGAAGAAACGACACGACAACCTCTTTTATTAAATCCGCCCTGAAATTGGAGTTTTTTCTTCCTGTGCTTATTGAGAGAGACGGCGCTGGGTGAGACTGACACGGACTCTGAAAAAACCCAGCTCCAATTCCAGCTCTGACACCAGAATCTGAACAAACCCAGCTCCAATTCCAGATCTGATATCGACTCACTGCGGCCTAAGGAAAGTTGTATATTTTTAAAAACAACCACTTCTCATCTGTTCCTGAGGAAAATCACCCCCAACTCAATGCCCTCAAAGTGCTGCTGCATAAATGGAAGTGTCCAGCCCAGCCCCTTTGCTTTTGAGTTTCTTTATCCACCTCTGAAATGAGACTGAGCTCGTCCCCGTCTGACTCCGTCAGAGAAAACATTTAGCTCGAGGAAGGAAAGCAGCTTGATTGCTGCTTTGAGGAAACGGAGGAATTGTCTCCATAAAATCATAAAGAGAGCTAATAAAAAGCAGCCATCAGCCAGAACTGCCAGTGGAGAGTCGTGCTTTAGCTCAATCTTGCCAAAGCAAGTCCCTCACCTATGAAGATCGCACTCCAAAAAGTGAGAAATGTGCAAATCCTCACAAGAAAAGCTCCAGGAACTCCTGGTGCTCTGGCCCTGCTCCCTCCTGGAGAGCCCCAAGGTGCCCACAGCTCCTCCTCACGGGCACGGGGCTGGAAGGAGCTGAGCTCGAAGGGCCGGGCCAAGCTGATTTTATGGTTTTACTCAACTTTTAATGGTGGTTGAGTCATTGTTTGGAAGATGATTTCAGCTTTTAGCTGCTGCAGTCGCTCGGAGCCGCATCATCCCCGGGCACAGCCATCCCTCACGGCTCCAGGGACGATGTGCTGTCCCCAGGAGCAACTTCCTGGGATGGGCTGAGGTGAAACCTTCCCTGTCAGGGCTAAAAAACCCCTCAAAGTTGAGTCAGAAATACAGAGAGAGGAGACAGCCAAAGGTCACCTGTGTGTTCCCAGAGCTGGGGAAAAGCAGAGATGGTGGTGCTGGCCTCTCCTCCCATGGAACAAGTGACAGGAACGGCCCCAAGCTGTGCCAGGGGTGGTTTAGATTGGATATCAGGAATAATTCCATCCCTGGAAGGGCTGGAACAAGCTGCCCAGGGCAGTGGGGGAGTCACCACGCCTGGGAGTGCTCAAAACCATGGATGTGGCACTTTGGGGACGGGGTTCAGTGCTGCTGGACTTGATGGCCTTAAAGATCCTTTCTAAAATTAATTATTCCATGATTCTGTGGTCTGGAAAAGAGAATGGAACCAAACTCTGGAAGACACAGGAGCATTTTCCACAAAGCAAGGACAGGCAGGAGCTCAGGGAGCCAGAAATGGGAATTGGAGGTGGAATGTGCTCCTGTCCCAGCCCTCAGGGGTGGGATCCTCTCACCTCCCGTGGCAACCAGAGCTGACTGCACCTCTGTAAGGGCTCACCATGAACACTGAGCAGAGCTCTGAACCCACACCTCCCCCCAGAGCTGCTTGAGACAAAAAGAGAGGTTTTTTCTAAGGAACAAATTCCCACAGATTCCTGAATTTTCAGAGCGGCACACAAACAACAAAGAGACAAAGCTGTGCAGAGAGAGTTAAAAAACCAGGTCGTGGCACCACCCAAGGCCCAGACAGAGGCTGAGCAAACCAAGGCTGCACAAACACCTCTGCATTTCCAGCTTTGGAGCATCCAACTTCCCAAACTCGTGAGCCACGAGAAGCGCAGGCTCCCGGGGCTGCCACGCGTGTTTCCAACCTGGCACAGCTCTGCTCCCCAAAGCCGCAGCAAAACCCCTGCTCCACACCCCCCCTGGAAAAGTATGAAAATTAAACCTCATTTTTCCCTTCGTTCCACGCCGATTGCACCCACCATGTCACCAGAAAATGAGTTTTCTTTCAAATTAATTTAGCGCCGTTGAAAGGCGGGCGGCTCCGGGTTTGCAGCGTCAATGAGGCGAGCAGAGCGCAGCTGAGGGAACCATAAAGCACATCTCCCTGTTTCACCAGCTCATCTCCACCCGGCCTGCAAAGCCATCTCTGCTGGAAAAGGGGACTGCGGGTCCCCTGCCGGCGCTGCAGGGCATGGGATGATGGCTTCGGATCCCAAATCGCTCATGGCTCAGCTTGTGCCTGCTTGGAAAATCAGAATTCGAGCTCCTGCGAGCTGCAGGGCGGTGTGAACGAGGAGGGGATTAACCCGGGGATGGCGGAAATAATGAGGGAATTAACCCACAAATGTTCTTCACCCCGTTCTGGCTGTGACATTGTTATGAATAGAAAGCTGTCTGGTTTTTTAGGTGGCAGAGTTAAAAACAAGTCAGACCAGTTGTTGTAAGTTAGTTTCACTGCTAAAGAGGAGTTCTGCAATTACCTGTTAATGGCCGGTGATTAACCACTGTCCCCTGATGCTGGCCAGGGAGGGACACGGGACAGACCCAGAACAGCAGTGACATCAGAGCCGGTATGAGAGCAGATGAGAAATGCACTGCGCCCCGAATTTTTACAGTTTTTACAGGAAAAACCCCTAAAATCACGAGCCAACGAGTGACCTGAGTGACGTCCCAGGATGGGAGCGCAGTCCCGTACCTGCCTGGATCCTTTTTGCTTCTCACCCCGACCTGAAAGGTGCTGATTGAAGAGACGCCCCGGGGTGCTGGACCAAAAGCAGGAATCTGCTGCTCTCCCGTGAGGACGGAATCCCCAGCTCTGCCTGCAGACCAGGACAGAGCGGCACCCTCCTCCTCCTCCTCCTCCTCCTCCTCCTCCTCCTCCTCCTCCTCCTCCTCCTCCTCCTCCTCCTCCTCCTCCTCCTCCGTGCCACGCCGGGAGCAGCGGCGGCGATTCCTCCCCACCTGAGCTGATTCTTCTCAATAAAGGCATTAAAAAGGAGAAAGATCTCCTGCGATTCCTCCCCACCTGAGCTGATCCTTCTCAATAAAGGCATTAAAAAGGAGAAAGATCTCCTGCGATTCCTCCCCACCTGAGCTGATTCTTCTCAATAAAGGCATTAAAAAGGAGAAAGATCTCCTGCGATTCCTCCCCACCTGAGCTGATCCTTCTCAATAAAGGCATTAAAAAGGACAAAGATCTCCTGCCCGTTTATTCCAACATCACCTCTGGATCAGCGGCACAACTGGAATTAAAACCATATCATCACCACCAGGCCGGGCTCAGGCTCACACGGGTGGCCAAGCCCTGGATAAAACAACTCCATCTCCAGCCTCCAAGGCCGGCTGGGATGCCACCCCACCATTAACATTTTAGTGCAGGTCACTGGAGAACTTGTTGTGCTTTGCCAAATTACACAGGCGCGGGCAGCAAGAAGGAGCAAAGAATTCCCTCTGGCAGGTGTTCAGCAGTAATTTGCTGAAAAGCCACAGGAAAAAAGCAGGGAAATTCATTATTTAGCTCTGACAATGTCATGACCGCTAAGGCTGGTGCCGTTTCCAGCAGCACGGGATAAAAGGTGGATTTATAAACATTGCAGATTTTGGGGTGGCTCCAATTCCTGAGGAAACACCTCGGAATCCTTGGGGGAAGATGGGTTTGGTTCCAGCATTCCCACTGGGAAACCCAAAACCACACAGGGGAAAACGTGTGGGTTTGGTTTCCTCGTGTGCTCATTCCAAACTGGAATATTTCCCACGCAGGAGGAGCAGTAACAGGGCAGATAACGGGATAAGCAATCCCATCCCATGGCTGAGGGAGGAAAGAAGATGGAAAGCTCCCCACCACGAGATTAGGATCTGATGAAATTACTTTTTTGCTCAGAGAGCTTCCAAATAACATCGACTCCAGCAGCTAAAAGTTGGAAAATGCAGCAGGAAATCGGCAGCAACAAAGGGCAGACAGCTTTGGGGTAAAATTCCATAAATTCTGCAAGACTTAGGAAGGCATTCAGGGATGAAAACTCGGTGATAAACAGTTTTTAATGGTAAAAATAGAATGGTTTGGGTGGGAAGGGACCTTAAAGCTCATGCCATTCCAATCTCAGCACCTTCCCAACCCCAGGATGCTCCAGCCTGGTCTTGGAAACTTCCAGGGATGAGGAACCACAACCTCCCTGGGCAATCTGTGCCTCACCACATCCAAAGCCTGGGAACAAAGAAAACCTGCCTGTTTTTTCCAGAACTATTAGGAGCTGGGCTGCAAATCTCTGCGAACAAAAGGGAATTTAGGCAGATTTTCTGCTGTAAACGATCTGGCACTGAAACAACAGCCACTTATCTCCTGCCTGGCCCGCTGGATGTCCGGAGGGATTTGACAGACAAGCTTGGATGGATCCAGCAATTTCCAACCATCCCCCTCCTCCTGCTGCCAGGGAGGGGACACGGCAGTCCCCACATCCCAAAATTGCTGCTGGAATCAGAGCTGAACCCGGCAATTTGGAGCTTCAAGCGCCTCCCTGTCACTGCACCCACTCATTCCGGCAGGGCGAGGGCTGGGAGCTGCCTGCCAAACACAATTTTTAATTTCCCACTCCCCCCCCGGGGCAGAGATGGAGCTCCTCAAATCGCTCTCCTGCCCAAAATTCCAGGGATTTGCCCCGTGGCAGGCGAAGGGTGAGGAGCTGCTCTGGAAGCATCACCTGGAGAGGGGGTCAGGGTAGAGGAGAGGAGAACAGCAGCCACTCGATGGCCCCAGCATGAATCACCGAGTGACTCAAAGCCCGCCTCGCTTAGTGCTGGAGTCACAATTAGCATCGGGAAGCTCAATTAAGGGACATTAGTGCAACGAGCTCCGGAATTGCAGGGCGGCTTCTTGGGAGCCACGAGGTGAAATGGGTTTGCTCTGACCCCTGGCCAGCAGGATTTCTCACCCTGGGGTCACTGGGATACAGGCACGGGCTCGACGTGCTCCTTCCTACCCCACAGGGTCCTAAAAACCGAGAAAAAAGGCTGAATTTTGGTTAAAATACAGCACCAGCAAGCAGGAACCTGCCTCCCGGAAAAAAGTCCAAAAGTCTTGTTTGGGTAGTTTAGAATTTTGGTTAAAATACAGCACCAGCAAGCAGGAACCTGCCTCCCGGAAAAAAGTCCAAAAGTCTTGTTTGGGTAGTTTAGAATTTTGGTTAAAATACAGCACCAGCAAGCAGGAACCTGCCTCCCAGAAAAAAGTCCAAAAATCTTGTTTGGGTCATTTAGAATTTTAGTTAAAATACAGCACCAGCAAGCCTAGATTTCCCTACAGGAACCTGTCTCCCAGAAAAAGTCCAAAAGTCTTATTTTATTCACAACATTTGGGTAGTTAGAATTTTGGTTAAAATACAGCACCAGGAAGCCCAGGCTGACCTACAGGAACCTGTCTCCCTGAAAAAGTCCAAAAATCTTGTTTGGGTCATTTAGAGTTTTAGTTAAAATACAGCACCAGCAAGCCTAGATTTCCCTACAGGAACCTGTCTCCCAGAAAAAGTCCGAAAGTCTTATTTTATTTATAACATTTGGGTAGTTTAGAATTTTGGTTAAAATACAGCAGCAGCAAGCAGGAACCTGTCTCCTGAAAAAGTCCAAAAGTCTTGTTTGGGCAGTTTAGAATTTTGGTTAAAATACAGCACCAGGAAGCCTAGATTTCCCTACAGGAACCTGTCTCCCAGAAAAAGTCCGAAAGTCTTATTTTATTTATAACATTTGGGTAGTTTAGAATTTTGGTTAAAATACAGCAGCAGCAAGCAGGAACCTGCCTCCTGGAAAAAAGTCCAAAAGTCTTGTTTGGGTAGTTTAGAATTTTGGTTAAAATACAGCAGCAGCAAGCAGGAACCTGTCTCCTGAAAAAGTCCAAAAGTCTTGTTTGGGCAGTTTAGAATTTTGGATAAAATACAGCA